>NC_031997.1:12463914-12585485 GCF_001879085.1 Nicotiana attenuata
TTTTTTTGGTTTTTCTTTGAAGAAAGTTAAGATCTAAGAGGAGTTTGGATCTGAATTTGAATTTCAGATCTGTGGAACTTGAAGATATTTTTGGGGGGAAAATTTTGAGCTCCAAAACTTCCTCCTCAAGGCAAAGAGCATGCCCTTTTATAGGCACAAAAGGTGCAGCCTCAGATTTCAGTTTTTATACATTAGTCCCTACGTTATTTTCAGTTTTTTTTTTTGCATACTTAATCCATTATTCCCTGACTTGTTATCCAAGTTACCCCCCTAAGTTACCAAAAATCTGATTTGAAACTTATCTAGAAAGTTCTAGTAGCTTCCAATTCAATTATTTAAAGATTCCCTTGCCCTCACATACCTAAACTACCCCTGCACTTAAATTAGAATTACAGCTATAACCAAACAATTTCCTAAACTCTGAATTGCCAACTATTGAAGAACAAACCCAATTAAACTCCTATTAAATCTAGTAATTGAACTTAACATTAATGACCAGACTAACTAAAATAATCCTAATAACTACTTGAACCAACATTGACTTTACAGAACAAAACATACTTAACTAATCCAAAATGGCTACTAATTGCTAATTACTGAATTACTACTAAACAAATATTGTTTTGATACACAAAACCAACTATTGAAAGCCTCACTAATCCTAATCCAATTACAACCCGAAGAAGGTACTATAAACAACTACATCAGAATTGAATCGAATCCAATTTAAGCTAACAATTCGAACTAATCAGAATTAACCAAGGCTTAACAATTAAACTAACAAAACGAGAATCAAAATTAAGCTAACATGAACCAATTAACTGAATAGATGAAAATTAATCCAAAGAATTAAACGTCCTAGGTCTGAGGATTCAAATCGAATTGGAAGCAAAGCCAAACAATTGCAAAACACATAAAAAAACAGAAAGAAAGAAATTAAAAGAAAACTCATTGATTCACTTCGAGACTCCGGTCAAATTTCCAAATTCGAACACGACCAACTCCGGCAAAATAAAGATCGACTGATGACCAATTCACTACGAGGAAGGTTAGAGGGTCATTTGGTATCAAATTGGTGAAGTTTGGGGCAATTAGGGTTTTGGCCGGAAAACCTTCGATTTGATATTTGAGGCGTTTCAGTCATATTCGAAGGAAGGAACTTATGTATTTGAGATGAGGAGGCTGAGGAGAATCTATGGTGTTAATTTGGCGGCCATTGGCATAACTGGCGTCATGGCCGGAAAAGCTTTGGGGAAAGATTCGACGAGTTGGACCGGGATTTGAAGGGAACCGGTAGTGGATTCATGATGAGGGAGAAGAGGGGGTCTCGTGGTGTTATTTTGGGGTGGTTTGGGAGGAGTGGCGTTCGCCGGTCGGCGGCGGAGGCGGCGTTCTAGGGTTTGGAGATTTGACGGTTTCTAGTGAGATTCGAGGGGAGCGGATGGTGGCGTGGGTATGAGGGGGCGAAGAAGAAGCTGTGATGTGAATTTGGAGGCCATTGAAGGCTTGCCGCCGCCGTGGGGCGATTTCCGGACGGCGGCGTGGTGGTGGTTGACGGTGGTAAGGTACAGGGGAAGGGGATGAAGGGTCCGAGGTTGTCTCCGAAGCATTTGGAAATTTTTAATTAAAAGGGAGATAGTTTGGTGATCGTTGGATAGGATATAATGAAGGGCCAAGATTAATCTGAAATTAAACAACTCAAAACGACGTGGTATAATCCCCCTACTACGTCGTTTCAAAGGTCTCAAAGGCTGGGCACTTGGGTCGGGTTACAGGGACGGGTAAGGTCTTGGGTTGGTGGGCATTGGGCCGGATTGGGGATTACATGATTTGGGCTTGGGAACTCTAATTGATTTGGCCCAAAATCTGATTCTCTTTAATTCTTTTTCCTTTTATTTTCCTTTCTTTTCCTTTTCAAATTAAAACTAAAAATCTAAATTAACTCTAAATTACCCTACCAAATTATATTAAGCTCTAATTAATAACTAACTATTAATAAAATACCAACTAAAGGAAATTCACAAAATTCGAAGCTAAAAATTAAACAAAGCAAAAAAAAAATAATTCCATTTTTGTGATTTTTTGTATTTTTGTAAAGTCCTGATTACTACTTAATCTAAAAATGGGTAAAATTAGATCCTAAATGCAAATGCAATGCATATTTTTTTATATTTTCTCATGAATTTAATGCACAAATAAAATGCAAACAATTAACACAAAATAACACAAAATTCAGAAAATTGCAAAATAATGGAAGAAATCATTTTGTTTGAATTTTTGAGAATAATTCACTTAGGGCAAAAATCACGTGCTCACAACGACCCGACCGGTTGTTTTTTGTAATTTCACCCTATTTCTCCTTTTGATATGTTGAACATGTGTGTTTATGATTTTATGACTAGCGAGGTTGGTTAGTTCGTCTGAGAAGATTTCAAGTTGTTTTGGACCCTTTGGTTATTGACTTAGAAGCTTAGTGAATAACTGTTGACCAAACTTTGACTTTTGTGAAAACGACCACGGAACGGCGTTTTGATGGCTCCGATAGCTTCATATCACGATTTTGGATTTGGGCGTATGCCCGAAATTCAATCCGGATGTCCGTACATTGATTTATGTTTTGCCGGAATTTGACAATTTGAAGTTGAAAAGTTTGACCGTAGGTTGACTTTTAGCTATCGAGTTCGAAATTTTATTTTGGGACTTGGAATAAGTTTGTTATGCTATATAGAACTTGTCTGTAAAATTTGGTATTATTTGGAGTTGAATTGACATGATTCGGACGTTAAGTTACAATTGTAGAGATTTTTGAAATTTACTTTGAAACTTATGCGTTGTAGTGTTCGATTCGTAGTTTTAGATGTTACTTTTGTGTTCTGATCACGCGAACAAATTCGCATGATCTTTTTAGACTTGTGTGGATGTTTTTTTGGAGCCCCGAGGGCTCAAATGAGTTTCAGACATGTATCATAGTGTTTTGGACTAAAATACAGAATTTGGTGTGTTGATGCCTCAGGTATCGCATTTGCGAACACCAGGTTCGTAATTTCAAGCATAGTAGTGGGGCCTCAGGTATCACAATTACGATACCTGGCTCGCTATTGTGATGTGGCTTAGGATTTTGGGTAGCTCGCATTTGCGACTAAACTGTCGCTGTTGCGAAGGGGGAGAGTTCTCATTCGCGAACTCATTTGTCACAATTGTGACATCCCTGTATTCTAGTCAGTGGCCGTATTTACGATGAATTCTTCACAATTGCGACATCTACAGCTGATCATGTGACGACCTGGCCGGTCGTCTTAAGAATTAATGCCCTGATCCCCTATTAACTGCTTCCCCTAAGTTCAATTCTGCTATTTTGGTTTGCCTGGACGTTTGGTGTTGGGTTTCGGAGAGTTTTGGACACTTAGTCCCTAAATGAGAGCTTAAGTGTTGAAAAATGGTCCGTAGTCGGAACCGTGCGAAGACGACCTCGGAATGGAAATCCGATGGTTCCGTTAGCTCCGTTAGGCGATTTCGGGGTTGGTAGCGTATTCGGAATGTATTTTGGAAGTCCGTAGCTCATTTAGGCTTGAAATGCCGAAGTTTGAATTTTTGAAGTTTCCGGTCCGATAGTGAGTTTTTGATCCGAGGGTCGGATTGGAATTTCGGAAGTTGCAGTAGCTCCGTCATGTCATTTGGGATGTGTGTGCAAAATTTCAGGTCATTCGGACGTGTTTTGGTTAGGTTTTTGATCGAAAGTGTATTTTGATAAAATCTAAAGTTCTTAGGCTCAAATCCTTGTTTAATTCGATTTTCCGGCGTTGTTTTAGGTGGTTTAAGGATTGGTACAAGTTTGAATGAGTTATTAGGTGTTATTGGTGCTTTTGGTTGAGGTCCCGGGGGCCTCGGGATGATTTTGGGTGGTTAACGGAGAAATTTTTGAAGTGTTGCAGCAGCTGATTTCTTCTCTTCTGGTATTTTTGCTTCTGCGGCTTGGGAACCGCAGAAGCGGCCATTCTATCGCAGGAGCAGAATTTGTGCTCCCTCAGCTTTTCCGCAGGTGCGGAAGATTAACCGCAGATGCGGCTGCGCACCTGCGAGACTTTTATCGGAGATGCGGCCATGGGTCATTTGAGAGAAACCGCAGAAGCGGTAAGTACCCCGCAGAAGCGGGAACCGCAGGTGCGGTAAAAGACCGCAAAAGCGGTACCTGGCCTTTTAGTGAAAGTCGCAGAAGCGACTCATTTTCCGCATAAGCGGGATCGCAGAAGCGGAAATCCCTGTTCAGAAGTAGAGATTTTGAGGGTTAGTTTTCAAAAGTTGGAAAAATCAAATTGAGCTCGGGAGAGGGCTATTTTGAGAGGGTTTTGAAGAGGAGATTATTGGGTAACGTTTCTTTAATCCCTTCTAGTTATATTTCATCATTATGTAGTTAAATCCTTCGCTAAAATTTGAATTTGAGGATCAAAATTTGGAAAAATTGGGTAAAACTTCATAGGCTAAACTATTGAGTTTTGAGTGGGTGTTTGACCTCCGACTTGGGAGATTTTTGTATGGTTAGACTCGTGAGAGTACGAGGGTTCTGAAAATGTAAAAATTATTCGATTCCGAGACGTTGACCTGAAGGGCATTTTGGTTATTTTACCTAATTTCACGCTGTAGCTTTGAATTAAATAGTGAAACCAGTTGTTTGAGATGTTAATTACGATATGTAACTGAATTGAATAGATTAGGGCCATTTGGAGTCGGATACTCGTGGCAAAGGCGTGGTTTCTGGTTGATTTTTGTACCGGTTCGAGGTAAGTGGCTTGTCTAACCTGGTGTGGGGGACCTCTCCCCTTAGGATTTGTTATTTGGTATTTTGAGTGCCTTGTACGCGAGCTGACGAGCGCGTACTTGAGCCAATTGTTGAAAATCCGGTTTTACTTAAGATATTAAGATTGAGTTTCTTTCATATTTGCTTTATTCTACTTGCAATTATAACCTGTGCTAGATTAGGAAAGCATGTTTAGTTGATTTAACTTGCCTAATTATTTAAGTTGCCTTGACTGTACTACGTGAAGCATGCTAGGCCAGTACTACCTGTTGCTTGTCTTTTGTACTTCATTTCTGTGTATCTTCTGGTTGTGATTGCGCATTTATATTGGGACTACAGATGTGGGATTCCGGTAGCTCCCCCCCTTTGTTTGTTTACTTTGGGTCTTCGGCTTCGAGTCCCGGTAGATCCCCCTGCACTTTTACTTTGGGACTGCGGGTTAGATTCCCGATAGATCCCCCTGCATATTGATGGTTAGACTACGGGACGGTATCCCGGGAGATCCTTCAGATTTACATATGTGATGGACTATGGGACGGTATCCCGGGAGATCCTCTGGACAGTTGAGAAAAAGGACTACAGGACGGTATCCTGGGAGAACCTCATTGTTATCACTGGTATTGAGCCGTACACATTCCGTGTTTACTTTGTTCTTTGTGTAGTTGTTATTGCCTTGTTGACCTGTCTTATCTCACTGCTGTGCTCATTATTACTGCCAGTTTCTCATACTGTTAATTTATTATTATATTTTACCTCAGTAAGGCCCTAACCTTCCTCGTCACTATCCAACCGAGGTTAGGCTTGGCACTTACTGAGTACCGCCGTGGTGTACTCATTCCCCTTCTGTGCATGTTTTTCATGTGCAGATCCAGGTTCCTCCACCCAGGCGTACTATCATCGAGGCGAAGAGATCTAGTGGAGACTTCAAGGTAAATCTTCCGTGTCCGCAGACCAGGAGTCTCTACTCTATTCCAGCTTTAGTAGTTAGTTTATCTTTTCGTTCAGTTGTTTAGACATTCAGGAGTTAGAGCAGTGTTTTACGTTTCTATTAGCCTGTGGTTCCCGTGAGTTTCCGGGTTTTGGGATGAGATTGTAGACTTCCGCATTCTGTTTTTTTTAGTTGTATATGCCAAGTGGCACTTATATATATCGTTTCCTTCTAGTTTTGTTTAGTTTAATTAAATGTTTCCGCAAGTTATATTAATTTTCGCATTGTTAGTCATACCTAGTTGTAGGAACTAGGTGCCATCACGCATGTTCATCGAGGGTGAACTGGGGTCGTGACAAGTTGGTATCAGAGCTCTAGGTTCGTAGGAGTCACGGAACACATGCCGGTTTATTAGAGTCTCGCTGATCGGTACGGAGACGTCTGTACTTATCTACGAGAGGCTATGTAACTGTTTAGGAAAAATCTTCATTTCACTTGAATTCCTTGTCGTGCGATATTTTTGAATATCAATTCTAAAGTTCTGACTTCTATTCTCTCACAGATGGTGAGGACACGTGCTACTCGAGATGATCAGGCACCCGCACCCCCTACTGTAACCGTCAGAGGCCGGGGCCGGGGGGGAGGACGAGGACGCGCACGTGGTGCAGCCAGGGCTCCTACGCGAGCTGCCGCCGAGGTACCACCATCAGATCCAGCCGGAGCCCAGTTACCTGGCACACCTACTACTGCCACTACTACTCCAGCTCTCCAGGAGACTTTGGCTCAGTTCTTGAGTATGTACACCACCTTGGCTCAGGCAGGGTTGCTTCCCCTTGCTGCAGCCACATCCTAGGTCGGGGGAGGAGCACAGACTCCCGCCGTCCGCACTCCTGAGCAGCGAGTGCAGGTTGAGCAGGCTCCCGAGATTATTCTCGCACCTCCTGCAGCGCCAGTTCAGCCCGAGGATAGGTCAGCTGCTTCAGAGGACGAGCAGCGGAGACTTGAGAGGTTCAAGAAGTATGATCCCCCAGTGTTCAGTGGATTAGCATCATACGATGCCTTGGGATTTCTAGAGGAGTGTCATCGTATTCTTCGCACTATGGGCATAGTGGAGTCCAGCGAGGTTTCTTTCACTGCTTTTCAGCTTCGAGGAGCCGCCTATGATTGGTGGCGCACTTATTAGATAGACAGTCCAGTCGAGGCTGCTTCACTGACTTGGACTTAGTTCTCGGATATGTTTATGAGAGAGTTCGTCCCCCAGAGTCTCTGGGACGCATGGCGCGCAGAGTTTGAGCATTTGCGCTAGGGTGCTATGACCGTTTTGGAGTACGCCATCCGTTATACCAGATTGGCCAAGCATGCACCGGCCTTGGTTGCTACAGTTCGGGAGAGAGTTTGCAGGTTCATTGAGGGTCTTATTCCACCCATCACATCTAGCATGGCTCGAGAGTTGGAGGTGGACATTCCTTATCAGCAGGTAGTGAGCATTGCTAGGAGGATTGAGGGTATGCTCGCCAGGGAGCGAGGGGAGAGGGAGGCCAAGAGGTCTCGAGAGTCGGGTCACTACTCTGGTGCCCGTACCCCAGCAGTAGGTCGTCATGGTAGGTGTTATGTGGGTCGCCCTGTGCATTCAGCTCTTCTAGCAGCCAGCAGTGCTCCGGCTCCGCCTATACCTCAGGAGCCTTACTATGAACCTCCAGTTTCTAGCGCGTCTCCTGCGCGGGGTACTTCCAAGGGCTAGTCCAGCAGACCTGGCCCTAGTCAGTCACAGCCACCGCGTCCTCCCAGTGCTTGTTTCGAGTGTGGTGATACACGCCACATGGTTAGGGATTGCCCCAGACTTGGTAGGGGTGCATCTTCACAGATTGCTCAGCCACAGCGGCTCCTCAGAGTTCTCAGGCCATAATTACAGCTCCAGCTGCTACCCCACCTGCGTGGCCGGCTAGAGGCGGAGGTCGGGGAGATAGAGGTTGCCCTCGAGAGAGGGGCCGGGCCAGATATTATGCTATTCCTGCTCGTACTGAGGTTGTTGCCTCCGACTCCGTCATTACAGGTATTATACTGGTTTGTCACAGAGAGGCATCAGTTCTATTCGATCAGGCTCTACTTATTATTATGTGTCTTCTTACTTTGCTCCGCATTTGGGTGTGCCTCGGGATTCTTTGAGTGCCCCCGTTTATGTTTCTACTCCTGTGGGGGATTCTCTTGTTGAGGACCGCATTTATCGGTCATGTTTGGTTACAATTCGTGGTTTTGAGACCAGAGCGGATTTATTGTTACTCGGTATGGTGGATTTTGACATTATTTAGGGCATGGACTGGTTGTCGCCCCATTTTGCTATTCTTGATTGTCATGCCAAGAATGTGACGCTGGCTATGCCAGGTATTCCGCGTATTGAGTGGAGTGGTATTTTAGATCACACTCCCAGTAGAGTTATCTCTTTCCTTAAAGCTCAGCGTATGGTTGAGAAGGGGTGTGCCGCGTATTTAGCTTATGTGAGAGATATCAGTGTTGACACCCCTTCTGTTGATTCAGTTCCAGTGGTACGGGATTATCCCGATGTGTTTCCAGCTGATCTTCCAGGCATGCCGCCCGATAGAGCCATTGATTTTGGCATTGATCTATTGCCGGGCACTCAGCCCATTTCCATTCTTCCGTATCGTATGGCTCTTCCTGAGTTGAAGGAGTTGAAGGATCAGTTGCAGGAATCGCTTGGTAAGGGTTTTATTTGACCCAGTGTTTCACCGTGGGGTGCTCCTGTCTTGTTTGTGAAGAAGAAGGATGGTTCTATGCGTATGTGTATTGATTATCGCCAGTTGAACAAAGTTACAGTGAAGAACCGTTATCCTTTGCCTCGTATTGATGATCTGTTTGACCAGCTTCAGGGCGCACAGGTGTTTTCTAAGATTGACTTGCGCTCAGGTTACCATCAGTTGAAGATTTGGGAGCCAGATATCCCGAAGACTGCCTTCAAGACTCGGTATGGTCATTACGAGTTCCTTGTTATGTCATTTGGGCTGACCAATGCCCCATCAGCTTTCATGCATTTGATGCACAATGTATTCAGGCCATATCTTGACTCGTTCGTTATTGTTTTTATTGATGATATTCTGGTGTATTCCCGGAGACGGGAAGATCATGAGCAGCACCTGAGAACCGTGCTTCAGACCTTGAAGGAGAAGAAGTTATATGCAAAGTTCAAAATGTGAGTTTTGGATGAGTTCTGTGGCATTCTTAGGTCACGTGATTTCGAGTGAGGGCATTCGGGTGGATCCGAGGAAGATAGAGGCCGTATAGAGTTGGCCCAGGCCATCCTCAGCTACAGAGATTCGCAGTTTCCTTGGTTTGGCGGGCTACTACAGTCGCTTCGTGGAGGGATTTTCACCGATTGCGGCCCCTATGACTAGATTGACCCAGAAGGGTGCCCCATTTCAGTGGACAGAGGAGTGTGAGGCGAGCTTTCAGAAGCTCAAGACAGCTTTGACTACAGCCCCAATCTTGATGTTGCCTACCGGTTCGGGGCCTTATACTATCTATTGTGACGCCTCGAGAGTTGGCCTTGGAGCGGTGTTGATGTAGGATGGTAGGGTGATTGCCTACGCGTCCCGACAGTTGAAGATATATGAGAAGAATTACCCTGTCCACGACCTTGAGTTAGTTGCCATTGTTCATGCCTTGAAGATCTAGCGTCATTATTTGTACGGTGTGCCTTGTGAGATCTATACTGACCACCGGATCTTGCAGCACTTACTCAAGCAAAAGGATATAAATATGCGTCAGAGGAGGTGGTTAGAGTTGCTGAAGGATTATGATATCACTATCTTTTATCACTCGGGCAAGGCCAATGTGGTGGCGGATGCCTTGAGTCGCCGGGCGGAGATTTGGGGAGTTTGGCATATCTACCAGCTTTAGAGAGGCCTATGGTGATGGATGTTCAGGCCTTAGCCAGCCAGTTTGTGAGATTGGATCTTTCAGAGCCCAGTCGGGTTCTAGCTTGTGTGGTTTCCCGATCATCCTGATTTGATCGTATCAGGGAGCACCGGTATGAAGACCCTCATTTGCTTGTCCTTAAGGACAAGGTTCAGCGTGGAGATGCCAGAGATGTAACCATCGGAGATGACGGGGTATTGAGGATGCAGGGCCGACTTTGTGTGCCCAATGTTGATGGTCTTCGAGAGTTGATTCTAGCAGAGGCCCATATTTCGCGGTATTCCATCCATCCGGGTGCCGCAAAGATGTATCAGAACTTGAGGCAGCACTATTGGTGGAGGCGGATGAAGAAAGATATAGTCGGTTATGTGTCTAGATGCCTCAACTGCCGGCAGGTGAAGTATGAGCACCAGCGCCCGGGTGGGTTGCTTCAGCAGATAGAGATTCCGGAGTGGAAATGGGAGCGCATCACCATGGATTTTGTATCTGGACTCCCACGAACCTTGAAGAAGTTTGATGCCATTTAGGTTATTGTGGATCAGCTGACCAAGTCCGCTCATTTCATTCCTGTGTGTACCACTTATTCATCGGAGCGGTTGGCGGAGATTTATATCCGGGAGATCGTCCGTCTGCATGGTATTCCAGTTTCTATCATTTTGGACAGAGGTACTCAGTTTACATCGCGGTTCTGGAGAGCCGTGCAGCATGAGTTAGGCACTCGGGTGGAGTTGAGCACAACATTTCACCCAAGACGGACGGACAGTCCGAGTGCACTATTCATATTCTTGAGGATATGCTCCGTGCGTGTGTGATTGAGTTTGGAGGGTCTTGGGATCATTTCTTGCCATTGGCGGAGTTTGCTTACAACAACAGTTATCAGTCCAGCATTCGGATGGCGCCGTATGAGGCTTTATATGGTAGGAGGTGTAGATCTCCGGTGGGTTAGTTTGAGCTGGGTGAGGCCAGGCTATTGGGCATAGAGTTGGTTCAGGACGCATTGGAGAAGGTTAAGGTGATTCAGGATAGACTCCGTATAGCCCAGTCCAGACAGAAGAGCTATGCGGACAGGAAGGTCCGTAATGTCTCATACATGGTTGGTGAACGGGTTCTGCTTCGGGTTTCGCCTATGAAAGGCGTCATGAGGTTTGGGAAGAAAGGAAAGTTGAGTCTGAGGTTTATTTGCCCTTTTGAGATCTTGAGGCTAGTTGGGGAGGTTGCCTATGAGCTTTCCTTACCTCCCAGTTTGGTCGGAGTCCATCCGGTATTTCATGTTTCGATGCTTCGGAGGTATCACAGTGATCCGTCGCACGTGTTGGATTTCACTTCAGTGCAGTTGGACAAGGATCTATCCTATGTTGAGGAGCCTGTGGCTATATTGGACAGGCAGATCAGAAAGTTGAGGTCAAAGAACATAGCTTCAGTGAAGGTTCAGTGGCGGGGTCAGCCGGCCGAGGAGGCGTCCTGGAAGACCGAGCAGGATATGCACAACAGTTACCCTCATCTTTTCACTACTTCAGGTATGTTCTATGCTCGTTCGAGGACGAACGAATGTTTAAGTGTAGGAGGATGTGACGACCCGGCCGGTCGTCTTAAGAATTAATGCCCCGATCCCCTATTAACTGCTTCCCCTAAGTTCAATTCTGCTATTTTGGTTTGCCGGGACGTTTGGGGTTGGGTTTCGAAGAGTTTTAGACGCTTAGTCCCTAATTGAGAGCTTAAGTGTTGAAAAATGGTCCGTAGTCGGAACCATGTGAAGACGACCTCGGAATGGAAATCCGATGGTTCCGTTAGCTTTGTTAGGCGATTTCGGGGTTGGGAGCATGTTCGGAATGTATTTTGGAAGTCCGTAGCTCATTTAGGCTTGAAATGCCGAAGTTTGAATTTTTGAAGTTTCCGGTCCGATAGTGAGTTTTTGATCCGAGGGTCGGATTGGAATTCCGGAAGTTGCAGTAGCTCCGTCATGTCATTTGGGATGTGTGTGCAAAATTTCAGGTCATTCGGACGTGTTTTGGTTAGGTTTTTGATCGAAAGTGTATTTTGATAAAATCTGAAGTTCTTAGGCTCAAATCCTTGTTTAATTCGAGTTTCCGGCGTTGTTTTAGGTGGTTTAAGGATTGGTACAAGTTTAAATGAGGTATTAGGTGTTATTGGTGCTTTTGGTTGAGGTCCCGGGGGCCTCGGGATGATTTCGGGTGGTTAACGGAGAAATCTTTGAAGTGTTGCAGCAGCTGATTTCTTCTCTTCTGGTATTTTCGCTTCTGCGGCTTGGGAACCGCAGAACCGGAGCCGCAGAAGCAGCCATTCTATCGCAGGAGCGGAATTTGGGCTCCCTCAGCTTATCCGTAGGTACGGAAGATTAACCGCAGATGCGGTTACGCACCTGCGAGACTTTTATCGCAGATGCGGCCCTGGGTCATTTGAGAGAAACCGCAGAAGCGGTAAGTACCCCGTAGAAGCGGGAACCGCAGGTGCGGTAAAAGACCGCAGAAGCGGTACTTGAACTTTTAGTGAAAGACGCAGAAGCGACTCATTTTCCGCATAAGCGGGACCGCAGAAGCGGTCCCTTGTTCACAGAAGTGGAAATCCCTGTTCAAAAGTAGAGATTTCGAGGGTTAGTTTTCAAAAGTTGGAAAAATCAAATTGAGCTCGGGAGAGGGCGATTTTGAGAGGGTTTTGAAGAGGAGATTATTGGGTAACGTTTTTTTAATCCCTTCTAGTTATATTTCATCATTATGTAGTTAAATCCTTCGCTAAAATTCGAATTTGTGGATCAAAATTTGGAAAAATTGGGTAAAACTTCATAGGCTAAACTATTGAGTTTTGAGTGGGTGCTTGACCTCCAATTTGGGAGATTTTTGTATGGTTAGACTCGTGAGAGTACGAGGGTTCTGATAATGTAAAAATTATTCGATTCCGAGACGTTGGCCTGAAGGGCATTTTGGTCATTTTACCTAATTTCATGCCGTAGCTTTGAATTAAATAGTGAAACTAGTTGTTTGAGATGTTAATTACGATATGTAATTGAATTGAATAGATTTGGGCCATTTGGAGTCGGATACTCGTGGCAAAGGCGTGGTTTCTGGTTGATTTTTGTACCGGTTCGAGGTAAGTGGCTTGTCTAACCTGGTTGGGGGACCTCTCCCCTTAGTATTTGTTATTTGGTATTTTTAGTGCCTTGTACGCGAGGTGACGAGTGCGTACTTGAGCAATTGTTTAAAATTCGGTTTTACTTAAGATATTGAGATTGAGTTTCTTTCATATTTGCTTTATTCTACTTGCAATTATAACCTGTGCTAGATTAGGAAAGCATGTTTAGTTGATCTAACTTGCCTAATTGTTTAAGTTGCCTTGACTGTACTACGTGAAACATGCTAGGCCAGTATTACCAGTTGCTTGTCTTTTGTACTTCATTTCTGTGTATCTTCTGGTTGTGATTGCGCATTTATATTGGGACTACGGATGTGGGATTCCGGTAGCTCCCCCCCTTTGTTTGTTTACTTTGGGACTACGGGTTCGATTCCCGATAGATCCCCCTGCACTTTTACTTTAGGACTGCGGGTTAGATTCCCGATAGATCCCCCTGCATATTGATGGTTGGACTACGGGACGGTATCCCGGGAGATCCTTCGGATTTACATATGTGATGGACTACGGGACAGTATCCCGGGAGATCCACTGGACAGTTGAGAAAAAGGACTACAGGACGGTATCCTGGGAGATCCTAATTGTTATCACTGGTATTGAGATGTACAGATTCCGTGTTTACTTTGTTCTTTGTGTAGTTGTTATTGCCTTGTTGACCTGTCTTATCTCACTGCTGTGCCCATTATTACTTCCAGTTTCTCATACTGTTAATTTATTATTATATTTTACCTCAGTAGGGCCCTGACCTTCCTCGTCACTACCCAACCGAGGTTAGGCTTGGCACTTACTGAGTACCGCCGTTGTGTACTCATTCCCCTTCTGCGCATGTTTTCATGTGCAGATCCAGGTTCCTCCACCCAAGCGTACTATCATCGAGGAGGACAGATCTAGCGGAGACTTCGAGGTATATCTGCCGCGTCCGCAGACCAGGAGTCTTTACTCTATTCCAGCTTTAGTAGTTAGTTTATCTTTTCGTTCAGTTGTTTAGACATTCTGGAGTTAGAGCAGTGTTTTACGTTCCGTGAGTTTCCGGGTTTTGGGATGAGATTGTAGACTTCCGCATTCTGTTTTTTTTTTAGTTGTATATGCCAAGTGGCACTTATATATATCGTTTCCTTCTAGTTTTGTTTAGTTTAATTAAATGTTTCCGCAAGTTATATTAATTTCTGCATTGTTAGGCTTACCTAGTTGTAGGATCTAGGTTCCATCACGGTTTGTTCATGGAGGGTGAACTGGGGTCGTGACAGATCAAAAGGGATGGAAGATGCGATTTCATCTCATAATCTCTTATTTTAGAACCCTAAGCTCGGTAGGAGGCGATTTGGAGAGTGGATTTTCATCTACAAAACATTGAGTAAGTGACTCTAACCTATTTCCAACTATATATCTTAGATTTTAACATTAAAATCATGTGAATCAAAGTGAAAATTTGTGAAACTTTGTCAAGTTCTTAAAAAATAAGAATTTGAGTTTTGAGAGTCAATTTGGACTCGGATTGAAACTAATCAAATATATGAACTCGTGGGGTTATGGGTAGTAGGGAACTACCCTTGGACCCGCGTTTGACAAGGCTAGCCGTGGGTTGACTTTTGTTGAAAAGCATAAAGATCATAGCTTTATGTATTGTAAATGATTTCCCTTGCATTGTTTGCTGATATTGAATCAATTCTTTTTAGACTTGAGTCGTGTGGAGGTGACGCGGACAAGCGCACACACAAGTATATGTGATACTCAAGTAATAAAGTGATAAGATAGAGTGTTGAACCGCGAGGACTTGTTATCTATTATTAACTAGATCAGACTATCCTAGTTATATAAACAAGGATTAAACCCAAAAGTAGCGATACTAAAGTAATTAAACTAAAAAGAAAATAGATAACGAACTCTGAACAAATGTAGAGCAGATTTTTATGTTACCAAAGTAATGAAAACGATCTAGGGTTATGGGCAATCTAACCTTCCTATCATATTCTTCAATTGAATTGACTAACTAATTTATCTAGTTTATTGGTTGATAGGGCTAATATACTATCTAGTTAATTGGTTGACAGGGTTAATTTATCATGCACATCAATCAAGCAAGGCGATTAGGTATATATCTATTATTGACGTCCAATTTTGACCCTCCCTTTTAAAATTAATTTACTTATGCTTGATAACTTACAATAAATATTTTAGAAGTATTTATAGTAATAAATACATATTTCCACAAATTAATTAATTACTAGTTTCAAAAATAATCACCTGGCATCAGTATTATGTAGTTATAAATATACTTATCTTTATTTAGATTATTAAAATAAAATGTCCCGTATCAGTTTAATAATTAATTTAATGAGTCATTTCTCAATTTTAATTAAATAGGTCGCTATGTTAATAATTTAAAAGTTAGTGTCATAATTTAGGAGATAAAGTATTCTATAAATAATTGCAATAATTAGTAGGATATTTGATAATTTTAATTTTACTATATTTTTTTGGAAATTGGTTAAGTTTATTTAAATTAATTTCAAAAGGGATTTAAAGGCAAAAGGCTACAACTGCAATTCTCAACTAAACACAAAGTGGCCATTTCTTAAATTCATTTCGGCCCAAATGCTCAAGCCCAGTCTGAAAATACCCAACCCAAACAACCCCTTCAATTCCTATTGGCAATCCTTGCCATTACAATTGCACCAATCACCACGTGCCACGTCACCTGTATCCCACACTCACTAAACAAACACAAATCATCTTGGCCATCTATTTCTTAATTCATCGGCCCACGTTTTAATTCTATTTCCTCTTTAAATGTTAAGCACCCAGAGATTTAATTTCAACCGTCCGATCAAAGAGATCCAACGGTAATTGATTGTTTCCTATTAAATCATTTCTAAACTCTTAATTATCAAAACAATCGGAGCCGTTGATCAAGAGATCCAACAACTCCCATTCCATCTCAGATTATTAACTCAGAGATGACCTTTAAACTCTAATCATTTTCGCACCTCCCCTGCCGCCTTTCTTTCCTTTTCGTCTCTCTTTTCTCTCATTTCCATCATCCCATCAATCTCCAGAACCTTGCACAAATTTGTGCAAGGTCACTCGAAATGACTCAAAATCATCACTTCTCTCCATGTTACACAGCGAATCCAGCCTGAACATTCCAATTTAATCGTTACTGTTTTAAAATCCCTAATCTGAAACCATAATCTCGAAAGGGAAAACCTTCAAATCATCTGATTTTTCTCATAAGTTGTCAAATCGGAGCATGCATGGAGTCTTTCTCAGGGTTTATTATGAGTATTCGATGGCCAGAGGTCATACGTAGTGACCTCTGGACATTAGGATTTAACCGCTGGTCCAAAGGCTTCAACGGTTGACCTCCCCGTGCTTAGGTAAACTCGACACTCTTTTTCCCCTTTGTTTCTTTCCGATTTCACTCAATCGTGCTCACATCGTCTACCATTCCTCACTTTTAACTCACAATTTGAATATGTTGAAACCCTATATCCATAAATTGCACTATAAATAATGGCTTTAGTGCTCTTACCTAAGAAGACTAACAACCACCTAAGAGCTAACAATAATACAGAAGTAATTCTAAGATTTCATAAATCTAGGGTTTACTGATTTCTGTCTTTTTTCGTTTTCGAGTGCTTTCACTACTTCGAGTTTGAAGCTTTGGGTCTTACGCAATTAAGAGAAATCCTTGTTTGGTCTGCTGCCCTAGATAAGGTCAGTATTCCTCCAACTCTTCTATTTTGCTCATCTTATTGAATGTTATGAATATGCTTGTTGTCTTCTATTAACTGTAGTGGTTTGTGATGTTTATCTAGTACACAAATGTTATCTCCGGTTCATGATAAGGTGTTGTTGATTTGTGTTCATTTGTCATGTTTCTGACTATCTTTAAATTGATATCGACTAGAGTGTTATGTGACCTTAATGACTCTCATTTGTGAATCGAAATAGTCTGCATAGTTAACATTTTTTTTCTTAATATGCCTCAATGACTTTCCATGCTGGTTCAGACGTCAGATTTTCTGTTAATGGTTTTATTGTGATCTTTATCTCTATATACCGCTTTCCTGCATCTTTGTGGTCGAGATTTTTGTTTGATAATTCTAATTAGGACAAAACCTAAGAGTACATAGTTTAATCCTTCACTACTTATCTGAAACATGAAAAGTCTAAGTGTTTATGTGATTTACTTCTCTATATCTCTGTCTGTTAACTCTGAGAGCAACTTCTGAGTTGTCACCATGACATTCTTATGTTCATATCTAACTGTTGGTTGCATCTATATAAAAATTGATAGAATATAAGGGTCCACCAACTTCTATAGAGAACCAGGTTCTCTATCAGGTTCGACAATACACACACACAAAGCATAAATTAAATGACAGGAGGAATTTTACGTGGAAAATTCCCAACTCAACGGGATTAAAAACCATGACCTACCCTTGTAGGATTTCAACTTCACTACTGAGCAACTTTCATATTACAGCCTTTGTAACCTAGGAATTAAACTCTTACCCATTCACTAACTTGTAACACACCTATTACAAGCCACTTTGCAATAACTCTATTACAACGACTTTGAAACTTGACTAACTCTAGCCAAGACTGAAACACATAGGTTTAAGGTTTACAAGGGTTTACTACATAATGCTTCTTAAACAAGCGGGATAGGAATTTTAGTTTAAGACTATTACAATGTTACAAATCAACTAAGGACATATAATAACTCTATGTGGAAACTGGTCCGTCGTTGTTTTGTTCTTTGTTCTTGAAGCACTTGACACTTGCTTGCTAAATTATCACGTGAGTAAGCTCTTCTCATATCTCTAAGTGTTTAAGTGATTTCTTTTACCTCCCTTGAATGCATATATACATGTCTGATATCACTTACGATGATGCAAGAAAGGTAGGTAAAAAGTCTTTCCTGGAAAGTTGACTGCAGCAATGTTCCTGCACTGTAGCGTGTGCAGGCAGCATCTTTCCAGCTAGAGAGTTGATTTCATACAGTCACCTCGGAAATTGGTAGGGACCTGGTTCCTCAGCTATTCCTTCCACTCTGAGGGGTTGAATCATATTTCTATGCTGAGGTGATCTTGAGGTCTTGTAAATGTGTAACAGGTTCCTTATCTAGTTCTGGATAGTAAGTTTGTTAGATCATCAAAACATAAAGTAAAGTACTTATAACCAAAGTACTTGTAACCTATCAATTTCCCCTTTTTTGTATGATGACAAACTTATAATTGAAAATCCTAGATAGAGCCACAAAGGACCAGATTGGGAACCAGAAAGACCTTAAGTTCCCCCTCGAAGCTATGCATTCCCCCTTACGTCAGTACCTGAACTTTTGTTGAGTTCCCCCTAAACTATGTTTCCCCTAAACTCTGTATTTTGTTTTTTGGTATTATTATTCATCCAAGCTCTCGTTCATGCATTCATACTCTTTTATTATTCAATTAAATACTTCCCCTTTTTCGGTCAACATAAAAAGACACAGAACAGGTTAGCAGCATAAAGCAGTCTAGGATAGCTAACTCATGCCACTTATGTGCGCGCAACATGATAAAAGACATAAACAGAAGAGCAACAACATAGATAGAAAAAAGGAAATCACTTTCATTAACCAGAATTGGACTTTTACAGGCGGGAGCAGAATCATTGTTTTCATCCACCAGTGTAGAACAAAAAAAAATAGTAGCCAGCAGAAATAACAAACCATCACCAAAAATAACTTAAGAAGATAGACACTGGAAACTTGACACTAAGAGAACATTCTTTAAGGGACACTGGAGGGAGGGGGCTTGGAAGAGGAAGCAAGAGTTTGGAGGACAAGATCCATGCGAGCGTTTGCGGACATTTGCTCATTGAGCAGTCTTTCTTTCAGGTCCTCCACCTGTTTCCTGAGTTCAACATTCTCCTTTGTTAGGCGTGCAACCTCTTCGGTGTAAGAACTACTAGAATCAAGTACCTCTTGCAACTGACTGAGCTAACTCTCAAGAATCGCGTTCCTAGCCTTCAACTTCCGGATCCCCTCTATGGCACTATTCTAAGCATTTATCTGTTGAGAAATTGTGGAAGTGCTACCAACTCCTCTGACTTTGTCAATACACTCACACTCCTCCAGAGTAGTTTTGGAAAATGATTGCTTTTTGGTGCCCACTTTGGTCTGTCCCAGAGGTACTTTGAAAAACTCAAAGACCTTTGTGAGAAGGAACCCATAAGGCAGTCCAAGATTCCCATCTCTATGATTTTCTACCTTCTACATATACTCAATCATTATGGCAGGCAAATTGATGGAGGAAAAATTATCCAAGGTTTCCATAAGGAATAGGTCAGCTTTGGATGCAACTGATCATCTTTCAGCGCAGGGAAGCAACACTTTGTTAACCATCTCAAAGAGCAACTGATGAACTGAAAGGAGTGCCTTCTTATATACCTGTTCCCTATGTTGTACTGCCTTGTCCTTGACAATGGCATTTTTGAAGTTTGGTGTGCAGGCACCCTGAACAGATGACAGTCCTTCGGTATGAACACCCTGAATTGACCCCTATAAGGTAGAGTCCATCACTATGTCCACCATATTTACCAACACACAGATTTTATCACTATCTACTGTGAAGAGACTGCGTAGAAACTTCGTACCTCATCCTCATACACAATAGGAGCCTCACTTGTAAACAGATTGGTCCACTGTTGAGAATCACAAATGTCCATTAATTGTCTCATCCCAGCACTTTCTAGTATGTCAGAGGCAAATGCGTGGCCCCATAACACTTTCTGATTCCCCAACTTCCTTTTCTCCGTCTTCAGAGACCCACACACTTTTCCTTTCTTGATGGAACCAAGTTCCTCATCATCATCATCCCTCTTTCTTTTTACTTACTTGCCAACAGACCTTTCCTTCTCCACTGACTTGTTCTGTATATGTTCCCCAGAGTTTTCCACTTCTTCCTCATCAGACTTGTCACCATGCTCCTTCACTTTCTTGGTACCAGAACTTTTTACCAACTTTTTACTGGAACCAACAACAACACTCTTGGAAGAACTCTCAGCACCCTTAGAGGTGTGCCTTTTGAATTGAGAGAGAGAGTGCTTCTTCCTTGAAGACTTGTGGGTCAGGGAACTAGGTTCCTCTTTGGTTTCCTCATCCATATCCACTACAGGAACATCCTCTGCTTGAACAACTTTTCCATCTTTGACCAACCTTCTTCTTCTCCGACTCCTTTAACTCTTTTTGAGGGCAAACTCTAGAGCCTCCTTTTGCTGCAGCTATGTAATAGGTTGCGTAGGAGGTTGCTCTTAAGTACCACTGGCTTAGTCCTAGCCCTGATAAAACTAGCATAAACCAAATCATCTGTGTCTTCTTCACTGCCAAGATGCGGCTTAGGCACCACCATATTCAAAGGCTAAGCATCGAAGTTGGGAGAGGAGTTCACCGCTGAAATATTGACGGGTGATGACTCAATCACAGTGTTGTCAGGCACACTGAAGGTTGCTTGATTTTCATACATGATGAGATTATTCTTGAAGGACTGTGGATTTGAGAAGAGAGAAGACAAACATCGAATTTTGAGTTTGGAAGAGAAAGGGTTGTGATGTTGATTAAATTATGATGAGGGACCCGTTCTAAAATGGCGGAACCCTTTTGGTTGGGAGATGTATCGTTTAGAAAAGGAGTGACATTTGGGACGTGACGTATTGGCTGAAGAGACACGACTTTAAAGAGACTGTCACGCTAATGATGATGTGGCATTGTTTTTGTCCATTTTAAATTGTGTATGAAAGAACAAAGAATCTACTAATATGAGTTAGAGAACTAGGTTCCCTTGTAAGACTAGAAAGTGAGTTTTATCCCCTCATTCATCATGCACTGTAGCATCTGCTTCTGTAGTCATCATGCGTGTCTACCTGTACGGCATAGAGGTAAGTTAGACTTAGTCAGAAAACACTTTAGCTAGCTTTTACCTGACTATGACTTTCATAACCAATAATGAGGAACCAGGTTCTCAGTTTGCTTTTATCATCCCCCCCTCCCCCCATCAAGGCAATCTTTCTCAGAATGCTTTCTTCCCAGGGCTTTTGGTGAAGATGTATGCAACTTGATCTTCAACAGTCACTGTATTTGGCCCTCTTGAGTTGGACTCAAGTTCTTCCAATTTTTTTCTTGGTCCACAACACTTGACGACAGCAGGATGCTGATTGTACATATTATGCTTCAGCTATTGAGAGTTCCATTGAATTCTGCTTCCTTGAGCCTCATGAGACAAGACGAGAACTTAGAGACTGTCCTATTTCAGGCGAGCTTTTCCTATCCATTACTTGGAGGACAGTAGAGAACCGGGTTCTGTGGTCTTCTACGTTATCTCAAAATTCTTACACCACCCTTCAGATGAGAATCCTTTGGATTTGACTAAGACCTTGCACAGAACCCAACTCTGACCACGATGTCTAGACTACTTGTAGTGAGATACAGGAGTGATTCAGTGACGTCTCTATGCAAAAACCCTCTTTCCAACAGCTCGTTTTTCAGCTTCTGTTGTTGTAGACGCAGTACCCGATTCCTTGCTGGAATCAATGGGCGTTATCTACCTTGATCAATATTTCTGTTCTCTTTTGAGATGAATATGTCAGGAGGATTCCTCCATCTCTTCCACCATCAGATTTTTAGGCTGACCCATCCCATTATTGAGAACATAACAATTATAACCAGATTTGGTCAAGATGTTTGCAAACCCTTTATCAATTAATATTGATCGTGCCCAATTTTCTAGAAACCTTTTCTTCTTTTCAACAACTCCTTATGATGTGGTGTTCTTTGAGCTAAGTGGTTGAGTAATTCTTTTCTGAATATAGAATTCATCCACTTATGGCATTATCCAAACATATTCCATGATTTAGTCTGATGCAAGCCATGTTTGTTTCTATCAGTTCCTGGATCTTCTTGAAAAAAACCACAGTTTCTTGAAAGATCTCATCCTTGGTTCTGAAGTGTTGTCTGCCCCTTTTGGGCTTGAATGAAGGTCTGACATGCTTTCTTTTTGCACAGGCATTGTACACTTCATGCTACTTGTTACTCAACTTGATCAGACCACGAACCGGGTTCTTCAGATCCAGTTTATTTAGAGATAGACAACGCGCAATGCTCCAGTCTTTTGTCCCATGGTTCAGCATTGTCTTCAACAGCTTCCAACAAACTTATATCTCCACTCTGCAGAAGCTCAATCAAAGCAACATAAGTACTCTTGTGTCTTTTGGCTACAACATCATCTCACCAGTCACAAGATTTGAGATTGTGCATATCCTGGACAAGCATTCCACTTTATTTCCTTTGACACAAATCTTCTAACTCCTAGAGCGTACCCCCTTTTAGCCGTTTTAAAAAGGGTACACTCTCTCCTTGCAGGATTTTTTATTAGTGAAGGAAAAGTGGTTGTATATCCAATCCTGTCCTTTGAGCAGCTACTATTTATGTGTCATTATTGGCTACTCCCCTTCACTGCTCCCTGCACACGTAAATCAAGGGTTAGATTTAGGAACCCAAAAGTTTGGGTTCCTTGTTAAGAGAAAATGGATGAATGAGTGCTCTCTTAGTCCAAGCAGGCAAAATGTGTTTCCTATTTGATGGTTCCCCATTTGACGGACCAGGTCCTCTTGCAGTAGTTTCGAAAAGACTTTATTACTCTGATGACACTGAACCCTGGCCACGCAATTTTCCTTGAGGTGCCCATTGGTTCCATAATGGATACATAGCCAATTGTCTGGTACAGTAACATACTTGCTATGAGGTTGTGGGGAATCTTTTCCCTTTGTAACCCAATCTCCTGCCTGTTACCCCTAGAGTTGGTGTACCTGGCAGTGGTAGCATCCGAGGACCAGGTCCACTTAAGCGATTTCTCAAGATCACTCTCCACTTTCCCTAGTTCTTCCTGAAGCTGTTTGTTTTTCTCAAGTTCAGCACACAGACTAGTCTTTACCAAATTAAACTCATTTTCAAGCTTAATGTGTGTTTCACTTGCAACTTCCTCTCCCTTTTCAGAGTTTCCAGGCCTATTTACTGATTTAAATTCCTCAATTATTCTTTCAAGTCTACTACCACCACTTCTAGGTCATATCTTTCTTGCTCAATGATAGCAATTTTCTCTTCTAAGGCATTTTTTTCTTTTCTCAGGTTCTGTATTGTTTCTTTCAAATCAACTACAAGGACTATTAGGTTATCTCTGGTTTGTCCAGCTTCCCCTAATTCCATAGTTAATGCATCTTTATCATAGATAAGACTATGATATGCATCAATTAGCACATTTGCTAATGACATGAGCTTTTTAGGAGAGTAAGATTTCTCTGAACAACCAGAAATTTTACCTCATCGTCGTCATCGTTTTCATCGTCATTAGATTGAGCCATTAAAGCAAAGATTGAATCATACTCAGGTGCTTCATTTTCCACTGCTATCATTGAACTGCCACCATGGTCGTTTTCTTCTTCAGATTCGCTAGAGGAGTCTCCCCATGTAGCAAGAGCTTGCTTTACAACATTGTCAGCATCATTCTTCCCCTTGAAGTATTTGTCAAGAACCTAGTTCCTCTTGGCTTCTTTGTCAAAGTTGTTATTATACGGATCTTGCTTTAGGAGGAGGCAATCCTTGATGAAGTGTCCTGTATTGCCACATTTATGACAGAGGTCATAATTTCTTGGCTTGCTACAACTGCCCTTTTTTGGAATGCCTCCATTCTTGCGAACCATCTTTTGGAACCTTTTTGTCAAGTAAGCCATGTCCCCGTCTTCATCACTTGAGTCATTGCTGTCTGTCTTGAGGACCAGGTTCTTCTCCCTCTCGGGCTCTCTTCTTTCATTGTCCTTCTTCTTCATTTCATAGGTTTTCAAGTTTCCAACAAGTTCATTCATGGTCAGTGTCTGCAAGTCCTTAGCCTCTGTAATGGCGTTAACTTTGCTTTCCCAAGAGCTGGGCAGTACACTAAGGATTTTTCTGACAAGCTTGTTTCTTGGAATACTTTCACCAAGAGAGTGAAGCTCATTGATTATGGAAGTGAATCGAGTATGCATATCTTGGATGGATTCATCATCTTTCATTCTGAAGAGCTCATATTCTGTTGTGAGCATATCAATCATGGATTACTTCACCTGAGTTGCTCGCTTATGAGCTGTCTGAAGAGCCTCCCAGATCACTTTTCTCGAAAATTCTTTTCTATGGCCTTTCTATCAGCGTCATTGAATTCCTTCCTCATCTTGGGAATGGCTACAACTGGATCTCCAAGGTTCTTTGTTGGGACAAAGGGTCCGTCACATATTACATCCCATAACTCAGAGTCGTCAGCCGTGATGAAGTCATGCGTCCTAGTTTTCCACCAACCATAGTATTGACCCTTGAACCTAGGAGGAGAAGCCATGAGGATCCTTTCTAGGTGTTAACCTGATAGAAAGAACCTGCTCTAATACCAATTGATAGAATATAAGGGTCCACCAACTTCAATAGAGAACCGGGTTCTCTATCAGGTTCGGCAGTACACACACACAAAGTAGAAATTATGTGATAGGAGGAATTTTACGTGGAAAATTCCCAACTCAACGGGATTAAAAACCACGACCTACTCTTGCAGGATTTCAACTTCACTACTGAGCAAATTTCAGATTACAACCTATGCAACCTAGGAATTAAACTCTTAATCCCTCACTAACTTGTAACACACCTATTACAAGCCACTTTGCAATAACTCTATTACAAAGACTTTGAAACTTGACGAACTCTAGCCAAGAATTAAACACACAGGTTTAAGGTTTACAAGAGTTTCCTACAGAATGCTTCTTAAACAAGCGAGATAGGAATTTAAGTTTAAGACTATTACAAAGTTACAACTCAACTAAGGACATATAATAACTCTATGTGGAAAATGGTCCGTAGTTGTTTTGTTCTTTGTTGTTAAAGCATTTGACACTTGCTTGCTAAATTATCACGTGAGTAAGCTCTTCTCAAATCTCTATGTGTTCAAGTAATTTGTTTTACCTTCCTTGAATGCATATATACATGTGTGACATCACTTACTATGATTCAAGCAAGGTAGGTGAAAATTCTTTCCTAGAAAGTTGACTGCAACACTGTTCATGCACTGTAACATGTGTAGATAGCAACTTTCCAGCTGGAGAGTTGACTTCGTACAGTCACCTTTGGAACTGGTAGGGACCTGGTCCCTCAGCTGTTCTTTCCACTCTGAGGAGTTTAATCATATTTCCACGCTGAGGTGATCTTGCGGTCTTGTAAATGTGTAACAGGTTCCTTATCTGGTTGTGGATAGTAAGTTTGTTAGATCATCAAAACATAAAGTAAAGAACTTATAACCAAAGTACATGTAACCTATCAAAAATAGTATTGTTGAGGTGAAATCTCATGAACATTAGTAACCCATCTGCCTATATTCCGTTATTATCAAATTGTCTTTTGCAAAATTGGCCATAGTTCTGTTCATTACAGTTGAATGGTAATTGTTGCTAGGTTAAACATAACCGCCTCATGTTTAGAGGTAAATCTTAATTGCATAGCTGAGTTAAACCTATTTGGTACAACTTTTTTGGTGCCTTTAATTTCCTATATTACAGTGCTGACTTGGCTTACATTTAGTTATCACTAAGTTATCTTTCATAAAAGCATGACATAGTCATTTTGTCATAGTTGAGTGATAAATGTTTTCAAGATGAAGATAATTGCTTCATATTCAGATGCAAATTTTAGTCTATGCACCCGAGTTAAACCTGTTTGGTATAATCTTTCTCTTGTCTATAACCCCCTCCCTTTATGACATTACTGACTTGATTAAACAATAGCTGAAGCTCACCCTTTCTGTGTAAGAACACAACCCTATTTGAAGTATCTATGTATAGTTGATCAAATATTGCATGTATCACTATTTTGTCTGCATGACTTATGATTCCATACTTTGTTCTGGGGATACACTCAGTCCTCTCTTTCATGTTAATCAAAATTGAATTGGATCTGTAAATCTCGAAAGGACCTCTTATTGTTACTACTTGGGTTTGATAGTCTGCATGTTTCAATATTGGATTAGTATTCTTATAAAGATATGGTTCTGTTCTCATTCCCAATATAGTATGGTAATGACCTGTAATTTTGTTAAGTATCTTTAACAATTCCAACTTTTAATTTGTTACCTATAGTCATGCTAAGAATCCTGATGTCTTTGATGATACCTATAATGGTTGTTAATCACGACCATCTGTCTAAATCCTTGTTGATTTTTTTTAGAAAAAGTTTCAAGTGGTATTGTCAATTTGTGCATATGCTAGTCGCAAGGCGCGAGCTAACTAATATGTTGTTAGAGGCATTTGTGTTGTTGCATATCTGAACTGTGTTTTTTACCTTTCCTATTGAATGTGTTCTTCAGTGTTTAGAAATTTAAAGTAATATTATAGTGTTTCTGTTTCTCTTCCCATATGTGTTTGAAGTCTGACTTTTAGACTTACTTAATATGTGTATTATTCATTTGGTATTAGAAATGTAGTCATAAAAATGAAACTATTTTTGTGTCCTTATGTTATTCTGTTAAAAGAAAAAGTATACTTCTATGGTATGGAGTATTATGGTAGTTAGTTTACATTTAAAGGGTCTCATTGCCACCTAAACCCATAGGGAAAAATGAGTCGGTAGTAGTTGGGGGTCTTTGGGAGTGGAGTTTAACTCTAGGTTGGGCTGCTCTCCCCAGCACAAGCATTGCCCTAGGCCTTGAGACCCTTGGGAACTTTGAAGTGTCAGGGGATTCAAAAGGGGGCATTGACCTTGAGTAGAACTCACTCCTTAGCCCTTAATTCATTGACCCTTGTTGTTCTTTAGGGGTTTAGTGTTTAGTGAAAACGAAAGGTTTTCACTATAAATTATTTGCCATGTATAACCACCACATTAGTATAAGTTTCTCATAGTATTTGAGTATTGATATTTTGTTATATGTTGCTTCGATCATTTTTTTATGTGTTTCATGCATAATTGAACATGTATAATCTATATCTAATGACCTTCTTTTTTTAACATGTACGTCTGTTTGGGCATGCTGAGTTCCTAAGGAAGTCAGTCCTAAGCCCAGCATTGCTGCATTTTTCTGGAAGTTTGAAGTCAGCTGTAACCGCATCTCTTACTACTGGGCCTTCCTCTTTGAGGCCCAATTACCAGAGTCCAATCCTCTCCTTTAACTCTTTTATCGTTTACTGCTTCGTTACCCTTAGCCTACTGTCTTGTTGCTTTTTGTTGCATCCTTTGTTTTTATTCTATCTCACATGTATACAACACTTATATATTAGATTGCATGCTTCACTTTATACCTGTTACGTCTCATATTTTCGTACCTTAAAAGTTTCGTCTTCGATTAGTTGACGTAGACTCGGGGATGAGATCATCTTAATGTTAACGTATTTACGCTATATATAACAAGCGATAAATAAGTGTCATGAAGGATAAAAGTACGGGTCGAGCGATACTACCCGATAGTTATGGACTAGTACCATACAAGGTACCATATGGCCGTGATAATATGATATATATATATATATATATATATATATATTAAAAATAAGTAGTATTTTTAGGTAATTTGAGATAATTCTTAATTATACGGGTAACTAGTTAATTACCGGATAATAGGACATTACCGAATTACCTAATAAGTGGATAAAAATTAAATATCCCACCCCATCCCCACGTGGCAGCTAGCCACATTATCAAGAAATGACTAAGTCATCCCTTAATTAGGTGTCACAAAATTACAAAACCTTTTCATTCCCAAGACATTACATACCAAAGTCTTGAATTAAAGAGTGAAAGGAAACGTTAGATATACATATAACTCATTCAAACTTTACATTCTCAAAGAACACTTGAAGATCAGATTTTTATGGCTTAGGAAACGTGACTTTTACAATTCCTTATGAATCAAAAATGAGACCAAAGTAACATGGTCATTCCAAGAAGCAAGAACCTTGAAATTTCATTCAAATTCAAAGAAGCAGAAGCTTCATTCTTTCGTTCAACATATTTGAAAGAAGCAGAAGCTTCACTCTTTTGTTCAACATATTTCATAGAAGCAGAAGCTTCATTTCATGCAAATAATTCAAGGAACAGGTATGTTAAGGTCATCCCCTCTTTCTTTTGGCATGGTCCAAATTATACCGAAGAAATGAGCAAACGCACAGTTTCCATAAATTAATCTATTCATAGAAATATTAGGGGTGTTTACATTCTTGATTCCCCGTGTGAATTATTACTATCTTCTGTTCATGGGTCTCAGAATAATACGAAGTTGAAAAAGTTTATCCGGAAGGAATATTGAGATTTATTCCGTATTTTTCATGCATTTCACCCATTTATACATGTGCATTGACCCATGACCAAATGGCATTATATACGCGTATATATGTAAATATATGTAAATGGGATATGAGAAAAGGTTACAGCGTTATATACGCACCACCACCTGATCAGCTGATATATGTTGATGATGTTGCCCACAGTGGCCGAGACGATATGATGGGATGCTCTCAGTGGCTTGATAAAATTATGTACACCCATACCTATGCATGGCACGACATTTATACGCATGTGCATGACATTATAAATGTTTCAGAATTTACAAAGTTATTCAGATTTAAAGATGTGTTTCTTTATTCCATGTTTTATCTATGTCTTTTACGTACAAGTTTTAATGCCTTACATACTCAGTACATTTTTCGTACTGACGCCCTATTTTACGGGGCCTGCGTTTCATGCCCGGGGTGCAGGTAGGCAAGTTGACGGTCCCCCTTCTTAGGATCCTTGATCAGTGAGAATTGGCGTGCTCCACTTGATCCGGAGCTGCTTTTTTTATTTTTTTATTTTGGTACGATATGTTTATATATATTTATATATATATATATATATATATATATTTATATATATATATATATATATATATATATATATGGGTATGACGTGGCTCAGTCCCGTCTTTGTACAGTTATATTTCTATTAGAGGTCTATAGATAGTATGTCTAGTTGGGTTGTACGTGGCCTTGTCGGCTTTCAGTTTTTGATGTATAGTTGTCTATAGCAGCCTTGCCGGCTCGCCTACTGTTTTCTGCATGTATACGTACATATGCCTTGATGGCAGGTTTCCTTCATGTGTGTTATTTTCGTAATGTAACAGATGTTATTCAGGTTCATATCTTAGACGCATGCTTAGGGGTGTTTGACAGGTAGGACTCAGGCACCCATCGCAGCCCATCGGTTTGGGTCGTGATAAAAGTGGTATCAGACAGTTCTGTCCTAGGGTTGTCTACAGACCGTGTCTAGTAGAGTCTTGTTTATGGTGTGTTGTGCACCACACTTATAGACACGAGGCTACCGGATATTTAGGATGGTTACCTTTCTTTCTAATCCAGATTGTGCGGTAGAACTGAGTCATAAGTATCCTCTCCTAATCTTTATCTTATTTATATTTTTGGTGATGCCAGTTACTACTAGACGACAGGCGCAATCCGCTAGCACGGGTCAGAAGGATACGAAGGTGTTAGAAAGAGATATAAGTTATACTATGGAGTTAGACCCATCAGAGATCATGGTTTCTATTGAGGAGGATCCATCCGAGGGTCTATATGAGTCATCCGTTCGAGCTGTTTCGACCACCCCGGCAGTAGATAGGGTGAGAGGAGTTCCGACCTCGCCAAGGCCCTTAGTTTCATTATCACAGCCCGTTGATCAGGGTATGAGGGGAGTAGTGCATGGATTGGCACAGCCGGGTTTCCCTCAGGCTCAAAACTATGTCAAGGCATTTGCGGACACCAGCTCTTCTGAGGTTCCAGATAGTCCATAGTCTTGGGAGTCCGTCAATCAAGGTTCGCCAGTGTATGTTATGGGATATGTAGAGGAAGAGGAAAGTAGTCGGGCCAAGAGGAGGAAGGTAACCAATAAGGATATGGAGGTTCCGCTTTGAAGCGTGTTTGATTGAGGTTCTTATATAGAATGAGGCAAGGACCCTCTACTGTAGACTTCCTCCAAGTGTAAGTTTTTGGTTGGTGAGTTCCACCTCTTCTTGGAATATTACCAAGCCAGGTTTCTAAATGTGTTAGGTTGTTTTGTGAGGACGTAGGGAGCCTCGCCCCGACTTGTACATATTATGGTTATGCCTACTTAGAGGTTTCGCAGACAGTATCCTGTATATAGTTTTGGGTATGACATGTCTACGGCCTGGTCGACCCCTATATATATAAGCCTTTTTCTAAAATTTGTTATGCAAGTTATGTTTTAATATGGCTACCGATATATATGGATGTGGCCCGAAATGGTCGTGATAGATTTGATAATAAACAAGGATAAGATACCTGGTGTTCGGTTAGGTAGAACTTGATATTATAATAGGTATGGATTGGGTGGCCTTTTGTTATGTTAACATCAAGTGTAGATCAAAGATGGTTTGATTTTAGTTTCCAGGAGAGCCTGTTTTAAAATGGAAAGGTAATACGGCATCGCCAAGAGATAAATTTATCTCCTATCTCAAGGCAAGGAAGATAATCAGAAAGGACTATATTTATCACCGAGTTCGGGTTTGGGATGTGGAAGTAGTGTTACCAACCATTCAGTCCTTTCCTTTGGTTAATGAGTTTCCCGATGTTTTTCCCGGTGAACTTTAGGGTCTTCCGCCAGAGCGAGAAATTGAGTTTCTATTGACCTACTACAAGATACGCATCCAACATCTATTCCTCCCTATAGAATGGCCACCGCAGAGCGAAAATAGTTGAAGGAACAACTAAAGGATTTGCTTGAAAAAGGCTTTATCAGACCTAATATATCACTATGGGAGCACTTGTGTTAATTGTGACAAAGAAAGACGGTTCCTTACGGATATGTATTGATTAGAGACAGTTGAATAAGGTGACGATCAAGAATAAGTACCCGCTCCCGAGGATTAATGATTTACTTGATCAGTAGCAAGGTGCCAAGTGTTTTTCAAAGATATACTTGAGGTTCGGGTACCATCAGGTAAACGTTAAGGAGGAAGGTATTCCGAAGACAACATTCAGGACTAGATACGGGCACTTTGAGTTTCATGTCATGTCGTTCGGTTTGACCAATGCCCTAGGAGTATTCATGGATTAGATGAACCGTGTGTTCAGGCCCTTCTTAGATCTGTTTGTAATCGTATTTATCGACGATATATATTAGTATATTCTCGTCCAGAGGCTGAGCATGCAGATCCCCTGCGTACTGTGCTCAGAGTTCTACAAAATGGGAAGTTGTATGCAAAATTCTCTAAATGTGAATTCTGGTTGAACACTGTAGCTTTCCTTGGGCATATCATTTCGGGTGAAGGCATCCGGGTGGATACACAAAAGATTGAGGCAGTGAAGACTTGGCCTAGACCCACAACACCGACGGAGGTTCGTAGCTTCTCCGTTTGGCAAGTTATTACAGGAAAGTTGTAATGGAAATTTTCTTCTCTTTTAAGCACCTTTGACCAAAGTGGTATGTGGTGTCTCGCTTAATGTTCCAGAATAATATACATAAATCTATGAAGCAAGTAAGTTGAAGAAAGGTTGCGAATAAGTATAAATAGATATGTGTAGGTCGCAAGCTAAAGTATGGTAGAGCGACAAGGTTTTAGGAAGACAGGAGGAAGGATAAGAAAAGATGAGTGAAAAGGTAACGAGAATGGGTAAGTCCTTGGGGATAAGCTCATAAGAGAGCTGATGGTTTCTCTATGTTATAGAAGGCTCAGCATAGCCCGAATTAACTCAAAGGAGTCTAAGACTAGTAACGGTTAGAATAGATGAAATGTTGCCCTAATAGTGGGATAAAGGCGTAATTGTGATGGATAAAGGATGAAGTTTAGGCCTCCGAAGAGGGGAATTCCTGAATTGTAAAAGGTTAGGATACCCATGTAAGTTAACTCAGAAGGGAACTAAGTTTCAACGGACCAATGCTTGCGAACAGAGTTTCCAGGCATTGAAGGACATATTAACTTCAGCACCGGTTCTACCACTCCCAGAAGGGACCAGTCGTTATTTTATCTGTTGTGACGTATAGGCGTTGGATTGGGTCGTATGTTGATGCAGCATGGTAAGGTTGTAGCTTATGCTTCTAGACAACTAAGAAAGCACGAGAAGAACTACCCGACCCACGATTTAGAGTTAGCCTTGATGATTCATGCACTAAAGACGTGGAGGCACTACTTGTATGGCATTCGCGTTGATATCTATGCGGATTATAAGAGCCTCGAGTAAATCTTCAAGACAAAGGAATTGAATTTACGTTTAAGAAGATGGTTGGAGTTACTTAAAGATTATGACGTTGATATTTTATACCATCCGGGGAACGCAAACGTAGTAGCCGACGTTCTCAACCGTAGATCTATGTGTATCCTGTCATATTTACAACCAAAAAAGGGGGGGGGGGAATAAGCCCATGAGGCTCACCAGCTAGCTAGTCTTGGAGTTCGGTTACTGGATTCAGGTGATATTGGAATTACTATTCAAGATGCAGCAACATCCTCGTAGTAACTGAAGTAAAGGAACGCCAATACGAGGATCCTGTGTTAGTTCATTATGGGGATACCACCCCTCAAAAGGAGAAGACACCGTTTGAAATTACAGAAGATGGGGTCCTCACATATCGAGGGCGATTATGTGTCCCTAATATTGCAGGGCTACGTCGGTAGGTTATGGGAGAAACTCACTATTCTCGTTATTCTGTCCATCCAGGAGCGACAAAGATGTATCATGATATCAGGGAAGTGTATTGGTGGGACGGAATGAAAAAGGATATAGCGGAGTTTGTTGCTCAGTGTCCTAACTGTCAGCAGGTTAAGATTGAGCATCAGAAACCCGGTGGGTTATTGCAAGCTATGGAGATTCCGACTTGGAAATGGGAAGTATTCAATATGGATTTCATCATAGGCTTACCTCGTACCCAACGTAAGTTCGATTCGATATGGGTGATTGTGATAGGGTTACAAAGTTAACCCATTTTCTGCCCATTAGAACTACATATTCCTGAGAGGATTATGCAAGGCTTTATATTAAGGAGATAGTACGAATACATGGTGTTCCAGTATCTATTATCTCGGATAGAGGAGCTCAATTTACAGCTAACTTCTGGAGGTCCTTCCAAAAAGGATTGGGGACCCAAGTAAGTCTTAGTACAACATTTCATCCCTAGACAGACGGACAGGCTGAGCGTACTATTCAGACACTAGAGGATATGCTACAAGCTTGTGTAATAGACTTCAAACGTAGCTGGGATGATCATCTGCCGCTTATTGAGTTTGCATATAATAATAGCTACCATTCCAGCATTCAGATGGCTCCATACGAAGCTCTTTACGGACGGAAGTGTAGGTCGCCTATAGGGTGGTTCGATGTTGGAGAATCTGGGTTATATGGTCCAGACCTGGTTCAGCAAGCCATTGAAAAAGTAAAGTTGATTCGGGATCGACTATTAACAGCTCAGAGTCGTCAGAAGTCATATTCTGACATGCGGCATCGAGATTTAGAGTTCAGGGCTGATGAATGGGTATTCTTAAAGGTGTCACCTATGAAGGGTGTGATGAGGTTTGGCAAGAAAGGCAAACTAAGCCCACAGTATATTGGGCCTTATAGGACCATTCAGAGAGCGGGCCAAGTAGCTGATGAGTAGAATTGCCCTCCAAATTGGAGTTTGTCCATCTAGTTTTTCACGTATCTATGTTATGGAAGTGCATTGGTGATCCTACCCGAGTGGTGGCCACAGATGATGTAGAGATTACAGAGGACTTGTCATACGAAGAAATTTCGGTTGCCATCCTAGACCGACAAATCCGCAAGCTGCGGAATAAGGAGGTAGCCTCCGTGAAAGTACTTTGGAGGAATAACAATGTGGAAGAAATGACTTGGGAGGCCGAGGAAGACATGAAGTCTAGATACCCCTACTTATTTCCTCCTCCAGAGAAGGGTCCGACTGAGACGTCTTAACCATAAGGTACGTGTATAAATTCTTGTGTTGGTTATTGCCGTTGGTCATGTGAGGCCATTGTCGTTATTCATAATCATGATCCTGTGTGGCGTTGGGTTATTAAGCTACTACGGGGAGAGTTGGTATTGGTATTATTACAGAGGTGACCCTGCCAAAGTTATATAGATCACGGGGAGTTGAACATTCGAGGACGAATATTTCTAAGGGGGGAAGGATGTTATGTCTCACATTTTCGTACGTTAAAAGTTTCGTCTTCGATTAATTGACGTAGACTCGGGGATGAGATCATCTTGACGTTAACGTATTTACGCTATTTATAACAAGCGATAAATAAGTGTTATGAAGGATAAAAGGGTACACGAATTAAAAAAACGAGTTTCGTTGAAAATGGCCAATTTGGGATAAAGTACGAGTCGAGCAATACTACCCGATAATTATGAACAAGTACCATACAAGGTACCATATGGCCGTGATATATATATATATATATATATATAGAGAGAGTTCCTAGGTTACTTAGCGAAATTTTCCGGGGCCTTACATTCTCCTCCTCCCCCCCCCCAGGATCATTCGTCCTCGAATGAGGAGTAGAGTCCGACTTAAACGCTTAATATAATAAATCTGTTTTCTCACCTACCTCAAGACCCTAAATTTTGACTAACTCCTAAATTTTTCAGAAACTTCGGCAGAGTCTCCTTTGTAACTAGGCCTATCCACCTGCCAGAGAACCACCAAAACCATCCTAAAAACACACCCACAACTCGACAAAGCACCATAATATATATATCAATGACAAGAACCTCAGCATTACAAACACTACTTTATCACGATGATACCTGGGCATGGACTGCACATTTTTAAATCATATCACCTAGAAGGTACCTTTCAAATCAAAACCAGCAATCAAGAGAAAATATTTTATTTCCACAACACTCTCGGCCTTCAATGGCCTCTTATATCTACAGACTTCGCCAGAACACATTCACGGGAGCAATTTCGGCCCCTAAACTTAACAGGGATAACAAGTAGATATCTCGCATAAGCTAACTATCCATTAACTTCACCTTCAATAATTTCCACCTGAATGATACACAATTTATCTCCACCTGCCTTCTTAGACATAGGCATATGAAAACACAAATTCATGAGGAACAATTATGGGGAACCATCATACTTCTAGTGCGACCTAATGGGAAGTGCGCTTACTTACCCTTCATTATCAATTCTCATAACATCTGCAGGGGAAAATTTTGAAAATTATCTGCTCACCCTCCAAACTCTAAATCTCTAGGAGAACACTCACACTAAACCCTTGATGACCTTCAACAATTACTCTAAGATGTGCTATCATTAACTGACCATAAAATTACCTATCAAATATAAATGTGATCACACTGTGAAGCATCATCTTTGACTCGTCTGAACTTACAATACCCAATGGATCTAATACAATAAGGAACAACAGAGTTCAAGATCAGGCTGGAGTTATTTAGGAATCCATTAATGTGCTGAGTAGAGTACTTTCTGAGGTTATATGCTAAGGGACACGAAAGTTACAACTAAAAATGCTGACATGGTTAATCACTGTGACGACGTCAATTATTACACAAATGAGGCATAGGGGTAAGTAGTAAATTGACAATAGGAATCATTAAGGAGGAATATTCAAGTACATGACCCAGTCGTTTCCTAGAGTGAAGGGAAAATCAATTCATGCTCTGGTACCTTGAATGCGATATAGGATTCAAAATACATGAAGTGGAATTACACTCCTGACATTAGCTGACACAAGGAATCTATGCCGTAAGCCCATGAGGATGAAAATGAAGTTAAAACACTTATGCGATTATCATAACTCAAACAGCTTAACCCTCCCTGATAATTGACCCTATATGAGAGAACTAAAGGTATGGCAACTTGTCTTCCAAATCAATATGCTCATGATATGTGCAAAAATCTGAAGGCATCTAATCTCACCCCTTTCACGAGTAAAACCACATAGCTCGGACATCAAAATGTTGGGATGAAATCATGTACTGGTTAGAGGCATTCTAATGGTTAACATGATGCTCCGGGGAGAAAGACAAATGACACTCCTATTCACCCAAGGTGGTGTAATACCAAGGGTAGCAAAACTCCCCTCACATGAACATGATATAGTCAATTATTCTAGAAGTCGAGTGAGAAGAAGGCCACATAACCCATCCAATCCGACCCATTTAAGACTTTGGAAAAAGGGGACGCACTTTGGTTTGAAATCAGGGCAATTTCAGCCTGAGCTTAAAGGAAAATCATTACTTTTGAAACCCATAAGACAAGCCCTCATAGCCCTAGAAGATCGATAACAATGGCAAGAAAGTACTTAAAACCGTTACGAGTTGGTATAAAACAAGACCTCAAAGTGCCCACATGGATAAGTTCGAAAGAATGAGACATCTTAATGCATTTATCAAGGAGAAGTGACCTGGGTTATCTAGTCACACGGATAAGCAGGGCAGGTAAATGGTTGTTAGAAGAACATCTACAAATAATACCAGCAATATTTATTTATTCTAACAAAAGAAATATGTCCTCTTCCTTAATGCTACAAGACTTCCTCTTTGATTCCATGAAACGTAAATGAATTTTACAATGAGAGTTATCAGATGAAATAGATAGTAGTGTAGCAAAACTAATGAGCACCATTTGGAACCAACAAGCTTAAACTAAGTCGAAGACATTAGAGGTCTATAGTAAAGGGGAATTTACCTACTTTCAGTGTCCTTTTAGAAAAGGGTACTTGTAGAGTATAAAAATGAGGTGAATTTAATCGAATCGTATTGTTGGATGACTAGTCAAGACATTGAGATAATATCGCATTGAAGATTACGGGTAAACAACACACTATGCAAGACAAATGAAAAGAAAGTGAAAGAGCCTCATGGAAGTAACCTTTACATTGTATCCACTAGGAAGGGTGGTAATATAAAGCGATTACGAGAAGCTACATTTTTTTACAGAAGATCTCTGTATGAAGTCACGTGATGTATAGCTCTAGAATTCTAAAATCCAATTATGTTTAGCAACTCTACTTCATAATGAAGCACTACAACACACTTCTACACAACCAGCTATTGCAAACCACATTGGGAGATGCTATAAGACTTAACGGAGAGAAAGGCTTTGACATATGAATGTGTTACTAGGTGTATTTCTCCTTTGTCAACCCAAAACCTAAAGGCGAGAGTTAGACTGATAAGCAGATCGTTGGACTAGCACAAGTGTAGATAATCCATTATCGGAAAGAGATCATTCAATTTCAGTAATTGCGACATGCTACCAACCCTGGATGAACTTGAAGTGATATGGGAACCCAATGAGATAGTATAGAATAATCATCGAGGGTTTGCAGATGTTCATAATGAGTTCTTCATGGATTTTGACTTGAGAACTACCCAGATGCTAATGAAATACAGAAAAACAAGAGAAACAGACGTTGTGCTATAATAACCCCCAAAGGTGTGCTTGGTCCTGACAGAGAGCCTAGTAGGGGTCCTTACGAGAAAGGAAGTGTTACAATGACTCATAGAAGGATATGTTCTCTCATGGTTATCGAACAAGTGTGGGGAAACTAGCACAATGAATTCACTAACTAAAGAACAGAATTAACAGATGTTATGGAGGTGTAAAGAGAAGATAAACATTTGTTATAAGCTGGACATACTTCTGCTATATTAGCTCCCAACTGCAATATACGACCATGCCACGAGCAACCACAATACTAGGACAAGGTGAGCTACTTACTGCGGGATGTCCCAAGTGGACACGAAAGTTATGGCGACACATGATCTTCCTATGACGTGGATGTGAGGATCTCAATTTTCAGAGAGACTTTATGCACACGGTGACCATTTCGATTGACATGCACTCATGTGAGTTGTTAAGGTATGCTCTTATTTTACTAGGCAGTGAGAAGCTTTCATGATGATATTCGCAAGAGAGTAGATTGACTGTTCAAACCATATAAGCCATATACACAACTGAGTAAAAGTGTGACTCGAGAAGGATCGCAACGCTGGGATGCTTTGCATGGAACTTGACACCACATGGGTAAACTTTACGACGGTGCATGTATAGGCACAAGAGAGTAGATTTTGTCCATTTAAATAAAAAGATTCTATAAGAAATTCATCGGATATAGTCCCTTGGTGAGAATTTAGGAAAAGCAAGTGGGAAGTATCAATCCTAGAGTTATAACTCAATTCAAGGGCATAATTATAGAACTTAATTCCACAAGAATGTAAATAAGAGAATTCACAATAGAGTAGATACACGCAATGTTACGTTATTCAACATCTTGTTAAGACCATGTTTATGAGAATTCTTCAATATGGATGTACATATACAACGAGTAGAAATTTTCATTTGACTCACTTAATGACGTTAGGTTGATAGGGCAATAGCTTAATCGATACACCTCGACTCCACATCCCTAACGTACGTAGGTAACATACTGATATACTACATGATCTGATGGTGCAGAGACATCAATAGGGACAAGGACACTCCCGTCTTAGCGATATGTTTTACCACTCCATCCACAACTCAATACATTCTCCTAACAAGTCCTTGGCAATCCACTCGGACTCGATGGTGGGATAAATCCCTCCTTACATGCTTCAAATTCGCGGATTATGGTATCAAGGTTACCAATCTTGAGAATAAGACTTAGAGAGGAAATCAGCTCCCTAACTTGAGCTCTATCGCACGATTGGAGTATCAAAGAAGGGTGAAATTCCTAAATGTCTGAATAGACTCCAACTTATAGATGTGGTCGACTACACACCGATAAGAAGGACTCTACTAGACACGGCTCCGAGACATCCTGGGACACTTTAAAACCTTAGGCTCTGATACCAAGTTTGTCATGCCCCAAAATCCGAGGAGCGCGACCGGCGCTCAACCGAGTAAACCCGACCGAGCAAGCCTGTTAGGTCTCATTCTACCCAAACTAATTCATGAATAAACAGGAGATGAACTCCATTAATCAAATTCTATAAACATATCATTAACGATTTCCATTTCATTTTCATTAGCAACTTCATTCACCATTTTAAAGGTATTACAAGTTTTATACATCATTGCCAAACATCAATATTTCTATTTTAAATTCCAATACCCGACACTACCCACAACCTGTCTACGGAGCCTCTAAATACAACTGAAGAATAATATGGAAATGCCGGCAACAAGGCTCCAGCTATACCTTACACAAATACAAAAATAAGACTCTGGGAAGAAAAGCGGCATGAGCCACGCAGGGCCCCGAGAGGAAAGGGGCTCACCAATACAGCTGACGGAAAGGGGAGGAGGTGCTACTATCGGTGGACTGGAGTACCTGCTATAGTACCACCTACAATCATAACAAGAATGTAGCGCCCCCGGCAAAAGGGACGTCAGTACATTTGAATTGTACTGGTATGTATGAACAAACTTTATCCCAAGTAAAATCAATCAATACACAGATAACGAACAGTAATAGAATCAACAATCAATGCACACGAAAGGAACAACCAAAGCCAGACAAGTTTCACAATCTCTCCTTTTCCCCTTTCAACATCATTTAATCATATCAATGATTTCACAAACACTCATTTCGATAGTGATAATGATCACGTTCCATCCTTATTACCTCGTCCACCCTTATTACCTCGGCCACCCTTATCACCCCAACCCACAATTTATCATTTTGTGTTGCGGCGTGCAACTCGATCCCAACGGACAATCACACTTCACACAACAACAATAGTTCACAGTTCAATCACATGGCTTCAAGCCATCCAGAATATCAAACAATACACAGCTAAGAGACAGTAATAGAACCAACAAGCATTGCACGTAGGAAGAAATAACCAAAATCAAAAGTTTCACAATCTCTCCTTTTTCCCTTTCCAACACTTCCACATTCAAGAGTTTCATATATTTTCATTTCAATAGTGACTATGGTCACTTTTCCACCCTTATTACCTCGGCCACCCTTATCACCACAACCCATACCTTATTACTTCATGTTGTGGCGCGCAACCCGACCCCACCGAACAATCACATTTCACACAACAACAACAACAAACAATACATCACAAGAACAATCATTTCACAATACCCTCTTTCATTACTTACCACGCAGGGTTTTTAGCCATTATACACATTCCCACATTTGGACACATTAACATTCTTTCATTCGTTAACACATACTTCCATGTCGGCATCCTCAAGCAATTACAAATTTTGCACATAATAAGGTAGGCACATCATATCACTTCTCACAATCACATATAACTTGGTGGTGTGGAAATCAACTAAGACAATCAATACACATATTTTCATACAAGGTACACATACTGTATGCTCGTCACAACAAGGGGATTCTACAAGAGTTAAAGTTAGCCATACATACCTCGTTTATGCTTTCCTTAAGTTACTACCACATTCCGGAAATTCTAGCAATTCCAATCTACTTGAGACATAACAAAATTGAACACAATTTAGGAAGGTATTTATAGCTTTAGCTCATTTGAGCATTTTATCAAATACTAGTTGTGCATCTTGATTTCAAATCTCTTTTGCAAGGTTCCATTCATTCCCCAACCCAATGTTTACTTATTTATGTTCAATAATCTTTCCACAAACATACTTTGTACGTGCATGTATACATAATAGTATTACACCCAAGAATCCTACCTCAACACCCCATCTTATACCCCAAACTCGAAATTGAAGCCTAATGTATAGAATCTTACCTCTTAGATGAAGAACTTGTGATTGGGTTCTTTGATTCTTGATGATTGATGCAAGAATGGATGATTGAATGTTGGGTTCCTCCTACTCTCTCTAAAATGCTCCCAACTCTCTCTAAAATCAGTGGAAAAATGACCCCAAATGAAGCCCCAAAGACTATATATGAAAATGGGGTCGGGTTATAAAAATAGAAAGATTTACCCTCTGAATGCGGGTCTGCGATCGCATAATGGACCGCAGAATGGGTATGCTGGCCGCAAACGCGTCGCAAAACTCGTTGCCCAAAACTGGGCTACACTGGTCCAGTTTGCGGCTAGATTTGCGATAACAAATCAAGTATGCGGACCGAATAATAGTTTTTGCGATCTCATATCTAACACAGGATCGCATTTTTCCAGCCTTTGGTAATTTGATCATAACTTTGTGTAGGAATGTCCAAATGACAAACGGTTTGAAGCGTTGGAAACTAGAATCGAAGACCTTTCATTTGATAGTTATTCATCACATAAAACCTTATACATATTTAGATATGCTCGTTCAAAGTATGGACTAGTGCAAGCTCATTTGGAATTTTAGCCTATTCTTAGACTTAGGCCTTTCCTTGGACCCCAAATTACTTACCATAAGACTTATACACATATATACCAAATCCAATTGATGTACACCATGTTAATAGCACATAAAAATATTATAATAAACCTATGTGGCACCACGCAATCCTAGGTTACTTAGCGAAATTTTCCGGGGCCTTACAACTGTGTTCTAACTCCAAAGTGTCTAAACAAAAGTAAATACAGAAGGCCTAATACTATTAGTGAGAATTGAAAGGGATTCCTCGGTCTGCGGACGCGGAAGACATACCTCGAAGTCTCTGATGGATCACTCCGCCTCAAGGATGGTAGGGCCGAGTCGAAGAACCTGGATCTGCACATGAAAAACATGCGCAGGAAGGGCATGAGTACACCACAGCGGTACTCAGTAAGTGCCAAGCTTAACCTCGGTCGGGTAGTGACGAGGAAGGTCAGGGCCCTACTGAGGCTATCGAAAATACAAGATATACCCGTGTAAAATAAAGCAGTATAGTTAAGTGCAACAGTAAGAAGTACACAGGATAGAAAGAGCAACAACAACTATAACAGAGACAAATAATCACGGAAAGGAAAACAGCTCACACAGAGATAACAACCTGGGATCTCCCAGGATACCGTCCTGTAGTCCCAAATATAAATATCGAGTGAATCTCCCGGGATACCGTCCCGTAGTCTAACTCATAGCGTGCGGGAATCTACCGGAATCCCGATCCGTAGTCCCAAATGTGAATACTCAGTACCGGGGGAATCTACCGGGTGCAATCCCGTAGTTCCAATGTAAAAGTGCAGCGGTATCTCTCGGAATACAAATCCGTAGTCCCAAAGTAAACATACAGGGGGATCTCCCGGGATACCGTCCCGTAGTCCCAAAGTAAATACACAGCAGCAATAGGAAGAATACTCAATTCAATCAAACTTCACACCACGGTAAAGCAGGTATTTCTAACCTAGCATGCTACACATAATTCAAATAAGGCAGTAAAACAAATAAGCAATTTAAATCAATTAGACATGCTTCCCTAAGCTAACAATAGGCTTAAATTGCAAGTAGTATAAACAGGAAAGGAACCACAATTCTAAGTACTTAATGAAAACCAGATTTTCCAATAATTAGCCCAAGTACGCACTCGTCACCTCACGTACAAGGCATTTCAAACTTCAATAATACCAAATCCTAAGGGAAGTTTCCCCCACACAAGGTTAGACAAGCCACTTACCTCGAACCGGCTCAAAATCAACCCGAAACCATGTTCTTGCCACGAGTATTCGAGGTCCAAATGGCCCAAATCTATTCAATGCAATTGCATAATGTAAACAACACTTCAAGTAACTGATCTACAAATAAATTCTAAGCTAATATGCGAAATTTGGTAAAATGACCAAAACGCCCTCTGGGCCCACGTCTCGGAATCGGGTAAAATTTACATTTTTAGAATCCTCATACTCTCACGAGTCTAACCATACCAAAATTATCCAAATCCAACGTCAAATTCCCAATCAAAACTCGAAATTTAGGTCTAAGAACTTTCTTCAAATGTTTCCCCAATTTTCCATCTCAAATCCGAAATTAATGATAAAACTAACAATAGATTAATGGAATACAACTAGAACCGGATAAGGAATTGATACCCACAGATTTCCTCTTCAAAAATCTCCCAAAATCTCCCTCTCCCAAGCTCCAAATCAATTTTCCAACTTTCGAAACTAAACCCTCGAATTTCTGATTTTTCTGCCCAGCAAACCCGCTTCTGCGGTCCACCCATCGCATCTGCGATACCGCTTCTGCTGTTGGGGAACCGCTTCTGCGGTTCTCACTTAAAAATTCCATCATCGCACCTGCGACCTGGATGCCGCATCTGCGGTCCCGCAGGTGCGGTACACATCCACTTTTGCGGTCCCTGCTCTTTTTCCTCTTGGCCGCTTCTGCGGCTTGCTTCCGCATCTGCGGGAGTCGCACATGCGGCCTCTCAACCGAAGATGCGGTTATGACAGCAGCCCAAAGAACTTCAGCTGCAAATTACTAGTTTCCAACTTCCCGTTAACCACCCGAATTCATTCCTAGGCCCCCGGGACCTCAACCAAAAGCACAGACAAGTCATGTACCACTATCCAAACTTATACCATCCTTAAAACACCTAAAACAACATCGAAACATCGAATCATCATCGAATTCAAGCCTAGGAATTCCAAAAGCTTCCCAATTACGCTTTCGATCGAAAAGTCTGTCAAACCTCGTCCGAATGACCTGAAATTTTGCACACACGTCACATTCAACACTACGGAGATACACCAACTTCCAGAATTCCATTCCGACCCCAATATCAAAATCTTACTATCGAACCGGAAACTTCAAAAATTCAACTTTTGTCATTTCAAGCCTAAATGAGCTACGGACCTCTAAAACACAATCCGAACACGCTCCTAAACCCGAAATCACCCAACGGAGCTAACGGAACCATCGAAATTACATTCCGAGGCTGTCTTCACACTGCTCCGACTATGGTCCCAATTCTAAAACTTAAACTCTCATTTAGGGACTAAGTGTCCCAAAACTCTCCGAATTTCCAAATAAATCTTCCCAGTAACTCACAATAGCAGAAACAAACATGGGAATGCAGCTAATAGGGGATCGGGGGCTTAAATTCTTAAAATGACTGGCCGGGTTGTTACATCCTCCCACACTTAAACATTCGTTCGTCCTCGAACGAGCATAGAGACATACCTTAAGTAGTGAAAAGATGAGGGTAACGGCTGCGCATATCCTGCTCGGTCTCCCAGGTCGCTTCCTCGACCGGCTGGCCCCGCCACTGAACCTTCACTAATTGGACGTTCTTTAACCTCAGCTTTCGAACCTGCCTGTCCAATATTGCCACTGGCTCCTCAACATAAGATAGATCCTTGTCAAATTGGACTGAACTGAAATCCAACACGTGCGACGGATCACCGTGATACCTCCGGAGCATCGAAACATGGAATACCGGATGAACTCCTGCCAAGATAGGAGGTAAGGCAAGCTCATAAGCAACCTCCCCAACACGCCTCAATATCTCAAAAGGGCCAATAAACCTCGGACTCAACTTCCCTTTCTTCCCAAACCTCATAACGCCCTTCGTAGGCGAAACCCGAAGTAGGACCCGCTATCCAACCATGTAGGAAACATCACGAACCTTCCGGTCCGCATAACTCTTCTGTCTGGACTAGGCTGTACGGAGTCTATCCTGAATCACCTTAACCTTCTCCAAAGCATCCTGAACCAAGTTTGTGCCCAATAATCTAGCCTCACCCGGCTCAAACCAACCAACCGGAGATCTACACCGCCTACCATACAAGGCCTCATACGGCGCCATCTGAATGCTGGACTGATAACTGTTGTTATAGGCAAACTCCGCACAATGGCAAGAACTGATCCCATGACCCTCCAAACTAAATCACAGACGCACGGAGCATATCCTCAAGAATCTGAATAGTGCGCTCGGACTGTCCGTCTGTTTGAGGGTGAAATGCTGTACTCAGCTCCACCCGAGTACCCAACTCATGCTGAACGGCCCTCCAGAACCGTGATGTGAACTGAGTACCTCTATTTGAAATGATGGAAACTGGACCACCATGCAGACAAACAACCTCCCGGATATAAATCTTTGCCACCGATTCGAGGATTAGGTGGTACACACATGAATGAAATGCACGGACTTGGTCAGCCGATCCACAATAACCCAAATGACATCGGACTTCCTCAAGGTTCGTGGGAGCCCAGTTACGAAGTCCATGGTGATCCACTCCCACTTCCACTCCGGAATCTCTATCTGCTGAAGCAATCCACCCGGTCTCTAGTGCTCATAGTTCACCTGCTGACAATTAAGGCACCGAGCTACAAACCCAACTATATTTTTCTTCATCCGCCTCCACCAGTAGTGCTGCCTCAAATCCTGGTACATCTTCGCCCGCATGAATGGAATACCGCAAACTATGGGCCTCCTTTAGAATCAACTCCCGAAGACCATCGACATTGGGTACACAAACTCGACCATGCATCCTCAATACCCTGTCATCACCAATAGTCACATCTCTGGCATCGCCATGCAAAACCTTGTCCTTGAGGACAAGCAAATTAGGGTCATCAAACTGACGCTCCCGGATACGATCAAACAAGGAAGACCGAGAGACCACACAAGCTAGAACCCGACTGGGCTCCGAAAGATCCAATCTCACAAACTGGCAGGATAAGCCCTTCACATCCATCGCCATGGGCCTCTCTACTGCTAGTAAACAGGCAAAACTCCCCAAACTCTTTGCCCGGCGGCTCCAAGCATCGGCCACCACATTGGCCTTGCCCGGGTGATACAAAATAGTGATATCATAGTCCTTCAGCAGCTCTAGCCATCTCCTATGATGCAAATTGAGGTCCTTCTGCTTGAACAGATGCTGCAAACTCCGGTGATCAGTATAAATCTCACAAGTCACACCGTAAAAATAATGACGCCAGATCTTCAAGGCGTGAACAATAGCAGCTAACTCGAGATCATGCCTCTCATGTACCTTCAACTGTCTGGACGCATAGGCAATCACCCCACCGTCCTACATCAATACCGCTCCAAGGCCAACCCTCGAGGCATCACAATAGATCGTATAAGACCCCGAACCGGTAGGTAATATCAAAACTAGGGTTGTAGTCAAGGCTGTCTTGAGCTTCTGAAAGCTCTCCTCACACTCTTCCGTCCACTGGAACGGAGCACCCTTCTGGGTCTGCCTGGTCATAGGTGCTGCAATAGATGAAAACCCCTGAACAAATCGACGGTAATAGCTCGCCAAGCCAAGAAAACTGCGGAGCTCTGTAGTTGAGGATGGTCTGGGCCAACTCTGCACCTTTATCCCCTCACTAGATACCACGTAACCCAAGAATGCCACGGAGTCCAACCAGAACTCACATTTTGAGAACTTAGCATATAATTTCTTCTCCCTCAAAGTCTGAAGCACTGTCCTCAGGTGCTTCTCATGATCTTCCCAACTCCGGGAATATACCAGAATGTCATCAATAAAGACAATGACGAATGAGTCATGATATGGCCGGAATACACTGTACATCAAATGCATGAAGGCTGCTGGGGCATTGGTCAGCACAAATAACATAACAAGGAACTCGTAATGACCATACCGAGTCCTGAAGGCAGTCTTCGGGATATTTGGCTCCCGAATCTTCAACTGATGATAGTCTAAATGTAAGTCAATCTTAGAAAACACACAAGCACCCTGTAACTGATCAAACAAGTCATCAATACGAGGCAAATGATAACAGTTCCTCACTGTAACCTTGTTCAACTGGCGATAATCAATACACATACGCATAGAACCATCCTTCTTCTTCACAAATAAGACAGGAGCACCCAAGGTGATACACTGGGCCGAATGAGACTCTTATCAAGCAATTCCTGTAGCTGCTCCTTCAACTCTTTCAACTCAGGAGGAGCCATACGGTACGGAGGAATAGAAATGGTCTGAGTGCCCAACAACAGATCAATGCCAAAATCAATATCCTTATCGGGTGGCATGCCTTGAAGGTCGGCTGGAAACACATCAGAGAAATCCCGTACTACTGGGACAGAATCAATTGTAGGGGTATCAATACTGACATCTCTCACATAAGCTAGATACGTGTCACACCCCTTCTCAACCATACGTTGAGCCTTAAGGAATGAAATAACTCTACTGGAAGTATGATCTAAAGTACCCCTCCACGGTACTCGCGGTACAGCTGGCATAGCCAGCGTCACGGTTTTTGCGTGACAATCAAGAATAGCATAATGGGGCGACAACCAGTCCATGCCCAGAATAACATCAAAGTCTACCATGCTGAGCAATAACAAATTGGCTCTAGTCTCAAAACCACTAAGAGCAATCAAACGCGACTGATAAACGTGGTCTACAATAAGAGAATCTCCGACATGAGTAGAAACATAAACAGAAGAACTCAAAGAATCCCGAGATACACCCAAATACGGGGCGAAATAAGTGGACACAAAAGAATAAGTGGAGCCTGGATCGAATAGAACCGATGCATCTCTGTGACAGACCAAGATAGTACCTGCGATGACAGAATCGGAGGCGATAGCCTCAGTACGGGCAGGAAGAGCATAGTATCTGGCCTGGCCTCCCCCTCGAGGGCGACTTCTACCTCCCCGACCTCCACCTCTACCTGTCTGGGCAGGTGGGGTAGCAACTGGTGCTGTGATCATAGCCTGAGAACTCTGCGGGGCATGCTGTGGCTGAGAAGTCTGTAGAGGTGCACCCCTCATAAGTCTGGGGCAATCCCTCACCATATGGAATGTGTCACCACACTCAAAGCAAGCTCTGGGAGGACGTGGCGGCTGTGACTGGCTCGGGCCAGGTCTGCTGGACTGACCACTGGAAGCACCTCGTGCAGGAGGTGCACTAGATACTGGTGGCGCATAATAAGGCTCCTGAGGTCTGGGAGGAGCTGGAATACCACTAGCTGCTGGAAGAGCTAAATGAACAGGGCGACTCATATAACCCCTACCATGACGACCTGCAGCTGGGGCACGGGCACCAGAATAATGGTCCGACTCTCGAGACCTCTTGGCCTCCCTCTCCTCTCTATCCGTAGCATGCATACCCTCAATCCTCCTAGCAATGCTCACCACCTGCTGATAAGAAATATCCATCTCCAACTCACAAGCCATGCTAGACCTGATGCTGGGAATAAGCCCCTCAATAAACCGGCGAACCTTCTCGCGAACAGTAGAAACCAAAGCTGGTGCATGTCTAGCCAAGTCGGTAAAACGGACAGAATACTCCGAGACAGTCATAGTACCCTGGCGCAAGTGCTCAAACTCTGCACGCCAAGTGTCCCTGAGGCTCTGGGGAACATACTCTCTCGTGAACATATCTGAAAACTAAGCCCAAGTCAGGGAAGCTGCCTCATCCGGACTGTCTAACTCATAAGCACGCCGCCACTGATAGGCGGCATCTCGAAGTTGGAAGGTAGTGAAGGAAATCCTGCTCGATCCTGATATACCCATGGTACGGAGGATACGGTAGCACTCCTCCATAAATCCAAGAGCATCATCTGAGGCTAGTCCACTGAATGTAGGAGGCTGATACTTCTTGAACCTCTCAAGCCTCTTCTGCTCCTCCTCTGAAGCTACTGCCCTCTCCTCGGGCTGAATTGGGGCTACCGGCAGTGCAAGGATAATCTCTGGGACCTGATCAACATGCACTCGCTGCTCAGGAGTGCGGGCGGCGGGAGTCTGTGCTCCTCCCCCGGCCTGGGATGTAGCTGCAGCAAGAGGAAGCAACCCTGCCTGCTAGAGTGGTGTACATAGTCATAAACTACACAAGAGTCTCCTGGAGTGTTGGAGTAGTAGTAGCAGACGTATCAGGTGTCTAGACTCCGGCTGGAACTGCTGGTGGCACCTCAGTGGAAGCTCACGCGGGTGCTCTGGCTGCACCACGAGCGTGCCCTCGGCCTCTACCCCGGCCCGGCCTCTAACGGCTCCAGTAGGGGGTGCGGGTGCCTGATCATCTCGGGTAGCACGTGCCCTCACCATCTATGAGAGAATAGAAGACAGAAGTTTAGAATTGTGATATCAGAAATCTCGCACGACAAGGAAATCAAATGAAGTGTGACTTTTCTAAAAGTTATATAGCCTCTAGTAGATAACTGCAGACGCCTCCGTACCGATCCGCGAGACTCTAATAAACCGGCTTGTGATTCATGACTCCTATAAACCTAGAGCTCTGATACCAACTTGTCACGACCCAAGTCCGCCCTCCGTGAACTGTTGTGATGGCACGTAGTTTCTACGACTAGGTAAGCCTAACAATTTACGGAAATAGAAATAACAGAAAATAAACTATCCAAACTGCAAAAATAATACAAATCAAACTCTTATAATGAACTACATTTCCCAAAACCCGGAATCTCATGAAATCACAAGCTATGGAATAACTACAGTGTTCTAACTCCAGTGTGTCAAAACAAAAGTAAATACAAAAGGCCTAATACTATGAGCGAGAATGGAAAGGGACTCCTCGGCCTGCGGATGCGGCAGACATACCTCGAAGTCTCTGATGGATCACTTCGCCTCAAGGATGATAGGGCTGAGTCGAAGAACCTGGATCTACACATAAAAAACGTGCACAGGAAGGGCAGGAGTACACCATAGCGGTACTCAATAGGTGCCAAGCCTAACCTCGGTCGGGTAGTGACGAGGAAGGTCAGGGCCCTACTAAGGCTAAAGGAAATACAAGATATAACAGTGTAAAATAAAGCAGTATAGTTAAGTGCAACAGTAAGAAGTATACATGATAGAATGAACAACAACAGCTATAAAAGAGACAAATAATCACGGAAAGAAATACAGCTCACACAGAGATAACAGCCGGGGATCTCCCAGTATACCGTCCTGTAGTCCCAAATATAAATATCTAGTGGATCTCCCGGGATACCGTCCCGTAGTCCAACTCATAGTGCTATTCGTAGTCCCAAATATAAATACTAAGTACTGGGGGAATCTACCGGGTGCAATCCCCTAGTTCCAATGTACAAGTGCAGGGTGATCTCCCGAAATACAAATCCGTAGTCCCAAAGTAAACATACAGGGGGATCTCCCGGGATACCGTCCCGTAGTCCCAAAGTAAATACACAGCAGCAATAGGAAGAATACTCAATTCAATCAGATTTCACACGAAGGTATAGCAGGTATTTCTAACCTATCATGCTGCACATGATTCAAATAAGGAAGTAGAACAAATAAGCAATTTAAATCAATTAGACATGCTTCCCTAAGCTAACAACATGCTTAAATTGCAAGTAGTATAAACAGGAAAGGAACCACAATTCTAAGTACTTAATGAAAACCGAATTTTCCAACAATTAGCACAAGTACGCACTCGTCAACTCACGTACAAGGCATTTCAAGCATCAATAATACCAAATCCTAAGGGAAGTTTCCCCCATACAAGGTTAGACAAGCCACTTACCTCGAACCGGCTCAAAATCAACCCGAACCCACGTTCTTGCCACGAGTATTCGACTCCAAATGGCCCAAATCTATTCAATGCAATTGCATAATGTAAATAACACTTCATGTAGTTGATTCTACAAATAAATTCTAAGCTAATACGCGAAATTAGGTAAAATGACCAAAATGCCCTTCGGGCCCACGTCTCGGAATCGGGTAAAATTTACATTTTTAGAATCCTCATACTCTCATGAGTCTAACCATATCAAAATTATCCAAATCCAACGTCAAATTCCCAATCAAAACATGAAATTTAGGTCTATGAACTTTCTTCAAAATTTTCCCCAATTTTCCATCTCAAATCAGAAATTAACAATAAAACTAACAATAGATTAATGGAATACAACTAGAAAGGGATTAGGAAATGTTACCCACTGATTTCCTCTTCAAAAATCTCCCAAAAACGCCCTCTCCCGAGCTCCAAATCAATTTTCCAACTTTTGAAACTAATCCCTCGAATTTCTAATTTTTCTGCCCAGCAAACCCGCTCCTACGGTCCACCCATCGCATCTGCGATACCGCTTCTGCGGTTGGGGAATCGCTTCTGCGATTATCACTTTCAAATTCCATCTCCGCACCTGCGACCCAGATGCCGCATCTGCGGTCCCGCAAGTGCGGTACACATCCGCTTCTGCGGTCCCTACTCTATTTCCTCTTGGCCACTTCTGCGGCTTGCTTCCGCATCTGCGGGAGTCGCACATGTGGCCTCTTAACCGCAGATGCGGTTATGACAGCAGCCTGAAGAACTTTAGCTGCAAATTCCAAGTTTCCAACTTCCCGTTAACAACCCGAATTCATCCCGAGGCCCGCGGGACCTCAACCAAAAGCATAGACAAGTCAAATACCACTACCCAAACTTATACCCATCCGTAAAACACCTAAAACAACATGAAAACATTGAATCATCATCGAATTCAAGCCTAGGAATTCCAAAAATTTTCGAATTACGCTTTCGATCAAAAAGTCTATCAAACCTCATCCGAATGACCTGAAATTTTGCACACACGTCACATTCAACACTTCGGAGCTAGTTCAACATCCAGAATTCTATTCCGACCCCAATACCAAAATCTCACTATCGAACCGGAAACTTCAAAAATTTAACTTTCGGCATTTCAAGCCTAAATGAGCTACGGACCTCCAAAACACAATCTGAACACGCTCCTAAACCCGAAATCACCCAACGGAGATAATGGAACAATCAAAATTCCATTACAAGGACGTCTTCACACTGCTCCAACTACGGTCCAAATTCTAAAACTTAAACTCTCATTTAGGGACTAAGTGTCCAAAAACTCTCCGAATTTCCAAATAAATCTTCCCGGCAACTCACAATAGCAGAAACAAACACAGGAATGCAGTTAATAGGGGATCGAGGCGTAAATTCTTAAAACTACCGGTCGGGTCGTTACAGAAATACTTCATTGAGCTGATCGGACGTGAAAGTATTCAACCATACTCACCCCTGCGGGTCCTCAAAAAGTTTGGGCTGATCCAAGATATGCCTCTATGGACAAGGATAATGGTATATAAGGATGAGTACAAAAGACAGATTCTAATTCCCAGGATAAGAAGGCCCCTAGAAGAGTGGAACAACCTGGTCCCAATGCCGATGGGTCAAAACACGTGGTTGCACACCTGAGTATTATGTCTGGATCAACAAGGAAGATGAGCTGGCCCAGCCAAGCAGAGAAGGTAAAGCTTGTTTAGAGGTCACAATGTATGCTTTGCAAATTTACCATGATATCCAGCCACATTACCTTGTGACTACTTCGATGCGCCGTCAAGTGGTCCTAGGATCTGTCGATCATATGTTGCTACCTGCTGAGGACGACGACCAAGTAGTGCAGTGCATCCAAATAGAGTCTAACACAAAGCCAAAAGAAGATCCAAAAGAGGAGTCAGAGTTCAATGATGACGAAGAGGAGGTTGAAGACGACCCAGAGGAGGATCCAGAAGAAGAGCCAAAAGAAGAAGAAAACATGGGTAACGACTAGGGGGATAGTTATTAGAGTTGGTTGATTTCCCCTTCTTTTCCTGCTTTGTACCCTTATTCCCAGTTTTATTTTACTTTCTAAAAGGGCAAGTTGTCCAAGCCCATGTAGTTCTATGAAACGGTGATGTAATATTTGTTCCAACTTGTACCAGTCAAAGTTATCAATGAAAACAATATTGCTTGGATCTAAATGTGTCAAGTATAAATGTCTGTCAAATATCAGCAATTTAGGCCTACCTCCGGCAATGGGAGGCCCCCACGAATTTACAGAAACACGCTTGCTTTAATGCATGACTTAATTGCTCTGTGATTTCCCGCTTGTATAAATGAAGAAATTGACACTTGTTCCTTTTCTTTTTCTTTCTTATTATTTTTTTGCTTTATTATTACCCACCGAAAAGAAAAAAGAAAGTTGGTTTGTGTCGACCACAACTGGCGGAGCCACCGTACAACCTAAGATCAAAGGTAAAGATGTCTGCTACAAAAAACTCGACTGAACATGCTTTGGTCATAGCTGACAGCCCGGGACGATCGGGGGAAAATGACGAAACCAGGAATGATGAACACGTGGCCAGGATGGCCCAGGAAATGGAATCTGTAAGGGAAGAAGTACAGCAGATCAGGGAACTAGCGCTTCTCACCATGACAACGCTTCCTCAACCACCTATATTCCCTTCTTTCGAATCTATTCCTGACCACTTTCCTTCCACATCACGCGAAATCAACAACACCCTAAGTTCAGTTCATACCATTCAAGTCATACCTCCAGTAACTCCCGCAAATCCACCAAATCCCCCTAACCACACACCCAATGTACCACAGTACATTCCGACGCCACAAAACCTGTCCATCACCACCAATGCAACTCATACCCTTCCTCGTGACGGAGTCACTTTTACCACTCACCCAAACTAGCACATACCTGTGGCATATACCGCCGATCATGAGCAGTATGTTCCCCCTATATATTCCATTTCGAAACCTACCTTTATAGTGCTTGTCAAGGTTAGGGTGCCTTATGAGATTAACCAATACGATGAGATGGAAAGGGAAGCCAAGGTGTCTGAACATATAGAAATCTTGAGAAAGCAAATGAAGAACCTCCATGTTGCTTGAGGAAGTGAAAGTTTAGAATATAACGCTTTGTGTATTCATCTGGATGTGGATATTCTAGCAGGATATAAACCTCCAAAGTTCGATATCATCGATAGGATGGGTGATCCCATGCTCACTTGAGGGAATATTATGATAAGTTAGTCGGAGTGGGGAAGAATGAGAAGCTAAGGATGAAGTTATTTATAAGGAGTCTGATGGGAGAAGCACTCAACTGATATACTCGACAAGATCCGCAAAGTATGAGAACTAGGCAAGATATGGCGGAAGACTTCATGAATCATCTGCAATTCAACACAGAGATCACGCTCGATCGGTTCGCACTGGTGAACCTACAGAAAAACTATCCGAGTCATTCCAAGAATATGCACATTGGTGGAGGTTAGAGGACGCCAGAGCGCAACCTCCGCTAGACGACAGTGAATTAACCAAGTATTTCATTAGAGCCTAGGAGGGAATATACTTTCAAACGATGATGGGAATAATTGAACAGAAATTCCCCGAGTTGGTCATGATGGGAGATTTCTTAGAAGAGGGCATAAAATTTGGTAAAGGACGATCGATTGCAGCACTGCAAGCGGCTTGCAAGGCCTTCAAATCAGGGACAAACAGTAGCGGAAAGAAGAAGAAAGAGGATGTCTTAGCAGTTGTCCCTTACTATCAGCCCAACCCACTTCACGGAAACACTGCCTATTCCCCAAACAATCATTCAGCACCACCCACTTACGCTCCGGTCTATAACACCTAGCCATATTATCACCCTCAACCATAATACAACCCTCCTCGAGCCAACAACATCCCCAACCCACAACGACCCTATGCTCATGTCCAAACCACTACCCTCCAAAACTGACCTACTTATGCACTCCGCCCATGTCCCATCTTTGAAGAGAGGGGTCCTAGAAATTATACCTCAATTGCTGAGCCTTTGGCCCAATTATTCGAGAGATTGAGAAGAGTATGATTAATACACCCAGTGGAAGGAAGGGTTCCTGAGTACCCCTCCAAGTATTTTGATGCAACTAAAAGGAGTGTGTACCATTCCAGTGTACCTGGTCATGATACTGAAGATTGCTTCAAGCTAAATAATGAGATTGAGACATTAATCACCAGTGGATCCGTTCAATGCAATCCGACGCCGCCCAATATGAATCGCAATTTGCTGCCAAATCACTGAAACCAGGGAGTTAACATGATCACATTGGATGAAGAGTATGGCCTAAAGGGAGTGATTATCACTATAAGAAATGCAGTAGCCGCCATGATCCCTCCTCAAAAGGCTCCAACAATTGCAATACAAGTGAGGCCTACAGTGATGGTTCAGACTTATCGACGACAACCTGACGTTGCTACAGGAGACGAAGAAAGTCGGGAATACAAAACAGTCCCATAGACGTACCAGCAAAAGGGAAAGGCCAAAATGACAAACTCTGCCGCATCTCACGGTTTGACTAGGTCTGGGAGTTGCTACTCTCCTGAAGATGTCAATCTAGGGAACTTGGGAAGAGATAAAATTCAAAGAGGGAACAAAACAGACCCAGAAGTCACCGAGTTATGGAAGAGAATGTCGACCAAAGAGTATTCTGTGGAGGAGCAGCAGAAGAAAACTACAACACAGATATCAATCATGGATTTGTTAATGAGCTCCGACAGTCATAAGGACACCCTATTGAAAGTACTAAGTGGGGTAAGTGTACCAAGTAACACCACCAGTGAGGCGCTGGCCGCGACAATTGGGAAAATGGTCGAAGAAAATATGATCACTTTTACAAAATATGAACTCCCTGTCAAAGGCAAAAGTCACAACAAATCTCTTTATATCACGGTCAAATGTGGGGACAAAGTGGGGTCCCGAGTGTTGGTCGATGGAGGGTCAGGAGTCAATATTTGTTCGTTCACCACTTTACAGGAGTTGTGAATTCATTTGAGGGAGGTCAAGGAAAGCACATGAGGGTAAGGGCCATTGACGGTTCGCAAAAGGACATTATCGGAGAAATTTATTTGGCCTTGCAGATCGGGCCGACCGAATTTCCCATATTTTTTCAAGTAATGGACATTTCTTCTTCCTACAACTTGCTTCTTGGAAGGACATGGATACATATGGCAGGGGCCGTCCCATCCACTTTACACCAATGCATAAAGTTTTAGTGGGGAAGTTAGGAGATCGTGGTTCACGGCTAGTGGGGTCACTCCGCTTATTTGGATTATGTTGCTCCCTTTATTGAAGGGTTAGACAGAGTTGCTTTCAATGTAGTGGAAATCTTGTAGACTACCTAAAATGGAAAAGATTGAAAAAAACCTGGGAATGTGGTCGCCGTATAGATCCAAGATGGCTATGAGGGAGATGATGAAATATGGATACATGCCAGGAACAGGGCTGGGAGCCAGGTCGGACGGGATCATAGAGCAAATTGAACTTAAAGGGCATAAAGGAAGGGCCGGATAGGATATCAGCCTCCGGAAGGGAAAGCTCCTACCGATAGATTTGGGAAAAAGGGTTTTGCGCTAGAACATATTTCATGTCCGGGTCAGAGTTCAGTACCAGAGAATGATATCATTGACGGGATGGGAAAGCTTTTCGTGAATATGATTGAAGAGTTTTGTAAAGGGGATGACATCAAGACACCGACTATCAGGAATGTCGAACCAGGAAAAGAGCTATGGAATTGGACCGCCAGTCCATCTTTGGTTCACCGGGAGTCTTGGTAATATGTAACTGTAAAAGTTTTGTTTTGAAAAGCGCACGGTCAATTGAGTCATGCACCGTGCTTGTACCTTTTTGTCATTTGCCTCTTTTGAACGCTTAAGACATTCCTATTTTGATGAAATAAAAAGAATCATTTTCTCAAATATTGAAACTTTATTTATAACTTCATTTGTACTTAGCTTTTCTTTTCAGTAATCAAAATGCAAAAAACCCGCGTTCCGTGATTGTGACATGTAACAAAATCGTTGAGCGCAACAATCCAGATTATAAGGAGTATGATGAGAGTATGATGCTAAACAATCTCCCACAGGAGATCGAGCAGCTGAAGAGTCAGAAAAAGCCCAACCTCGAAGAAACGGAAGTGGTCAATCTTGGAAGTGAAGAAGACGTAAAGAAACCAGAATCATCATTCATCTAGAAGCCAAGAAAAAGGAAAAATTGGTTTAGCTCCTCCAACAGTACGTCGATGTGTTCGCATGGTCATATGATGACATGCCGGGATTGAGCATTGACATTCTCTCGCATCGACTACCCACCAATCCTACCAGATCGCCAGTTAAGCAGAAACCCATGAAATTCAATCCTGATTTAAGTTTGAGTATAAAAGAAGAAGTGACCAGGCAGATAGAAACGAATATGGGAAGGGTCACCAATTATCCCAGTTGGTTGGAAAGCATCGTCGCAGTACCCAAGAAAGACGGAAAGATCAAAATATGCGTGGATTACACAGATCTCAACAAAGCTAGTCCAAAGGACGATTTCCCTTTGCAAAATATCCACATCCTCATCGATAATTGCATGAAGCATGAACTGCAGTCATTCGTGGATTATTTTGCTGGGTACCACCAAATCTTAATGCATGAGGAAGACGAAGAGAAGACGGCCTTCACCGCACCTAGGGGAGTTTATTGCCATAAAGTCATGTCGCTCGGTCTCAAGAATGCCGGCGCCACCTACATGAGGGCCATGAAGACCTATTTTCACGACATGATTCATAGGGAGATTGAAGTGTATGTGGATGAAGTCATCATAAATTCTCGAAGGAGTTTAGAGCACTTGGACGATTTGAAGAAATGTATACGGCTAAGATTGGAAAGACCAATTTCACGATCGACGAGGTAGCCTGTAGCGTCACCTTGAAAGGCCAGGGGGACAGCTCGAGGTTCGTAGTCCTCGAAGGTTCTTTGCGCCCAATATCGGGGCAGCAAGACCCGATGGTTATCCCGAACGAGCGGGAGGTTCCCTAGGAGCAGTATCCTTCTAACACGTCACACGTAAATAATGTCAGCCTGTACCAGATTGTTGGGCAGCTGTACCGGCTACTTTTTATAATAATTACACATGTATCACGTTGGGATTCTCCCCATATATATAAAGGGGGTCCTCACCATTATGTAAAACATAACATTCAATACAAGAACAAGAACATTCTCTGCTCTCTAACTTAAACATACTCTCTATTTGATTCTATTGCCTGCATTCATCATCTCACTTGTATTTATTACATTTTACTAATTGTTCCTCATTTATTTGATCATAAAGACCCGCAATCAGAGCTCTCATAATTGTTAGTCCTTCATCTACTGCCCTTGGCTAAGCATCCAACTCGACCTCGAGGCCCCGTATATGCCAGCTCGAGGCCCGATTTCCAGTCATTCGGTTTGGTTATTATACTATCTTCAAGCTCTTATCCTATTTTTTAGTCTCTCACTTAGCATCTATTGCCTAAAAACTAGCATAAAAATAAATCACTTATTTTTAGAACCACAAAAACAAATCTAATTGTTATCACCATTTTCAAGGTAAACAGTTTGGCGCCCACCGTAGGGCTAAAAATAATAGTGATTGTTTTCTTGCTTGTTTACTACATAACGCAAGTTATCTTTCACACCTTTCTTGTCCAAGAATCTTTGATTTTAGGTCAAAATGTCTAAATTAGTGAACGCACATGAAAAAAACGGTCTTGAGGACCATGGAGAGAATGGTGTAGCTGTTCCAGGTATTGGTGTACCACCATGAAACCCTGAGGATGCACCAGAACCAATTCCTGTGGACGTGGTCTCGCTCAACGTTCAACACGTCGACATAAGCTCCCACATCAACAGGAATACACGCCAAGAAAATCAACAAGAAACTCGAAAAAACCTCACGCGGGAAGAAAGAGAGGCAAACAGGGTAATCAAAGTGGAAAAACCTAAGCACATCATTCATATGATCATTGGGGGGACCGACGTTTCCCATGGGCCCGTGGTATAACGGATAAAGGTTTCCGCGGCAACGGAAGGACAAATCTGGGGCCGTGTATCGGAGGACGTCCTCACGTTTAGCAAAGAGGATTTCGAGACCCCGTCTCATCCACACAACGATGCACTGATAATCTCGTTTCTCTTAAATAACATCCAAATTAAACGTGTACTCGTAGATCTAAGTAGCTCAGCCAACATAATCAGGTCGACGGTGGTAGAACATCTCGGGTTGCTCAATCAGGTCATACCTACCTCCCGAGTCCTCAACGGCTTCAATATGGTCGGCGAAGCAACAAAGGGAGAGATCACCCTCCCGGTCAACATATCTGATGCTGTTCAAGATACCAGATTCCATGTCATTGAAGGTGACACGAGGTACAACGCCTTGCTTGGTAGGCCATGGATACATAACATGAGAGCAGTACGATCAACCCTACATCAGATGATGAAGTTTCCAACGAAGGGAGGAATAAAGATAGTGTATGGAGAACAACATGCGTTGAAGCAAATGTTCGCGGTCCATGAAGAGATATCAAATTCTGTACACTCCACCTCAGAAGAGTTGGAAAGCAAACAAACCCTCGAGGACAATGAAGAAGATTTCCTCGCTCCCAGAACCTTCATTTCCGCCAAAAAATCGGGTGCAACGAGGTCAACTATCGAAGAACTGGAGCAAGCCGTATTGATCGAACATCTCCCAGATTGGAAGGTATACCTGGGAACGGGATTGACCCCCAAACTCAAGAAAAAACACATTCAATTTCTTGTTAACAACATCGATTGCTTTGCTTGGTCCCATTTAGATTGACAGGGATCCCGCCGGAAATAAGCACCCATCGACTAAGCGTCGACCCCAGCTTCAAACCGGTGAAGCAAAAAAGGAGACCCCAGTCCGAGATAAAACATGCATTCATCAAAGACGAGGTAACGAAGCTCCTCAAGATAGGATCTATTAGGAAAGTAAAATATCCCGAATGGTTGGCCAATGTGGTGGTAGTTCCCAAAAAGGGGAATAAGCTAAAAATGTGCGTAGATTATAAAGATCTAAATAGGGCGTGCCCCAACGGTTCATTCCCGTTGCCCAACATCGACCGTTTGATTGATGCCACGGCCGACCATGAAACCCTCACTTTTCTCGATGCCTATTCAAGGTATAATCAAATTCAGATGAACCCCGAAGATAGAGAAAAGACTTCGTTCATCACAAAGTACGGTACGTACTGTTACAATGTAATGCCCTTCGGGCTGAAAAACGCTGGGGCCACGTACCAACGCCTAGTTAATAAGATGTTTGAACATCAAATAGGCAAATCCATGGAAGTTTATATTGACGACATGCTAGTTACGTCCCTTTGCACAGAGGACCATTTGATTCATTTGCAGGAAACAATTAACATCCTCAGAAGCTATTACATGAAACTCAATCCCTAGATGTGCGTCTTCGGGGTAGGTTCAGGCAAATTCTTAGGTTTCATGGTATCAAACATAGGAATCGAGATCAACCCCACCAAAATCAAAGCCATCGAAGAAATTACGGTGGTAAATAACGTAAAGGCCGTGCAATGGCTCACCGGGCGGATAGCATCCTTGGGCCGATTCATATCATGGTCGTCGGACAGGAGTCACCATTTCTTCTCCTTACTCAAAAAGAAAAACAACTTTGATGGACTCCAGAATGCCAACGCCCCTTAAAAAGGTTGAAGCGATATCTAACGAGCCTGCCTTTACTCCACACCTCGAAAGAGGATGAGACACTGTATTTATACCTGGCCGTATCCGAGATAGCGGTAAGTGGTGTGCTGGTTCGAGAAGAACAAGGTACGCAATTCCCTATTTATTATGTAAGTAGGACCCTAGGCGATGCCGAAACCAGGTATCCGCACCTGAAAAAATTAGCTCTTGCACTAATAAGTGCATCTCGAAAATTGAAACCTTACTTCCATCATATTTGCGTTTTGACAACGTATCCCCTTCGAAGCATATTGCATAAGCCCGAATTATCAGGTCGACTGGCCAAATGGGCCATCGAACTCGGGGGGTATGATATCGAGTATCAGCCTCAAACGGCTATCAACTCTCAAATTTTGGCAGACTTCATAGCCGACTTCACTCCCTCCCTCGTACCTGAGGTAGAGAAAGAGCTTTTGCTAAAAACGGGCATGCCTTCCGGGATATGGACCCTGTTCACTGACGGCGCCTCGAACGTGAGAGGGTCCGGGCTCGGCATAGTTCTAAGGCCACCTACGGGCGGCATAATCATACAATCTATAAAAACCGCAAGGTTAACTAACAATGAAGCCGAGTATGAGGCTATGATTGCAGGTCTGGAATTGGCCAAAGACCTAGGAGATGAGATCATCAAAAAAAAATGTGACTCCCTCCTGGTGGTAAATCAGGTAATTGGGAGCTTCAAGGTTCGGGAAGACCAGATGCAGAGATACTTAGACAAAATTCAAGTCACATTGCATCGCTTCAAAGAATGGAACCTGCACCACATACCTCAAGAGGAGAATAGCGAAGTTGATGCCCTCGCAAACGTGGGATCGTATGTCGAGGAAGATGACATACTCCCCGGGGCTGTTGTTCAACTATCCAAATCGGTGATCAAAGAAGGTCATGCCGAGATCAACTCCACTAGCCTGACATGGGATTGGAGAAATAAATATATCGATTATTTGGAAAATGGGAAGCTACCCGCGGACCCAGAAGAGTCGATGGCCTGCGAACCAAAGCGGCCCGGTTTCGCTCGACAAAAATAGAACTCTATACAGAAGAACTTTTGATGGGCCCCTAGCAGTATATTTGGGGCCGAGAGACACAGATTATGTGCTCCAAGAAATCCACTAAGGCACCTGCGGAAACCACTCCGGTGCCGACTCCTTAGTTCGAAAAATAATCAGAGCAGGCTACTATTGGGACAGCATGGAGAAGGACACTAAAGAATTCGTCCGCAAATGCGACAAATGCCAGAAATTTGCCCCAATGATTCACCCACCCGGTAAACAGCTACATTCAGTCTTGTCACCATGGCCGTTCATGAAATGGGGATGGACATCGTCGGACCTCTACCAACGGCACCAGGTAAAGCTACATTTATTTTATTTATGACTGACTACTTCTCAAAATGGGTGGAAGCACAGGCCTCCGAAAAGATAAGAGAAATAGAAGTCATTAATTTCATCTGGGACCACATCATGTGCCGATTCGGAATTCCTTCCCAGATAACATGTGATAACGGGAACCAATTCATCGGAAGTAAAGTGACTCACTTCCTCGAGGACCACAAGAACAAAAGAATCCTGTCAACTCCCTACAACCCGTGTGCAAACGGCCAAGCCGAGTCCACGAATAAAACCGTCATTCAAAACTTAAAAAAGAAGATGGAGAGAAATATTACCCAAAGTGCTTTGGGCATATCGAACAACTCCAAAATCAAGCACGGGGGAAACGCCTTTCTCTCTGGTATATGGCGCCGAGGCTTTGATACCAGTCGAGGTTAGAGAACCAACCACCAGATTCCAGCACACCACCGAGAGCTTAAACAATGAAGCCATGACTGCTGCTCTCGAACTATTGGATGAAAAGCGAGAAGCCTCACTAGTCGGAATGGCCGCACAAAAATAGAGGATCGAAAGATACTATAACAGGAGAACAAATCTCTGACATTTTGGAGCCGGGGACTTAGTCCTAAGGAAAGTCACCCTGAACACTTGGAATCCTTATGAAGGAAAGCTAGGCCAGAACTGGGAAGGACCGTACCGTGTCCTCGGAGTAGTCGGCAAATGATCCTAGAAACTCGGTACCATGGAAGGCGAACAACTTCCGAGCAATTGGAACGCATCAATGCTCAAACGCTATTACTGCTGAAGCTTGAAGGCCTTAGGTATCAAAAGCATGCGTTGCACTCTTTTCCTTCGATCGGGTTTCATCCTAAGGAGGCTTTAACCGGCAAGGTTTTTAACGAGGCAACATCTATATGCTACCTAAGGAAAACTCAATAAGTATTCAAGGATTCTCTTCAATCAACCTCGAATATTGGGGGGCATCCCCCCGGAAGGCCACCCCCCACGGAGAAATCAAGATGTGCCAAAAAGGGTCTCGATAGGAAAATGATGTAACGGGCCAAACGATCAAATGAACCGTGTCCGTGTAGAATAGCCGAGCCCTTGACAGCGAAAACATGTATACATGTACCAAGTAATCAAAGATTACTATTCCCTCCGTCAAAGCACTTTACGTTTCAAAGAAGTCTGCTATTCTTTACAAAAAACGGCTCCAGAGCCAAAAATGTCCCGAGCACTCGGGGACTGGCATCAAAAACTCGAAGCCCTATGACCTCCGGGTCGGAAGCCTCAAGCTCACAAGCCCTCAACGAGGCAATACCAAGTTTACAAAAAACGGCTCTAGAGCCAAAAATGTCCCGAGCACTCGGGGACTGGCATCAAAACCTCGAAGCCGTATGACCTCCCGATCAGAAGCCTCAAACTCGCAAGCCCTCGACGAGGCAATACCAAGTTTATAAGGAACGGCTCAGAGCCAAGAAACTTTTAATATTTCGGGGACTGTCGCCAACTGTCACCCCATCAACTTATCAAAAACCCGAGGCTATAAGACCTCATGTGGGCAACCTCGAGCTCGTAAGACCTTTATAAGGCAATATCAAAATCTTTAAGACCTAGATCAAGGCATGAACTATACTTGTACCAAGTAACCAAAACTGTAAGACCTCAAGTAAGGCATGTAAAAAGTTATAAGACCTAACAAAAAGGCATTATCCCGATCTTAAAGTTTAGGCTATATATTCGAACTTGTAAGACACCTAATAAGGCATACCCTCGATATGGACGCCAAAACTACTTCACTCGGGGACTAAAAGGCTACGGGCAAACATAAATGACCACGGTCATAAGGCTCCGGCCAAACTAACGCGACTCGGCGATGCCCGGCCGTCGCTATAAAATCACAGGCCTTCAATTACTTCGAAAAGAACCGGTTAAATAGGCTACCCTCGGCATAAGCAAAAGAGCTTCGACCATGTCAGCTCCAAACTATAGGCTTCAAAAACACTCAGCTACCGAGCGAAACCTCCCAAGGTGGTCGTTCATCGCTACACAACGGCTCACAATCGAGGTTCTTATCGAACAATCGAAGATTCGAGCGAAGGAAAAATTTAAAAAGTCTTAAACGAGGGAAAAATAAAGCCTGCATTAAAAGGTCGTACCGACCCAATGCATAAGAGCCTAGATGCCAGCTTACATTAAAAGGTCGTACCGACCCAATGCGTAAGAGCTTAGACGCCAGCTTACATTAAAAGGTCCTACTGACCCAACGCGTAAGAGCCTAAGAGCCAGCTTAAAAATAAAAAACTTAAGGGTTAATGAGCTTGAGTCGAAGCCCGAGTTGAAGACTAATCCCAAAACAGTTAAATAAAAAATGCCTAAAGGCAAAAAGCACAAGAGCCCAAGCGTACGCTTACATCAGAGGTCGTACCGACCCAGCACATGAGGATTTAAAAACCCGCACAAATAGCCTCAGGGCCGACGCGATAGACCTACAGGTCGATAAACTCAGGAAAACCTAAAGGCCGGTAAACCCAAGTCGAAGCACGGCTCAGGGACTAAGCCCTAAACAATCGACTTTCAAACGTTGCGGACCTCTCAGCGGTAGCAGGAACCTAAGGGCTTAAACTTGAGACCCACAATTTTGGATCAATTGCCGAACAAGCGCCACAAATTATTCAAAGGAAAATGGAAAAAGGCAAAGAATTTACACAGATATAGAAAGATTCACAAGAATACGTTTAGAAGGCCTACATCTGGATCCCTTGCAAGGGCAGAAAGCAAATAAAACCCTAATCTGTCACCAAAGCTACGCCTTTGAAGGCTCTCTCGGAAAGCGTGCTTTCAACAGCACCGGCCATAACCTCCGAGTTTTTCAACGGCCTCCTCCTTTTCAGGGACTTCGCCTCCACCTTCATCATCTCTCGAGTCACTGCTCGACTCGTTTCCTGAAGAAAGCAGGGTCGCAACTTCCTCTTCCAGGGTCTTCACCCTCTCAATCTCGGCGGTTAAATCGATGCCCCTCGCACAAATATCCTCGAGCGCCTTTCTCCAAGATTCTAATCGAGCATGCTCCACTTCTCGGGTCAAACGCAAATCAGCCTCTTCGTACACCTTCCAGGCTTGAGCATTTGCAGTAGCGACATCCTCCTTATGCAAAGACACGAGCGCCTCGGCTTCGACCCTGACATCGGATAGCATAGTAACACACTCAGTATGGAGATCCTTATGCTTACTGCTCTCAACCCTCGCATCGTCAAGGCAATGCCCGACCGAAACCACCTCTCCCCGGAGGGTATCTCTCTCAGAGCTTACCTCACTCAAGTGTCGCTTGAGTTTGAGAATTTCGGAGTCCCTGGCTCGGAGTTCCTTCCCCATAAGGACATCTTTTTTCTCAAACTGCAAAAATCAACCCGAAGATATTAAAACACAAACACTGAAGTTGGTTAACGTGCAGACAAAAAACAAACGGGAGCTATATAACCTGTTCAGTGAGATGAGCCTTTTCTCGGGACGCCGCCTCCAAAAAATCCCGAAGGCCACAGAGTTCTTCCTCCCTCTTGATAGAAAGAGCACTGAGCTCATCAGCTTCCGAGGTAAGCTTCCTATGTTCGCCCTTGTGACGAGTCAGCTCGGTTTCAAATTTTGCAAAAGTTTGATTATAAAGCACCTTGGCCTGGAACCATGAAAGAAACAGGGTTAGCAAGACAAAGGTCGGGGCACCAAACAGAATTTATGAAAATATTACCTGCTCACATAACCTGTCGATCTCACTAAAAATAAGTGAAATGTCAGGCTCAGGCTTTTCCTCAGGCGCAGCAAAAGGCTTTTCAAACATATTTTTGTCACCAACGGACGCCCCCACATCGAGAAACTCTGTATTTGGGGAGTCTTGCATCTTCCTTAGAGGAAAAGCCGATTTCGGAGGAGAATTGCTCACCTCAATAACCCCGACTGAATCAATCAGGGCCGTCTCTTGCTTCTGGAAAGCTTCGGAATTAGGCTCCCCCGAATCGCCCACTGAGCACACCTCGGCTCGAGAAATATTTTGGCCGTCAATTGGCTCGGGGATATTACCCGATACACCCTCGAAGGCCTCTTCAGCCTGAGACGGGGCAACAACGGAATCAAGTTGCGATTCGGAAGCCACCAACTCAACAGTATGTAAAACGGTCAGGTCCTCTCCCCCCTCGGATGCTTTCAAGGGATCATCTTTATTTTCGCCTCCAGCTCGGGGACTCCCCGACGCTTCTGAAGTTAAGGTTGCTGAATCATCCTTAGAATCTTCCACCTTGGATTTTTTGGATTTCGGAGGATGAGTCGACGGCCTCCCTCCTCTTTTCTTCTCTTTGTCGGGTTACAGGGCACCCACTTCACCGAGCAGAGCTTGTATCATCAAGAAGACCTCCCCCAGACCTGCCCAAATACGAAGTATAAGCACGGGGAATGAGAATGCAATCAGCAATAGCTTTTTGTGAAATTCAACTACAGCAAAAAGTGAAGACCCACCGTGATCCTTGGCTTCCCATCGAGCCCTAGATAAATCGCGCCACTAGCGCTCAACGTATGGGCAAATCGAGTCCAGTTGAGCAACCCAGCCTGAAAGGCCCTTAGCCGCATTAGGGTATGCTGCGACAGCTGTATCAACGGAGGAGGTCAGTTCATAAGGGTATGCACCCAAAGGGAAAAAGAGAACATTTAATTAAGCATATCTACTTACGCTTCATGTTCCACCTTTTGGGGAACGACATCCTCTCTGCAGGGAACAAATTCGAAGTCCTAACTCGGACGAAATGGCTCATCCACCCCCATTCCTAACCTCGTCAGTGCAAGCAATGAAGGCCCTCGAGGCCCGACAGCGGAGCTTAATCAGGCCTCCACAAAAGAGTCGAGGACTTTACATTCCGATCAGATGGTCAAGGGTGAAGGACATTCCCATAATCATGTTCGTATAAAACCTGGTCATGTAAACGATGCACCAGAATAACGGATGAAGTTGGTCGAGAGTCACTTGGTATCATTTGCAGAAGTCGAGGATCACAGGGTCTATCGAAGGCATGGATGGCTCCACCGGGCCAAGTGCAAATGGATAAGTATACACACTGAGGAAGTCCACTTTGTACGTCGTTATGTCCTCCCCCGAGAAAGAACATCCAATAACACCGCATCCCCCTAGCGGCAGTCGATTTTAACCCTATCGGTGTCTGTTATTAAACTGATGTATTGGGATGCAGGTTCGCATCGTCTCGGCTTCGAAGAAGGTTTGTCGACCTTAAAATCAGAGGTCGTCTCAAAGGCTTCTGGAACGCATTCTCCAACACTAAGGGGCGCTGTCGCTTTAACCTTAGATGAACGCATGGAAGAGGAAGGCACATCTTCCTAAGGGACAGAGGTGGAAGTATTCGCCATTTTTGCTAAAGGATTACAGAGGAGAAACGAAAATCGCGCTTCAGAAAAGAACACGAGAGAGAGGTAGGAAGAAAGAAGAACTCTGTTGAGAGCTTGATGGAGCAGTGGAAAGGAAGGGGTGAAGAAATGAGTATTTATAGAAGCCTAACATATGCGATTGGAGCAAACCAAAGGACAGCCAACTACTGTAATTAATTCGAAGGCTTTAAGGGTTGTATGAACGCAACCTTTAGAAGCCCTGTTTGTTACATCAATCACCTGCATGATGCAACTACTGCCTCGATGAAAGCGCCGAGAGGGCAAGATTTCTAGGACGTTTCTTATTGTTTTACTCTAAGAAACGCGGGGACTATCTGTATACGTTTAAGATCAGAAAGACCAATTTCACGATCAACGAGGTAGCCTGTAGCTTACCTTGAAAGGCCTGGGTGACGGCTCGGGGTTCGTAGTCCTCAAAGGTTCTTTGTGCCCGACATTGGGGCAGCACGAACCGATGGTTATCCCGAACGAGCTGGAGGTTCCCTAGGTGTAGTATCCTTTTGACAACGCCCTACGTAAATAGTGTCAGCCTGTACCAGACTGTTGGGCAGCTGTACCGGCTACTTTTTGAAATAATTACACATGTATCATGTTGGGATTCTCCCCTCATATATAAAGGGGGTCCTCACCATTATGTAACACACAACATTCAATACAAGGTCAAGAACATTCTCTGCTCTCTAACTTAAACATACTCTATATTTAATTCTATTGCCTGCATTCATCATCTTACTTGTATTTATTACATTTTATTAGTTGTTCTTCTTTTATTTGATCATAAAGAGCCGCCATCAGAGGTCTCATAATTATTAGTCCTTCATCGACTGCCCTTGACTAAGCATCCAACTCGGCCTCAAGGCCCTGTATATGCCAACTCGAGGCCCCGATTTCCAGTCATTCGGTTTGGTTATTATACTATCTTCAAGCTCTTATCTTATTTTCTAGTATCTCACTTAGCATCTTTTGCCTAACAACTAGCATAAAAATAAATCACGTATTTTTAGAACCACAAAATCAAATCTAATTGTTATTACCATTTTCAAGGTAAACAAGAAATTTTTCGAGCGCCTGCGAAGGTACAATTTGAAATTGAACCAGGAAAAGTGTGCATTTAGAGTCCCCGCTGGAAAGTTGTTAGGCTTCATTGTAAGCAGGAAGGGGTTAGAACTGGAACCATAAAAAATCAAGGCCATTTAGGAATTTCCACCACCATAGAGAAAGAAAGATGTAATGAGTTTCCTTGGTAGATTGAATTACATCAGTCCCTTCATAGCCTAGTCCCGGTAATCTGTGAACCCATTTTCAAGTTGCCGAAGAAGGATGATGCCACAAAATGGCAGAACAGTGCCATAAAGCCTTTGATAGAATCAAGGAGTATCTATCAAACCCACCGATGCCGGTTCCCCCTCCCCCCTAAACCCGGGAAGCCACTGTTACTATACTTGTCAGTCTTGGATTATGCCTTCGGCTGTGTTTCGGGACAACATGATGAAATTGGGAGAAAGGAGCAGGCCATCTACTAATTAAGTAAGAAGTTCATGCCATGAAAGGCCAAATATAGTTTCACAGAAAGCACATGTTGTGCTCTGACTTGGATTGCCCAGAAACTAAGGCACTACATGTCAGCATACACCACGCATCTAATATCTCGGATCGACCCACTTACTACATATTTTCCTGATGAATAAGTATTATTTGCTGGAGAAGATATTGTAGAATCGTACCCTGGATGGAGAATGTTTTTCGATAGAGCGGCAACTTCAAAGGAGTCAGAATTAGTCCCGATTTCGGAATATGGACAGCACAATCAAGCTCCGGCAAAGATAATATTCCCTTGTACCAATAATATGGCTGAATACGAAGCGTGCAACAAAGCGTGCATCCTTGGATCAAAATGGCAGTCGACATCAACGCCAACAAACTTTTGGTCATAGGGGATTCCGATATATTGATACACCAAGTCCAAAGGGAATGGTCCACCAAGAATGTCAAGATACTTCTGTGAGCACGTGATTTTTACCCGACCAAAGTACTCCTACAAAATCACAAAATAGATGTTTTCTAATTTATTTTAATTTTTATGGAATTTTTAGGAATATCTGCTTAATTGTTTGCATTTTAGTTGCATTTTAATATTTTAAAAAAGCATAGAAAATACCCCAAAAAATATTCAACTTTCATGCATTGCATTTTTAGGTTGATATTTGCATTTTAGGTTTAAGTTGTTAATTAATTGCATTAATAGACAAAAATAAAAAATATTGGTCATTTTTACATTTTTTAGGCTTTAGTTATATTAGTAGTTTCCTTTCTTTAACTATAAGTTAATTAATTATTTTTATGCTAAAAATAAATAATTAATTTATTTTTATAACTTAGGTCTTTGGTTTAGGATTTTTAGTTAATTGAGTAAGTTTAAATCATGGAAAAATGGAATATCAAAAGAAAAAGAGACAAAGAAAAATAGGCAGGCTTTGTTTTAATTTGGAAATTAGGCCACATTTGGTCTCAGAAGCCCAATTCCCCTTCCCAATCCGCCAAGCCCAAATCCCTTTACCCAACCCAGGTCATCCACTAACCCAAACGACATCGTCTCGGCCCCTCCCAATCCTACCCGTTGATATCCTTTGATCGAACGGCTCGGAACTGACTATCAATTACCTTATAACTGTCCTAAATCTACCTCCAAACCGTAGAGAACCCCCCCCCCCCCCCCCCGTTTCCTCTCCGTCTCCCTAAGATCCTAAACCTAGCCGCCCTAAAATTCCATTCCCTCACCACCAGCCGCCGCCCACCGGAAATCGTCCCACGGCGGTGGCCTGTCACCAAACAACCCCAAACTCACCCTCCACACTCCCCACAATCCCCTAAACATCAATCTATTACTAGTTTCCTCAAAATCCCCACACCCTCTTGCTAATTTCAGATCTGGAATTCAACCAAAAAAACCTATGTCGCCCGAATAACACCAATATTATACTCCACACTTCCCATATCCCCTTGATCACTAACCCATCGTTGATTTCCCCAAACTCCCCATCATTTTTCGCTAATTCCAGATCTAAGAAAACAACCAGCCCTTTTTCAAACCCTTGAACCCATTATTTCCTCAGCCAATCTTGTATAAAAGGCTCGTCTCTGATGCTCTCACGGTGGTTTGGGCCTACATGAGTCTTTTCTTCCAAGAAAATCCGGCCAGAACTCCATGCAAGGCCGGATTCCTTGGAGGAAAAAACCCTTAAGTGGTCAATTAGAGTGGAGTAGGGCACCAAGTTATCTCCCATGTTTCTTTCATTCATAAATGGTAGTTTCACCACTGTCCTCTTTGTGTTTCATGTTCAAGTTAGTAGTTTCTTTCTTTCTTTAGGGTTCGTTAATTTGCTTGTTCTTGTTTTTCAGAGTCATCATTGTTCCAATCTTCTAGTTGTTTGATTAGGTTTCATTTAGGCTTATTAATTTGGTTTAATTCATGCCTACTTAGTTTAATTCTTTAAATCATTTTATTATCACAGTATTTAGCTATTTTGTTGTTTTAATTATTTGTTAGTGGTCATCTTAATTGCCTAATTAGTTATAAAGCAGGTTTTTGAGTGATTAGTCAGTATGGTTTTCGTTTCTTAGTGCTCTATTAGCATCGATTGAATTTCGGGGGGGGGGGGGGGGGGAAGGGGAAAGAGGTCGAAGCTCAGGGGGTTATTTGGAAAATGAGAATAAGGATTTCAGATAGGGCATCTAGAAGCTTCTAGAGTGTGGACACCTGGCCCTATTTGCTAATTAAAAATTGCTGAAATTAAATAGAAATGGCCAGTTGTCCATTTTCTGTTAAGAAAAGATGCTCTTTCCTGGTTTTTAGGGTGGTTTTGAAGGGAATGATTCCCTTATCTTTAGGGGAACATGTCACATTTCATTCGATATATATAGGACTCTCCCCTCACTCAACGCACACGAAATGAGACCCTAAAAAACCTTTGAAAAATCCTGCTCTCATGTTCCATCAGCTCTATTTTTGTTCTTCACTCGAAGTTTGGAGCAGTTTTTCTATGGATTTCTGGTTTCTTGAGCTTAAATATGACTTGATATTGAAGGTGTGTGTTGATTATTGCTGCTATTTCTTTGCTGCTGTAACCAGTAGCTGAGCCCATTCCTGTGTTTTAATACTTCTATTTGGTCCTTTGCTGTTATTTCTGCTTTTAGGTATGTAAACCCTCACCTATCCTATTCTATTTTGAGTTAATTAAATGAAAATATGATCTTCTTTACGTTACATTTGTGTTTAATTACTTAAGATTAGCATGTTTAGTTGTTAAAGGTAGCTTAATTTCTGGTCTGGTATGCAATATGAGAATCAAGTCTTTTCAGTGTGATTTGTGTGGCATTCAGTGTTATTTCGAGTTTTCTCACACCTAGTCTACCTCATCTTGTTAATTATGATTACTCGTAAGGTGGCTTTAATTTCTTGTTTGTTATGCAATATTTGAATGAAGTCTTTTCAATTTTATTTTGAGTTTGCTCACACCTATTGTACCTTGTTTTGTTAATAATGATTCATGTTCATAAGGTGATTTAATGGATGGTACACCTATGAGACTGATCACCAGTTGGTCAGATTCTTTTCGGAGGAAGCCCAGCTCAATAAGTTCTAAACACAGATGTTTAAAATGATAAATTCCATGGTTATCACATGAATGGGAGTGTTAATTATAGAGATTAGCTCTGTAACTTTGAAGGTTTCAAATGATAAATAATTGCTGAGACTGATAGAATTATTAATGTAATGAAATCCGATTTCTTAGAACTTGACTTTGTTGAAATAGTTGTTATCAGAATCAATCAACTTAGTAACAGTGTGAATCATTTTAATTTAATGACTAAAGTTGTATGCAGCAAGCTTTTGGGTAGTTTTTTTTTTGTAATCCAAGCTAATTCAATTGGGCCTAAGGGTCACGATGACAATATTGGTCTGGTCAATGAGTAATAGGTCCTGGGCTCTATCAAAGAGAGCCCATTCAAGAATTGGATGCAATTAACCAGTTCATTTCTGTTTGTAGTTTCAATCTCTACCTATAGCAATTTCGAACCCATGTTTACTCACTCATCATGTTAGCTTTGTATGACTATTTTTAATCCACACTATTATGAATGCCTCGCATGCCTGATGTAGTTATTTTCTTCATCAATTAAATTTGCACTAGATTTACATTTAAACCGCCGATACCTATAGCTGTTTTCTAAAAGTTGTAAAAGTAATCCAGCTCATGTTACTCTATCTGCCTCCTGTAGTTGAAAATTGTGCGCCCAACCCCATCAAATAACCCCACAATTTGGTTGGAGCAGAAGCTTAAGCTACAAAGTTCCCTATAAGTTTTAAAATGCACAAAGCTTAGCCATCTGTAAAGACATCAATAAAATCTCAAATTAGTTTTGAGAACAACCATGAACATTCGTAGTCTGCTTTAGGCAGGTTATAATAAATCATCATAGCTACGGGTACGGTTCCTGTGACGTAGTTGTGATATGTAATTCCCAAATTCGGGTGCACATTTCATGTGACCCGACCACAACTTCGAACCATTAATAAATTAAACATGTTGTATATCGTGGGTATGGTTCCCGTGATACGATTTGCAATGTGTACCAAACAGACAAGTGTACGACAATCGTAACTTGTTCCAGAATAATTCCATAAATGAATAAAAGCGGTTTGAAAAGTTAAAAATACACGTAGGCTTAAAATATGTAATAAATCAGGTAATTAGGCCAATTATTAATAGTAGAGCGACCGTGCTAAAACCACAGAATCCGGGAATACCTAACACCTTCTCCCGGGTTAACAGAATTCCTTACCCGAATTTTTGTGTTTCACGGACTGTAAAACAGAGTCAAACTTCCTCGATTCGGGATTTTCAACCGGTGACTTGGGACACCATAAATTATCCCAAGTGGAGACTCTGAATTTGATACAAGTAATCCCGTTTTGGTTATTGTCACTTTAATTGGAAAAACTCCTATATACCCTTTCGGGTAGAAAAAGGAGGTGTGACAGCTGTGGTGACTCTGCTAGGGAACGAACCTAGAATCTATGATTTCGGGTTCAAGAATTCAAGCTTAGAATAATTGTTATACTTGGCTTTTATTTATTATCTGATTTTTATTACGTGTTTGAGCCTACTGTGCTAAATGTCGCTTTTTGCCGCTTTGATATTGTTTGAACTGTATATAAATTGTTACGAAACCATTCTTCTCTCTGAGTCTTCTAAATCTTCTATGAAGTGCACGCTGGCGTGACTTCTTTTCTGTTAGAGTCACACCCTAATTTAGAACGAGGATCGGATCAGTTATAAAGCCGGATGGCCTTTTGGTTACCGGTAAGTTGCCCACCCACCCCCCGCTCGAGTTATCCGCTCGGGTAAGCCAGGTCTAGAACAATACACCCAGGATTTAATCCTAGAATAACATAGCCTCATGCCGGATTCCTAATAAGAATGCTTGTTTGCATCACGTGCATCTGACTTTGGGGACTCAACATGGGGGTTAGGTCCGTCTAGGACAGGTGTACCCGAAATTAAAAGACCATCCTGATGCATTTTTATGTGCTATTTGTGCATTTATTTGTTTCGGCTTGCATGTTGATCGGTTTTTAGATTTGAGAAGAAAATCAAAGGAAAACCAAGATTGAGGTAGGAGAGAGAAAATCATCCGTTTCCAAAAAATGGTGTTCAAAATATCCCGAACCTCTGCCGAAATTTTGAAAAAAAAGGAGAGACCATTCCAAAATAAGTCATACTTTCTTGTTGCGTCAAAATTGACCGAACTACGCGGGTCTGATTCTCACCGGATGTGTGATACGTAGGCAAATCTCATCGGTTCCGGTCAATAATTTTCAAAAAAAATCCAAAAATATTTTCCTTTACTTCCCTCTTTAGAAAGGCTTTCTTTTAGACCTAAATTTTTAATAGTCCAAAAATATTTTCTTTTAATTTCTTCTCAAAATCCAAAAATATTTTCATTCTTCTTTCGAAAATTGAAAAGAAAATTCAAGATTCAAAAATATTTTCTTTTTCTGTAGAAGTTTTTCTTCTATGAATTCAAAATAAAAGTCCAGAAATCAAAAATATTTCTTTTTTTTCTTTAGAAGTTTTTATTTCAAAATTCCCAAAAAAAAAAATCGAAATCCAAACTATTTCAAAACAAAAATCGAAATCCAAAAATATTTTCTTTTCTTTATAAGTCTTTCTTTAGGAAATTAAAAAAAAAAGAAAAAAAATTGAAAATCCAAAAAAGAGTTAGTTTATTTACTTTATTCTCGATCTTCCTGAACTACGTAATGATCTGATTCATGCGGTGTCATGATACGTAGGCAATCCCCATAGGATTCGATCATAGCAATAAAATAAAATAAAAGAGAGAAAAGAGAATTGAGTGAAAAGAAAAAGAGTGGCAAAACAAAAGAATAAAAGAGAGTGCAAAAATAAAAAGGGAGCGACAGGAACCAAGTGAGAAAATCAATAGTGACTAAAGGGAGGCAGGAGTGAAAGAAAAGAAAGTACAAAGTGAATAGAGTTAGTTAAGGCCGGGATGAAGCGTGCAACCGTTCAAACACACGATAGAAGCATTTAACTGATTAGGTGCATTGCATCCTAAACGTACGATTGCCTATCTGTTAAACTCTTAAAAACTAACAAGTTTGCTGTTCCAATTAAGTACAGGAAGGTGGTTAGTTTGTTTGGCATTCTGGCAAGTCATCCATATAGCACCAGGTCAAAATACAAGGCAATCATGGCTAGCAAAGAATTAGACACAGCTGTTGTTGACCCACCAGAGAGATGGTGGAATCTGAGTCTGGTTTGAAAGAAGAGGTACACAAGCTGAAGCACCAAATCGTAGAAATGTATCAAGCATGGATCAGGGGGCATCCTCCACATTCCCTTCCAACTATACAGAAAACTCTGCTTTCATCCCACCACTGTTACAAGCCCAAGATCCAACTATTGTAGATATTTCACCTCAGCATGCACCAGGCTTTCCCCTTACCACCACTATCCCGGCACTTCAACCCAAACTTTCAAGGCTCCACCAGCCAAAACAACCGTATACCCTGCTCCACGTACTCCTGTCTTCGTAGCCCCTCCACGAGCTACCCTCCATCGATTTTCTAGTGAATCGGCGTTCCAAGCTCAAGATACCCAATACTATTCTCTAGAGCTTACTTTCAAAGTCCCGGATCATTACTTCTACACTCCTCACTTTGTACCTCCTGTCGAAATTGAGAAACCACCCAAGAACGTGGAGCAAGAGGAGATATTTAGGAAAGTAAAGAGTTTGGAGCAATCATTGAGGAATATGCAAGGGATAGGGAGCCTGGTGAGCGTGACTTACAAAGACTTGTGCTTGTTTCCTGACGTCCAACTACCGGCTGGATTTAAGATGCCAAAGTTTGATGGGCGTGGAAATCCAGTAGCCCATCTGAGGGGTTATTGCAGTGAAATGAGAAGTGTTTGCCGGAAAGATGAATTGTTGATGGCATATTTCAGTGAGAGTTTGAGTGGGGAAGCCTTGGAGTGGTATACTCGTCAAGACGGCAGTGAGTGGCATGCATGGGGTGACATGGTTCAAGATTTTGTTCGGCACTATCAGTACAATCTAGACATTATCCCAGACCGCTCCTCCCTATCTCAGACGAAAAAGAAACCCGAAGGAAGATTTAGGGAGTTTTGGCTCAGATGGAACGAACAAGTTGTTCGGGATAGAAAAGATGTTGCTGAGCCCCGGCAACGACAGGATTCAGTGGGCATTCCTGCTAAACGCTTTCAGCCTCAATATCGACCCCATGAATATCCTCGAGCTCCACATAATCCACACCAGTATTATCTTCTGAACAACATCCGACCATCTATCCAACCACTGGGTCACTCCCTAGGGCGAGCACCAGCATCCCAAAATTCTCGTGCACCTTCACAGCATTTTCAAGCACCCTATAACGCTAAAAATATAGGCATGGAGGGAAACAAAGGCAGAAAGATAATTTCACACCAATCTGGGAATCCTACACAAACTTGTTTGAAAGGTTAAAACATTCTGGCTTGATTGAGCCGCTCCTCGGCTACACTCTAGACTCGTATGCAAAAGGTTTTGATCCTACTGTACGGTGCATGTACCACTCTAATGTCCAAGGGCATAGCATCGAAGATTGTCGTGCTTTGAAAAGGGAGATAGAAAGAATGATTCAAGAAGAGATAATTGTGGTCCAAGGCAGTAATACCTCAAGTGTCACACATAATCCTCTACAGGTACATGACTACGCACAAATTGTGGGGATGGTTTGCAATGATAACGAATGTGCAGGTTCTTTCAAGTTCTTTGGTGAGTCATTTGCGGCAAGATCCCTTAGGGGGTCAGTCGGTAATTCAACAGTTAGTGCTGAGAAAGGTTAGTTCAAAGGAGTTAATGAGCCACGTGGTCAAGACAATGTGATTGAAGTTGGTGAAGGTCCCAGTAATTTTGATGTGCAACTCAGTGGCAAAGATCTCGAGTGTGGTAATTAGAAAGCACCTCATTTCCTCATCGGGAAGGAGTCTTGGCAGTTCATTTTGACATCTTTTTTGCTATCTGGTTATTTCAGGGTTGTAGCCTAGATTTTATCTTGTTTGTTATGTTAATTCAAACCCTTCCATCCTCTTTTGCCTGTTTCTAGGAGTCTTGTTAGTTAGTTTTGTGTCTCTAAGTATGTTATCTAGGATTGTTTCAGGGCTTTAACATAGATTTTATTCTGCTGTTCAAACCCTTCCATCCTTTGGTCAAATGAGATTTTGTTTTTCTGTTATTTGCAGTCTTCGTTTAGTTCTTTTCTTGTATATAGTTCTCTTCAGGCCAGTTCTAGTGACATGACATGCATGCGGAGTTTTTAGCCAGATCTTGAAAGCCAATCTAATCATGGAATAACGAAACATAGTTTTGAATATGATAAAAGATGCGTTTGAGGAAACAAATAAAGATTCACGCATAACCTGAAGCTTGAATTGAGTGAAACTGAGGCAGTTAGTCTGGGAAATCAAGAGGTTGATAAGAGCATACAGCAAGGAAATGTCTCTTTAACAGCTTAAGGTAGATCAGTCAGTGTAAAAATGCATTCTTCCACATCAAGCAGATGCTAAAGGCAAGTTTGCCCCAAACTGGCAGGGGTCATTCGTTGTGACAAAAGTGTTGCCCAACGGTGCTTTGTATTTAACAAATATAGAAGGCAAATGTGTAGACATGGCTGTCAATTCTAATGCAGTCAAGAGATATTATGTGTGTGCGGGGAAATTGGGAGACCAATTTTTCCCTCGACATAATGCTTCGAAGAATAGATCCCAAAGGCACGGGATCTCAGTTCGGTCGCCTTCCTCGAGATCTAACCGATGCCTTGCCCAGATCAGCCATCGGCTAAGATCCTGATGGGCAAAGATATCCCCCGAAGGATGTATCCGGGGTCCACAAGACTTGTCCAAACGGCTCGACGTTATCTCCCCTACAACCTAACAAAAGCAGGCTGTCACATCTCATTCTTTTATTGTATTGTTTATTACATATTAAATTTGGACACCCCCTTTTTCTACAAAAGAAGGGTCATCAACACCTTGTAGCTCATCTCCAATTGTCTTACAAAGAAAGCAATAATATTCTCTCTCTCCCTTTCTCTAAATCTCTCTCTGGTTCTAAATCATACCTAATAACTATTCTCTTGGTTTGTCAAATAAATATATCTTGAGATCATCCTTAGTATTATATTGTTCCTTCATTTATTCTTCGTCATTTAGCTCAAGATTGACGATATAAAGCCTTGTATGCACATATTTATCTGTTATCCCCTTCCCGATTACCCTCGATAAGGTTATCTTCGATAGGCTCGAGGTAGGCTCGAGGTCTGGCCCCGAGGTATCTACTGGCTTGTCCTAAGCCCGGGAAAATCCCTTACTGGTTCGATTATCGTTTTTGGCTAGCTCGATCTTTACTGTTTTACTCCATATTTGGTATTAATCACCCTTTCAAGCTAGCTCGGGAATAGATCACGTATTTTTAGAATCCCATTTACAAATTTAATATTTGTTACCATTTTCACGGTAAACAGTTTGGCACCCACCGTGGGGCTAAAAATAATAGTGATTATTTTCTTGCTAGTTTCGTCACTTAAACGCACGATATCATTCACACTTTTTCTTACCCGAGAACTCTTTGATTGCAGGTCAAAATGTCCGGCTCGATAAACACGGTTGAGAACAACAACCTCGAAGACCACGAGGAAAACGGTATGGCCATTCCGGCCATCGGAGCACCTCCACAGAATCCTGATGGCATTCCCGGACCAATCCCAGTAGACGCGGATTCGCAGGACGCTCAGCAAGTAGACGAAACATCTCACACCGAAAAGAGCGTACGACGTAGCGACCAACTGGGAGCGCAAAAAACTCTGGCCCAGGAAGAACAGGAAGTTAGTCTTCACGTTATCTTTGAAATGTTGCTGGCACATCAACTAGCAATCGCTCAGCTCCAGAGCTACCCAAGAACCCCCAGTACCGTGGCACCAGATACAGCTCTCCCCGCAGAGCGGGTACTCGAAAGGTCAAGCAACAACGAGTCGGCAGCTGACCCTGTTATCATAAAATTACACGAGGACCTCACCAAAAGGATCGAATCGGGAGAGAAAATGATCGCAGCCAACGATAAAAGGGTCGAAACCTACAACTCTAGGGTCGATCAGATCCCTTGCGCCCCTCCGGTCCTTAAGGGTCTAGATTCAAAAAAATTCATTCAAAGGCCATTCCCCGAAGAAGCGGCGCCCGAACCTATCCCGAAGAAGTTCAGAATGCCGGAACTCCCTAAATATAACGGCACATCCGACCCCAACGAACACGTCACTGCGTATACCTGCGCAGTAAAAGGTAACGACATAAAGAGTGACGAGATTGAATCCGTACTATTGAAAAAGTTCGGAGAATAGATTTCAAAGGGGGCCATGATGTGGTCCCATAACGTAGCCCCCGACTCCATAGACTCATTCGCCATGTTAGCAGACTCTTTTGTAAAAGCACACGCCGGAGCCATTAAAGTAGCGACAAGGAAGTCTGATGTTTTCAAAATCAAGCAAAGAGAAAACGAGATGCTGCGGAAGTTTGTGTCCCAGTTCCAGATAGAACGAATGGAGCTACCACCAGTCTCCGACGATTGGGCGGTGCAGGCCTTCACCCAAGGCCTGAATGAACGGATCTCCATGGCTTCGAAACAACTGAAACAAAATCTGATCGAATACCCGGCCGTAACCTGGTCGGACGTCCACAACCGGTATCAATCGAAGATCAGGGCAGAGGATGACCAACTCGGGGCCCCATTGGGCTCGGTGTACCCAAACAGGTTCCCAACAAAAGAGACGAAGCCAAGCAAAGAGCGGTATCAGCCGTACCTCGAAGACAGAAGGAACGCCCCAAGGCGCAACCTACCCCGTAACAATACGAAGATTTATCGAGGACAGGATCCTAGAGGGATCATCAATAGGACCCGATTTGATCGAAACATGGGACCAGCCAACGTACCTCACTTATCGGAATACAATTTCAGCGTCGACGTATCAGACATCGTGTTTGCTATCAGCAAAATCCAAGATACAAAATGGCCCAAACCAATACAGTCGGATCCTTCGCAGAGAAATTACAACTTGACGTGTGAGTTCCACAACACACACGGCCACCGGACCGAGGATTTCCATCAACTACGAGAAGAGGTAGCCTGGCTGCTCAACAAAGGACACCTCCGAGAATTCCTCAGCGATCGGGCCAAAAATCAGTTTCGAGACAGGGAGGCAGCCAAGAAGAATGAGGCAAACGAACCTCAACACATCATCCACATGATCATTGGCGGCGCCGACACCCCGCAAGAACCCATGATGAGGAAAACAAAAATATCTATCACAAAGGAGAAACGGACTCGAGGATACATCCCCGATGACGCCCTTACCTTCAGTGAAGAAGATACGGATGCTTTGTCTCAGCCCCACAACGACGCTCTGGTAATTTCCTTCCTTGTAAATTCTTTCCAGATAAAATGTGTACTCGTGGATCCAGGTAGCTCGGCCAATATTATCAGATCAAGGGTAATAGAACAGCTCGGTTTAACTGAACGAATCGTACCCGCCACTCGAGTCCTCAACGGGTTCAACATGGCGAGAAACAATGAAATGGGAGATCATCACACCCATCACCGTGGCCGGCGTAACCCAACACACCAAGTTCACGTCATCGAAGGGGACATGAGGTACAACGCCTTGTTCGGACGACCATGGATACATTGTATGAGAGCAGTACCGTCCACTCTCCACCAAATGATAAAATTCCCGACAAAGGATGGGGTCAAAACCATCCATGGCGAGCAGCATGCAGCGAGAGAAATGTTTGCAATACACGATGCACTCTCGGTCCCTTTTCCTCCGCCCCCGAATAAGCCCACGGGCGAATCAGGGCTCAACCCCGGGCAGGTCTAACAAAACGCAAAGATAAACCCGCATCACATGCCCGACCGCGGACGATCAAAGCAAGTCAGCACCCAGGAATATCCCATCTTGAGGTACCTCTGTTTCTTTTATTTTATTTTAAAAATAGAAATTAATCCTCGTGCAGGCAGTGCCCGAAAGGCTCGGGGACTCCCAAGAAAGGCGCGCCCGACTTGACCGGAAATATCGAGATTCTAGCACTATCCGAAGATCTCGAGATGGCCCAATAAAGGCGTGCCCGTTGCACTCTTTTCCTTAGACCGATTTTTTGTACGGCCAACCCCCGAAGCGGCTGGGAGCATCCCTCCTGGAATCCACCAGACTCAGAGGAGCGCTAAATAAAGATCCATAAGGGGAAATGATGTATCAGGCCGAAGCAGTCAAAGTAGCCAAATCTCGTTAAGACGAGAACATGTATCATTATATCAGGCAATCAAAAAACATCCCCCTTCTTTTTAGAAGAAAAGAAAGGTTCCTAAACAAAAGCAAAGCAACGTGAGAATCGACAAAACAACCCGAATTTACCTGAAAACCGGTCAAACCAACTCGACAACACATATATCGCATCAATAAGTCAGAGCATATCTCCAACGCCTTGCTTTGCAGAAAGAAACAAATCATAGCACGCCCCCGACAGGGGCATCTCCACGAAATACGTCCTGAGATACTCGGAGACATAGGAAGTCCGACATCCGGACGACCCCAGGGTCGAAACTCCAGGCTCACCAAGCCCCTGAAAAACAACTCTGGGCTCATCAAGCCCCAGAAATAGCTCCGAGCTCGTGGAAAGCTGTCTTCAAGTGAACTCGATAACTCGGAGACTGTCGCCAATCACCACGCACTGGAAAATCCGAAATTATAAGATACTAACGGGCAGCCTTTGCAAAACCAGATCTATTCTCCCTAAACTGCGAGACCTCAACAGGCATGATAAACTGTAAGACCTCAACAGGCATGATAAACTGTAAGACCTCAACAGGCATGACAAACTGTAATACCTCAATAGGTATGAAAAATCCCGCAGTTTAGGCTACACATCGCATTTGTAAGAATCCCTAAAGGGCATACCCTCGGTGTGGATGCCTAAAACTGCTTCTCGAGATCAAAAATGGCCCCGGCCAAATGCATACGACTACGGTCGGAACGGTTGCTACAGCCCAAAAAATGCGACTCGGGGACGCCCGACTGTTGCTAAAAAATCCTCCGAATCTACTTCGGAAAAAACCGGTTAAACACAGGCTTCCCTCAACAGGCAAAAAATGAGTCCCGACCACGTCGGCTCCAAAATCGCAAAACCGTCGATCTACTCGACCTATGGGCTATGAACCTTCCGAGGTGCTCAAAACATCGCCGACTACGACTTGAAATCGAGGTTCTTTTAGAATCGACGACGGGTCAGGCAAAATAATCAATAAGACCTTAACGAGAGGAAACAAAGCCTACCAAAAGCCTCCGGGCCTCACATCAAACAGCGTAAGTGCCATTGTCGCCGGCTAAGCAAAGCCTCCGGGCCTCACATCAAAAGGTCTCTGCGACCATACATCGTAAGAGCCATTGTCGCCAGCTTGAAAATTGACAACTTGAGGATTAAGGTGAGCTCGAATCGTGACCCGATTCGGAGACCGGATCCAAAATAGTTAACCTGCCTCCGGGCCTCACATTAAAAAGTCCTTGCGACCGAACAGCATAAGTGCCATTGTCGCCGGCTAAGCAAGCCTCCGGGCCTTATATCAAAAGGTCCCCAAGACCAAACAGCGCAAGTGCCATTGTCACCGGTTAAGCAAGCCTCCGGGCCTTATACTAAAAGGTCTCAACGACCAAGTAGCAGGAAGGCCACCATCACTGGCCAAGAGCTCAAATGAGATTCAAGGGTCAATTACAGCTCGAATCGCAACGTGACTCGGAGACTGGACCCAGAAGATCATCAAATGCCTAAGGGCGGGAAGCAAAAGGCACTATCGCCAACCAGAACCTCTGAAAGGGACAAAGGCTAATTGCAACTCAAATCACGACACGATTCAGAGACTGGACGCAAAGATTGTAGTACACCCGGAGGTACGGCACGAAGACGACTATCTCCTCACTCGGAGACTAGCTCCAAGAAAATCGCCAAACACCCAAAGGCAGAGAATGAAAATCATTATCTCCAGCCCAAACAGGCTCGAAGGCGGGATAAGCCTGAGTCAGGATCCCGACTTAGAGACCGAATCCGAAGGAAATTCGACCAACGCCCAAGAAGCACGACAACAGCCGAGGCTAATCTCCGGACCGCTCGCCCACAAAGCCGATTCAGTCCAGAAACACGAAGGGTCATGAGCCTCCTCCCATACATACGGGAAGAAAGTGGAAGGCCAAATGGAGCTCGAGCCATGACACGACTCAGAGACTGAACCTCAAGATATCAGGAACTCGGTGTCAAACTCCACTCCCTTGGCGCGTCCAAAAAAGGATCCAAGCCACTAGCCCGATTACGCCACGGGAACTCCCCTACTCTGCATATCCTCGCACTTACCATGCAGTCCAAGGACCCGTCTCCAACTCGGCCCCAGCAAGTAAAGCAAGCCGCTATCTTTCGTTCCGCCCAAATCAAAAAGGTACCAAAGAAACTAAAAAACCCTCTTTTTCGTATATATATATATATATATCAAGCACGCAGGGCGCCCTCTCCCTCTGCAGGGACCTCGCGACTATAGAATGGTCAAATCTACGCCCCGCACCGAAAGAAAAATAGCTTGTCAAAATATGCCTTCTATGGCCTCAGCAAATGACAACCAAGCTCCCCGATTGTCCTCCTGCTTGGGCCAATTCCTCCGGGAAAAAGAGCCCCCCGCACCGACCTGATTGGGATACTCCTCGGCAAAAAAAGCCACGAACTAGCTACCCTTTGACCATTGGGCCATCTGGTCGAAGGTTATTTTAGCTTGCCCGCTTCGCCTGATGTGTCTCGAGACACCCGAAGGCGGAACCCGAGAATAATTAAACAGTGGATACGCCTGAAGAGACGACCCAATCGGCGATATCAATACGCCATTGGCAGAAAAGGCGAATCCCCGGAACACACACCCATGAAATCACTCCGGCCTAGAAGCACGGAGGATCACCGCCTTCCGCCCATAAAGGCATATGAGAGCCGGAGGACCTACCCAAGCTCGAGCCATGATGCAACTCGGAGACTACCTCCAAAACCGATCTGTGCGATCGAGAGCAGCGACAGGAAAAAGGTACAAAAGGAACAAAAACCTTAAAATTTTTTCTTATATTACATGCAAAAACATTCTCCGTCTACAGGCACGCCCTGCGCGCCAGAAACAAAGTTACAAAACAACGGAACCTCTATTCTTCGTCAAAAGAACACCCCCTGCAGCGTCCACAAGGAGTGGCCAAACATCACCTTCATCCACCTTGGCTCAGGTCAACTCCTCTAAAAAGACAAAGCCCTCGCTCCAGCTTTCTCGAACTCCTCCCTCCAGGTTCTAGCATCAAACACGTTCTTCGACCCTCTCTTCGCGATCGAGGGCTCGAATCAACTCGGACTGAACGGCAGCAACTTCCCCCATACAAAGTCTCCATCTCTCGATCAGCCCTGGGTCGGCTTGATACAGCTTCCGCATCGATTACCCCGGCCCTGACCTTCGAAAGTCCGGACTCAGGTCTCTCGATCACATTCATCTGAACCGGGGCATTCTCGCAGGACAAGTTGAGGTGAACCTCAAAGATCAGGCTCGAGATTATCCAAGGCTCAGGTCCTAAAAGAACCAGCCCGGATCTAAGGCCATCGCAAGTCCACAAAAGGCAGCTTCGTGTACAAGAAGGAAAACACGAGATACGCCCCTGCAGGACATCTCCTTGTCTCCCTGAAAACAAGTAAAGAAGGTGTCCGGGAACAACGTCAGCGGCTAACGCCCGAATAACGAGACATACGCCCGAGTTTGCGACTTCCACTCCATAGGAGTAGACGCCGAGGGCCAACCTTACGCTCTCTAAAGGAGTTACCCACATTATCAGGGCTCGCCAGTGCACCCGAGGATGACCTCCATCCGGCGTATCGTCCCCAAAAGCCCCAAAGGACGCAAGAGAAAACAAACACCAAGAAGAAAGCAGAAATATATCTCTGGCGGCCTGGGAGGATCATCCACACCCAGATCAATAAAATCTCCGGGGTACCCAAAGATGACCTACATTTTGGGCATTACCCCAAGAGGCCTCGGAATTCAGCATAATTCGGGAGACCCTCATAGCACCGGTCTCTCGAGCCGACCAATAGAGGGACCAAAAAGAACCCGTGTCAAGTGGCAAAAAAGCAAGGTTGTTTCACATTTATCAAAGCTCCGAACAAAATCAAAGTAGCACACCCGCATGGGCGAATCTCCAAAGTAAATTCAAACATATTCCGAAGAATTATCTATGGTCCAGAAGGGCTCCACCCATATGATCACCTCTCAACGCCTCTCTCGAGGAACCCAAGATGCCGTCAACTATCTCCACGTGATCCGAGGGAGTCAACGGCCTGAATATGTCGGGTCGGCTTAAACTCGGTCGGAAGCCCGATTATCGGGTTCGATGAAAGCCACCCCGACCAATACGGTATTCGGGAATACGCTTCATCAGCGGCCGATAACAAACCAAGGCTTACAACAAACATAAGAAAATATCGGAAAAGGGCAGGGACTGAAAGCAGAGAACCAGTAAAAAACATATTTATATTAGTATAAATCCTTATATACAATTGCATCTTACATGATTATAGAAGCTTCTTTTACAAAGGGAAAGAATACAGGCAGCATACAAGTCCAAAAGTGAACACCCTACGTGTAGCGCTTCCGAAGTCATCCTTCCGGTCATATGACCTCAAAGGCAATATCTTCCAAGTCCGGCCCCCGCCAGGATCTCATCCCTACCTTCCTAAAATGGCATCTTCAAAAGGAAGCCAGGAGAAGAGCATAATGACGAAGGGATACCAGAGCAAGGCGAGAAGTGGCTGGGCAAAAAATTCGACTAGCGCGGGCTCCGCCTACATATTTCCCCCGAAGCCACTTCGCGAGATGTCGCCTCGGCCCGGTAGGCAACGGCCGAGTTGAGCCCATCACCACACCCCCCAGAATCCAAAGGGGGTGTAATACGCCGGGCCGAGGAAGGAGGGTGAGCAGCGGTGTATAATTCGAGCCCCCTCCTGAGCAGTGGTGGATAATCCGAATCTTTCTCCAGGTCAGAGGACACCGACCTCCTACATCGCCATACCAAGCCAACAACAACGAAAACAACAACAACAACAATAACAGCATCACAGCAGGACAAGCCCGTCCCGCCAGAGAAAAATCGAGGGCTGGCCCATGGCGTGACTGACATAAGATCTTAAGGCCATAGGCCTCGAACATCGCAGAGCAACAAAGGCCGGAAAAGTGGCTGGGAAAGCAAGAAGGGCATGTATCAAAGGAAGCTTTTTGAATGAAGTACTAATTGCAAAGGAGCCCCATATTAAAAGAGGGAGAACAAAGTAACCAACGGCGGCATTATCGCCCTCGAGAAACGTAGCGACAGGTGAAATTAATGCGTTCGTGGAAGATGAAACGATAACGACAAAACGGCAGCATAGAATGACAACAACGATGCGGCCCCGAAGAGCGAGGAATCTTAATATTTCTGAAAAGTTCCGAAGAAGCGGGAAGGAAAAATGCCTCGACTTCTGTGAAGGAAGGCTGAGCCATCGGCTTAATGGCATGTCAAGGACCCACGAGGAGGAGCATCAAAAACATTTCTTATCACATCCTTCTAAGAAACGCCGAGCCCATCTGTGTGCGGGGAAATCGGGAGACCAATTTTTCCCTCGACATAATGCTTCGAAGAACAAATCCCAAAGGCATGGGATCTCGGTTCGGTCGCCTCCCTCGAGATCTAACCGATGCTTTGCCCAGATCGGGCATCGGCTAAGACCCTGATGGGCGAAGATATCCCCCGAGAGATGTATTCGTGGTCCACAAGACTTGTCCAAACGGCTCGACGTCAGCTCCCTTACAACCTAAGAAAAGCAGGCTGTCACATCTCATTCTTTTATTGTATTGTTTATTCCATATTAAGTTTGGACGCCCCCTTTTTCTATAAAAGAAGGGTCATCAACACCTTGTAGCTCATCACCAATTGTCTTACAAAGAAAGCAATAATATTCTCTCTCTCTCTCCCTTTCTCTAAATCTCTCTCTGGTTCTAAATCATACCTATTGATAGCTATTCTCTTGGTTTGTCAAATAAATATATCTTGAGATCATCCTTAGTTTTTTATTGTTCCTTCATTTATTCTTCATCATTTAGCTCAAGATTGACGATATAAAGCCTTGTATGCACATATTTATTTGTTATCCCCTTCTCAATTACCCTCGATAAGGTTATCTTCGATAGGCTCGAGGTAGGCTCGTGGTCTGGCCCCGAGGTATCTACTGGCTTGTCCTAAGCCCGGGAACATCCCTTACTAGTTCGATTATCGTTTTTAGCTAGCTCGATCTTTACTGTTTTACTCCATATTTAGTATTAATCACCCTTTCAAACTAGCTCGGGAATAGATCACGTATTTGTAGAATCCCATTACAAATTTAATTGTTGTTACCATTTTCACGGTAAACATTATGTATGATTTCTTTGGTTTGTCTTCAATTGTGTTATTTGTATTTGGCATGTTTCAAAGATTGGAATGACGAAGGCATTTTGTGCAGCTATCTAAACACTTTTATCCTTTGTTACCCCTTTTGAGCCTTATTTATTTTCTTTCATACCCCTCTATTGGAATCGGAAGTAGAGTTTAGAAATAGAAAAAAAAAAGAGAAAAGAGAAAAAAAAGAGAAGAAGGTAAAAGTAAAGCAAAAGAAAGAAAGGAGAAAAAAGAAGCAAAAGAAAGCAAAAGAAAAGTAACAAAAACAAAGTAACTCTTATGTCTTGAACTTCGACCTGATTCCTTTTATGGATACGTAGGCAGCCCTAAGGTTCGGTCCCATCAAAATAAAAATCCAAAATTCCACAGACTCAAAGAAACTGGGGCAGAAGTTGTGGTGTTGCGAAAGATCTGATTCCAGAAGTTGTAATTTTGAACCCTGTTATTTAAAACTATTTTTGAGCTTGCATGCCGCCTTTTCTTTCTAACCCCGTCCAAAAGCCTGCACTACATTCCAAATAAAAAAAGAACTTCCGATCAATCTTTGAGAAATGCCAAGTCAAGTGAGATAGAGGTATGATTCACATCATGGGTAACACTTTGTTCATGCACAAGAAAAAATGAATAAATGAGAGAGTCTTATTGGTGAAAACCCTCACGGGCACTGTAAGGCGATGGAAAGCTGAGAGGAAAATTAAATGAGAGAGTTTTATTGGTGAAACCCTCACGGGAACCATAAGGCGACAGTGAGTTGAGAGATGAACAAATGAGAGAGGTTTGCTGGTGAAAACCCTTCAGGGCACTACAAGCCGAATAAGGTTTGTGACTTTGCAAAGAGATTGGATTATGGGAATCCCGATCGTAAAGTATGAAGACGGGGCATGAACTGAAATGTTATTGGGTTAATAGACTGGGCTGATTAATCCGAAATGCATGTCATGATCATTGGTGCCAGCTTCTCCACTCAGATAAGTCTCTTTTCCATTCTTCCTCAAATAGTCATCTTGGTTCAAAATTTTCTTCTTTATTCCTAATTCTCGAAGTCACTTTGTTTCATTTTCTTTTGGGTCTACTTCTCTAAGTCTTTTTCAATGTTAGCCTTGTTAACCAAGCAAGAAAGGATTTCAAAGCCTATTACCGACTTTCAATTGCACAAACCAAAAATTCGGCCAGAGCACATCACAAATGGCATGATTCAGAATAAGCAATAAGGTGTTAATGGGAATTAAAGTGGTCAAATGATTCGTAAATTTTGAGGAAGTATAGCGGTTCAAAATTGGTAGGACAAAGTTGTCAAACAATAGGTTGAGTGTAAGCTACTCGGGCCATTCAAGGTTTTTGTGGTTGAGGTTCAATCAGAAGGTCAAACAATTCTTTGCTAGGCCAAAGCAGCTAATCGGAACAAAGCATGGCAAAAGAAAGGCCGCCAACTTCAGCAAGAATACCGCAAACTAACCACCACATTTTTAAACTGATAAGATTTTCTATGATTGAAACATGGGCAGTAAATTTCATTCGTTCTGCAGGAACCCTCCATGAGGAAAGCATGTTCCAAATAGGTTCAGCCGCAAGTTTTCAAGACCCTCCTGGGTAATGGGATTTTGTTTCAAGTTTTCAGGACCCTCCTGGATAATGTGATTTAGTTTCAAGTTTTTAGGACCCTCCTGGATAATGGAATTTAGTGTCAAGTTTTCAGGACCCTCCTGGATAATGAGATTTAGTTTCAAGTTTTCAGGACCCTCCTGGATAATGGGATTTAGTTTCAAGTTTTCAGGACCCTCCGGGATAATGGGATTTAATTTCATATTTTTCAGGACCCTCCTGGATAATGGGATTTAGTTTCAAGTTTTCAGGACCCTCCTAGATAATGGGATTTAGTTTCAAGTTTTTAGGACCCTCTTGGATAATGGGACTTAGTTTCGAGTTTTTAGGAGCCTCCTAGATAATGGGATTCAATTTAGGTTTTCAGGACCCTCCTAGATAATGGGATTTAGTTTTGAGTTTTCAGGACCCTCCTGGATAATGGAATTCAGTTACAAGTCTTCAGGACCCTCCTGGATAATGGGATTCAGTTTCAAGTTTTCAGGACCCTCCTGGATAATGGGATTTAGTTTCAAGTTTTCAGGACCCTCCTGGATAATGGGATTTAATTTCAAGTTTTCAGGACCCTCCTGGATAATGGGATTCAGTTTAAGTTTTCATGACCCTCCTGTATAATGGAATTTAGTTTCAAGTTTTCAGGACCCTCCTGGATAATGGGATTCAGTTTAAGTTTTCAGGACCCTCATGGATAATGGGATTTAGTTTCAAGTTTTAAGGACCCTCCTGGATAATGGGATTTAGTTTCAAGCTTTCGGGATCCTCCTGGATAATGGGATTTAGTTTTAAAGTTTTCAGGACTCTCATAGATAATGGGATTTAGTTTCAAGTTTTCAGTACCCTCCTGGATAATGGGATTTAGTTTTAAAGTTTTCAGTACCCTTCTGGAGAATGGGATTTAATTTCAAGTTTTTTAGGACCCTCTTGGGTAATGGGATTTAATTTTATGTTTTTCAGGACCCTCCTGGATAATGGGATGTAGTTTCAAGTTTTCAGGACCCTCCTGGATAATGGGATTTAGTTTCAAGTTTTCAGGACCCTCCCGGATAATGGGATTTAGTTTTGAGTTGTCGGGACCCTCCTGGATAATGGGATTTAGTTTTCAAATTGTTAGGACCCTCCTGGATAATGGGATGTAATTATGTAGTCAGGACCCTCATGGCTAATGGGATTTAGTTTCTAGTTATCAGGACCCTCCTGGATAATGGGATATAGTTTCTAGTTTTCAGGACCCTCCTGGATAATGGGATTTAGTTTTCAAATTGTCAAGACCGTCCTAGATAATGGTATTTAGTTTTCAAATTGTCAGGACCCTCCTGGATAACGGGATTTAGCCTTCAAATTGCCAGGACCCTCTTGGATAATGGGATTTAGTTTTTGAATTGTCAGAACCCTCCTGGATAATGGGTTGCAATTTCAAGTTCTCAGGACCCTCCAGGATAATGGGATTTATCTTTTAAATTCTGAGAGATCTTTTGGTTAACTAGATCCGACTAACACCTGCTGATGTTCCCGGTACCAAACTGGGGCAGAAAAGTTTCTTTTATTTTGTCTGTTTTATCATAGTAGCAGACTTCCAGCTGGAGAACAAGGGAGTTCATTTCAAGTATTAAGTCAAGTAGCAGGAACCCACCTAGAGAGTGAGGGAATTCATTTCAGAGTTAAGTTCGGAGTCCAAGACAACAACAGGAACCCGCCTGAAGAATGGGAACAATTCAAGTTAGAAATAACATAAGCTTGCCTCGAGAGCGCGAGTCAACAGTTCAAAATGCGCAGCAGAACTGCAGAAGTTTCAAGGTCAAGTTCGAGGACATATACATAGGAATCTTTTAACTCATAGCTGATTGATTTGCCTAGCTACTTTTCATTTTGATTTCGGTGTAATAAGGAGTCCAGCAAGCAGTAACAGTAGCAGCAGTAGTAAAATCACAGCTTCTCGGTAGTCCCAGCTACCAAAACTTCCAGAACTACACTGACCTGATTCTTTGATAGCCGAAGATATGTAGGCAACCTCGAAAGCAAGGTTCGGTCAAACTTTCCAAAATGCTTCCCGTGGAGTATCCAAACGGGCAAAAATCGTATACGCTCACTTTATCTTTGCCCGAAAACTCTCCGTGTTTCCGAGCAAAGAGGGCAGCTGTGAGCATGTGATTTTCGCCCTACCATAATATTCCTACAAAATCACAAAATAGATGCTTTCTAATTTACTTTAATTTTTACGGAATTTTTAGGAATATCTGCTTAATCGTTTACATTTTAGTTGCATTTTAATATTTTAAAAAGCATAGAAAATACCCCCAGAAAGGCGTAACGATCTGGGCACTGTCTCGGAGAGAGGCTCGGAAAAACTCTTGAACAGCAAACAACCAGTTCAGATATTCACGACCAAGAAGTACTGGATTCTCTTTCGGATAGGCCCTGATGATATTTTAAAGAACCTTTTTCTGAGAAAGTTCTCTGCCCCTGCGGGGATGGAGCGACAGAAGTTTTTTTGAGAATTCAAGAGAAGGTCTCGCCTATGTTTCAGGAAAGATCCGACATAGTTTTATACGGATACTGCCAGGAGATAGAGTCAAAATTGAAAGGTGTTTCCTTGTTCTGGGATCCTTTATCTTTGTTTTATTTTAAATCATTGGGTTTAGAGTCGAAGTTATTCTATCTAATTTTTTTTATAAATAATTTGGATGACTGAAATAAAAAAACCGATGTTTGTTTTGAAAAACATTCTTGGACAATGAAAAAATCCAATTAATCCTATAAGTTTACTCACGGCAATCGTTTAAGCAGATGAAAGAAAAAACGATATTGGTTTAGTTTATGCATGGCGAAAGGGGCATTGGAATGGTCTTAGCTCCCTTTTTTCCCCAGTTCAAATCTCGGTGACGCCTGATCAACAAAAAACTCGAAATCTCTTCTTTTCTTCTGTTCTGTTGATATAACCCGCCGACCTATTGCCAATACTAAGTAGCAGTCAAAAATTTGTATCCATTTTTCATGATATTATGCATGGATCAGGTATATCATGGCGAATTTTCTTGGCGGGAACGACTTATGATAGAATCCGCCTTGTTTATCTTGACGAAATGGGTGGAATAGCTATTCCAGCTTCTCCTATGTCGTGTCAAATTCTCATTGAAAAAAAGTCCTAAAGTTCCTCCACCGAACTGTAGTACGGAATCATCCCCAAAGATCTCGGTCAGAGCAGGCATATGCCAAACGTTCCTTTATCCCCTTTTACCTTTCATGATAAGTTGGCTAACTTTTGGTTTTTTCATGTTGTCAAAGAGTTGAACAATGGTTTTTTCGTGTTGTCAAAAACTATTCAAGTTTCATGCATTGCATTTTTAGGTTGATATTTGCATTTTAGGTTTAAGTTGTTAATTAATTGCATCAATAGACAAAAATCAAAAATATTGGTCATTTTTACATTTTTTAGACTTTAGTTACAAATTACTAGTTTCCTTTCTTTAACTCTAAGTTAATTAATCATTTTCATGTTAAAAATAAATAATTAATTTATTTTTATAAATTAGGTCTTTTGTTTAGGATTTTTAGTTAATTGAGTAAGTTTAAATCGTGGAAAAATAGAAAATAAAAAAAAAAGACAAAGAAAAATAGGCAGGCTTTATTTTAATTTGGAAATTGGGCCACATTTGGTCTCAGAAGCCCAATTCCCCTTACCAATCCGCCAAGCCCGAATCCCTTTACCCAAGCCAACTCAGCCACTAACCCAAATGACGTCGTTTCGGCCCCTCCCAATCCTACCCGTTGATCTCTTTTGATCGAACGGCTCGGAACTGACTATCAATTACCTTATAACTGCCCTAAATCTACCCCCAAACCCTAGAGACCCCCCCCCCCATTTCCTCTCCATCTCCCTAAGATCCTAACCCTAGCCGCCCTAAAATTCTATTCCCTCACCACCAGCCGCCGCCCACCGAAAATCGCCCCACAGAGGCGGCCCGTCACCAAACAACCCCAAACACACCCTCCACACTCCCCACAATCCCCTAAACATCAATCCATTACCAGTTTCCTCAAAATCCCCACACCCTCTCGCTAATTTCAGATCTGGAATTCAACCAAAAAAACCTATGTCGCCCAAATAACACCAAAATTACACTCCACACTTCCCATATCCCTTTGATGACTAACCCATCGTTGATTTCCCGAAAATCCCCATTATGTTTCATTAATTCCAGATCTAAGAAAACGACCAGCCCTTTTTCAAACCCTTGAACCCGTTATTACCTCAGCCAATCTTGTATAAAAGGCTCGTCTCTGATGCTCTCATGGCGGTTTGGGCCCACATGAGTCTTTTCTTCCAAGAAAATCCGGCTAGAACTCCATGCAAGGCCGGATTCCTTGGAGGAAAAAACCCTTAAGTTGTCAATTAGAGTGGAGTAGGGCACCAAGCTATCTCGCATGTTTCTTTCATTCATAAATGGTAGTTTCACCACTGTCCTCTTTGTGTTTCATGTTCGAGTCAGTAGTTTCTTTCTGTTTTTAGGGTTCGTTAATTTGCTTGTTCTTGTTTCTGATTCATCACTGTTCCAATCTTCTAGTTGTTTGATTAGGTTTCGTTTAGGCTTATTAATTTGGTTTAATTCATGCCTACTTAGTTTAATTCTTTAAATCGTTTTATTATCACAGTATTTAGCTATGTTGTTGTTTTTAATCAATTGTTAGTGGTCTGCTTAATTGCCTAATTAGTTATAAAGCATGTTTTTGAGTGATTAGTCATTATGATTTTCGTTCCTTGGTGCTCTGTTAGAATCGATTGAATTTTATTTGGGGGGGGGGGGGGGGTAGGGGGGTGTAATGGGATCGAAACAGAAGCTCAGGGGGTTATTTGGAAAATGAGAATAAGGATTTCAGATAGGGCATCTAGAAGCTTCTAGAGTGTGGACAGCTAGCCCTATNAGTTTGGTAAAAGTAGAGAATAAGGAGTTTACTAGATAGGGCATCTAGAAGCTTCTAGAGTGTGGACAGCTAGCCCTATTTGCTAATTAAAAATTGCTGAAATTAAATAGAAATGGCCAGCTGTCCATTTTCTGTTAAGAAAAGATGCCCTTTCCTGATTTTTAGGGTGGTTTTGAAGGGAATGATTCCCTTATCTTTAGGGGCACATGTCACATTTCATTGGATATATATAGGACCCTCCCTTCACTCAACACACACGAAATGAGACCCTAAAAACCCTCTGAAAAATCCAGCTCTCTTGTTCCATCAACTCTTCTATTTTTGCTATTCTTTCGAAGTTTGGAGCAGTTTTTCTTTGGATTTCTGGGTTCTTGAGCTGAAATATGACTTGATATTGAAGTTGTGTGTTGATTATTACTGTTATTTCTTTGCTGCTGTAACCAGTAGCTGAGCCCATTCCTGTGTTTTTATTCTTCTATTTGGTCCTTTGCTGTTATTTCTTCTTTTAGGTATGTAAACCCTCACCTATCCTATTCTATTTTGAGTTGATGAAATGAAAATATGGTCTTCTTTATGTTACATTTGCTTTTGATTACTTAAGATTAGCATGTTTAGTTGTTAAAGGTGGCTTAATTTCTGGTTTGGTATGCAATATGAGAATCAAGTCTTTTCAGTGTGATTTGTTTGGCATTCAGTGTTATTTCGAGTTTCCTCACACCTAGTCTACCTCATCTTATTAATAATGATTCATGATCGTAAGGTGGCTTTAATTTCTGGTTTGTTATGCAATATTTGAATGAAGTCTTTTCAGTGTTAGTTTGAGTTTGCTCACACATATTCTACCTCGTTTTGTTAATAATGATTCATGTTCATAAGGTGATTTATAGGGTGGTACAACTATGAGACTGATCACCAGTCGGTCAGATTCTTTTCGGATGAAGCCCTGCTCAATAAGTTCTAAACACAGAAGTTTAAAATGATAAATTCCATGGTTGTCACATGAATGGGAGTGTTAATTATAGAGATTAGCTCTGTAACTTTGAAGGTTTCAGATGATATACAATTGCTGAGATTGATAAAATTATTAATGTAATAAAATCCGATTTCTTAGAACATGACTTTGTTGAAGTAGTTTGTTATCAGAATCAATCAACTTTGTAACAGTGCGAATCATTTTAATTTCATGACTAAAGTTGCATGCAGCAAGCTTTTGGGTAGTTGTTTTTATAATCCAGGACAATTCAATTGGGCCTAAGGGTCACAATGACAATATTGGTCTGGTCGATGAGTAATAGGTCCTGGGCTCTATCAAAGAGAGCCCATTCAAGACTTGGATGCAATTAACCAGTTCATTTCTGTTTGTAGTTGCAACCTCTACCTATAGCAATTTCGAACCCATGTTTACTCACTCATCATGTTAGCTTTGTATGACTATTTTTAATCCACGCAGTTATGAATGCCTCGCGTGCCTGATGTAGTTCTTTTCTTCATCAATTAAATTTGCACTAGCTTTATATTTAAATCGCCGATACCTACAACTGTTTTCTAAGAGTTGTAAAAGTAATCCAGCTCATGTTACTCTATCTGCCTCCGGTAGTTAAAAACTGTGCGCCCAACCCAATCAAATAACCTTCCAATTTGGTTGGAGCAGAAGCTTAAGCTACGAAGTTCCCTATAAGTTTTAAAATGCACAAAGCTTAGCCATCTGTAAAGACTTCAATAAAATCTCAAATTAGTTTTGAGAACAACCATGAACATTCGTAGTTTGCTTTAGGCGCGTTACAATAAATCATCATAGCTACGGGTGCGGTTCCCGTGACGTAGTTGTGATATGTAATTTCCAAATCCGGGTGCACATTTCATGTGACCCGACCACAACTTCGAACCATTAATAAATTAAACATGTTGTATATCATGGGTACGGTTCCGTGACACGATTCGCAATGTGTACCAAACAGACAAGTGTACGACAATCGTAACTTGTTCCAGAATAATTTCATAAATGAATAAAAGCGGTTTGAAAAGTTAAAAATACACGTAGACTTAAAATATGTAATAAATCAGGTAATTAGGCCAATTATTAACAGTTGAGCGACCGTGCTAAAACCACAGAACCCGGGAATGCCTAACACCTTCTCCCGGGTTAACAGAATTCCTTACCCGGATTTCTGTGTTTCGCGGACTGTAAAATAGAGTCAAACTTCCTTGATTCAGGATTTTCAACCGGTGACTTGAGACACCATAAATTATCCCAAGTGGCGACTCTGAATTTGATACAAGTAATCCCGTTTCGGTTATTATCACTTTAATTGGAAAAATTCCCTTACACCCTTTTGGGTAGAAAAAAGAGGTGTGACAGCTTCCATATATGCACTGCGTGAAGGAGTTATGCAAAAGTTCATGAAGATTGAGTTCAAGCACTTACCCAGGATTCAGAATGAGTTCGCCCACGCCCTTGAAACCCTATCATCTATTATTCAACATCCGGACAAGAACTACATCGACCCTATCGAGGTAAAGATCTGGGAACAACTTGCCTATTGCTTCCATATAGATGAAGAACCAAATGATAAACCATGGTATGATGACATCAGAAAATTCATTGCAACCAGAGAATACACGGAGAATGCTACCAATGGTAAAAAGCGAGCCCTTAGGAGGCTGGCAAACCACTTTTTCCTCAACGGGGAAGTCCTGGATAGGAGAACCCCAGATTTAGGTTTGTTGAGATGTGTAGACGCTACTAAGGCAGCCAGACTATTGGAGGAAATACATGCAGGAACGTGCGGACCCCACATGAATGGGTAAAGAAATCTTGAGAGCTGGATACTTCTAGATGACTAGGGAAAGCGACAGTATCCGCTACATACAAAAGTGTCACTAGTGCCACATCCATGGGCATTTCATCCGAGTTTTGCCTAACGAGTTAAACGTAATAGGTTCACTCTAGCCGTTTTCCGCTTGGGGCATGGACGTGACGACCTATAGAGCTCGCCACATCAAATGGACATCGCTTTATTTTGGTAGCTATCGACTATTTCAAAAGATGGGTCGAATCATCTACTTACAAGGCCGTCACAAAGAAGGTAGTGGTAGATTTCGTCCGGAATAACATCGTTTGCAGATTTGGAATACCGGAGGTTATCATCACTGACAATGCCTTTAACCTCAACAGTGACCTCATGAGAGAAATCTGTGAGAAATTTAGAATCGTCCACTGTAATTCCACATCCTACAGACCACAAATGAATGGGGCAGTCAAGGTGATCAACAAAAAATATCAAGAGAATTCCACGAAAGATAGTGGACAATTAAAGACAATGGCACGAGAAATTGCCTTTCGCTTTACTAGGTTATCGGACCACCATGAGAACATCCACTTGGGCAACGCTGTACATGTTGGTATACAGCATTAAAGCCGTGATACCTGTAGAGGTGAAAATACCATCTTTAAGGGTCACTCAAGAGGCAAAACTGGATGACCCAGAGTGGATACGGGTCACACAGGAGCAATGCATGCTCATCGACGAGAAAAGAATGGATGCAGTATGCCATGGTCAGCTATATCAGAACATGATGGCCAACAAATTTAACAATAGAGTGAAGTCTTGCTAGTTCGCACCAGGATAGTTGGTCTTTCTCCACCAAGAAGAAGACAAAGGAATGTTTGCACCAAACTAGCAAGGGGCTTAGGTGGTTCACCAAAAACTATCGGGTGGAGCTATAATCTTCGTGAAAATGGATGGAAGAATCAACACGAAGCCCATCAACTTAGACGCAATCAAGAGATACTATGTTTGATGACAAATAGAGTTAGGTGTTTGTTGTGACAGAACTACGTTTAACCTGACTTCCCATGGAGGGATACGTGGGTAACCCACGTAGGGTTTGGTTTCACTCCCTCATTTCTTTTGTAATAGAAAATCCAAATATCACTTTTGTATGTTGCTTAGGAACTACACCAACTTAATTTCTATAGAAACGAATACGTAGGCAATCCCCATCAAATTTAGTCTTCTTTTGTAATTGAACTACATTCTAGCCTGATTCCATTTGGATATGTAGGCAATCTGAGTTAGACTCGGCCACTTTTATTTTTAAACTCATCATTCTTGCATATGTTCTAATCGAACTATGCCTTGACCTGATTTCATTTGGATATGTAAGCTGCGTGAGTCAGGCTCGGTCATCTTCATCATATTTTATCATAACCCACGAACAACGTTCAGACCTGATTCCATTTCGAATACGTAGGCAACCTGAAAGGTTTTGGTCATAACCTTAGGAAAACCTTTATAATGCATTAGTTTGAATTAGTACACAGTCGCAATAGCAAGCATCTGCGTTGTTAGAAGCATCATGGAAGATCGACATCAACAAGACAAAGTTTTCAAGAAGATACGCTCATGTATGGAGAACCTTTCGTTACATGTCATAATTTGGAACGACGGCATCTGCCTTAAAAATAAAGTATTTTCGAAATATTTTCTATATATATATATATTTTCTATATATATATATATATATATATATATATATATATATATATATATATATATATATATATATATATATATATATATATATATATATATATATATATAGTAATTTGTTCCACCTACCAAACTTCGCGGCGCAATCATACCAAAGGATGGGGAAAACCAACACCATAGTCGACACAAACAAACTTCCCCACCCCTACTAAGAAATTTTCTTTGAGTGCAGGGTCAATAGGGAGCAAGGAAGCACTAAGACTACACTAGGGAAAATGATGGATCCACCACTTGCCTATAATTATCTCTCTTTCTCCTTTACATGAATTTTTCTGGTACAGCTAAAGCTAATCTTTGAATCCTTCACAGGTACCTTTGAGTTAGACCGCTAGTACGAAAAACCTGTATATAGCAAACTGCCTGCTAATACAATCGGAGCATCTTGTAAAATCGGATCGTCGGCTTCATCAATGGGAGCAATGTATATAGCAAACCACCTGCTCAAACAATTGGAGCATCTTGTACAAAATGAGCCATCGGCTTCACCAATTGAAGTCTTGTATATAGCAAACCATCGGCTGAATCAATCAGAGCGCCCGTACAAATAGAACATCGGCTTCGCCAATCGTGCCTTATATATAGAAAACTGTTCATTTTGCCAACAGATCAATCCACATCATCACTCTATCGCAAATGATGCCAGAATAGATAGTCGCGAACCTCATCACCGACGTTCTGCCAATCGATGGCCGCAACTTAGCTTCCCAATCAAGAGTATCTCTTGGGCATACTTTTATTTCCTTTGCTATTACTTTGAATGCTTTGACGTTTTGCTCATGCTGCTTCAGGCATGATTACGGTTTCATTCAATCACTCCCATGTGGAGATTACTTTACATTTTTCAGTGCAAAGCTCTCCCAATAAGTGGAGACGCACTCTACAAATTAAGCTCTCCCAACAAGCGGATACATTTCTCTGTGCAAAGATTTCCTAACAAGGGTAGACACACTCTAAAAATAAAGCTCTCCCAAAAGCGGAGACAATTTTCAAATGATCCGACAGCTGTGGAACGATACATAGCTCGGCTAACAAATCTAGTCAAGATCAAGTATCCCATTATCCTAATAAAAAATAATGGCTTGCCGACAGCCAGACATTATCATTCCTGCATCATTTATATCGCATCTTAATATATTCCGCATATCAATATATTAGTATGCGTGTATTTCATTTGTTTTGCAGGAACAAACATCGTAGCGTGGAACTTTTCTAAGCAGCAGACCAAACTACACTGCTAAGAGGGACAACAAACCCATTAGCGGGCCAAGGATCCAAGTTCAAGCATAAAATGACCAGTGAAACTCAAAATAAAATCCTTCAAATGAAGCCGCAAAATTCAAGTTATCATGAGTGCCCAATCCTCCGTCTTGCCGTATCATCATAATACGATACTGGGGAAATTCCTGTGAATGCGGCTTCCTCAAAAATCTTCACTCCAGAACTATATGAGGCCTAATCCTCATTAAGCCCGAGGTATATAAGCAATTCAAAGCCAGAATTCGGCTCCCAATCTCTCCAAAATTTTTCCCAAAATCCTCCCAGATTCTTCCTTAACTCAATCATTCAACTCACAATGCCACTCCTACGATGCATGCCTAAATTCGGGACAAAATTGGTTCAATTTCATTGCCCGAAAACACTTTCATCGTCTCCGGACAAAGAGGGACATGCGTTGACAGCCAATTTTGACCCTCCTTTTTAAAATTAATTTACTTATACTTGATAATTTACAATAAATATTTTAAAAGTATTTTATAGTAATAAATACCTATTTTCATAAATTAATTAATTACTAGTTTTGAAAATAATCACCTAGCATCAGTATTATGTAGTTATAAATGTACTTATCTTTATTCATATTATTAAAATAAAATTCTCTGTATAAGTTTTATAATTAGTTTAATGAGTCATTTCCCAATTTTACTTAAATAGATTGCTATGCTAATTACTCAAAAGTTAGTGTCATTATTTAGGAGTTAAGTACTCTATAAATAATTGCGATAATTAGTAGTATATTTGATAATTATGATTTTACTACATTTTATCGGAAATCAGTTAAGTTTTTTTAAAGTAATTTTAAAAGGGATTTAAAGACAAAAGGCTACAATTGCAATTCTCAACTAAATACAAAGTGACCATCTCTTAAATCATTTTGGCCCAAATGTGCAAACCCAGACTTAAAATACCCAACCCAAACATCCCTTTCAATCCCTGTTTGAAATCCTTGCCATTACTTTTGCACCAATCACCACGTGTCACGTCAGTCGTATCCAACACATACAAAAGAAACACAAATCATCTGGGGCGTCCATTTCTTAAATCACGGCCCACGTTTTAATTCTATTTTCTCTTTAAATTTTAAGCACCCAAAGATCTAATTTCAACCGTCTGATCAAAGAGATCCAACGGTCATTGATTTTATCCATTAAATCATTTCTAAACTCTTAATTATCAAAACAATCGGAGCCATTGATCAAGAAATCCAATGGCTCCCATTCAATCTCTGATTTTTAACTCAGAGATAACCCCTAAACCCTAATCATTTTCCCACCTCCCATGTCGCCTCTCTTTCCTTTTTCTCTCTCTCTTTGTAGCTACCCGGCCGGTCATTTCGTGAGTTATAGCCCGTTTCCCCCATTTCTGCTTCCTTATGTGTTTCTCAACTGTATTTCATCGTATTGTGTTGGTTGGTTTGGGTCCGGAGTGGTTTCGGTGTGGAATGAGACACTTAGTCTCCTAATTAGAAGCTTAAGTTGGAAAAAATCAACCGGATGTTGATTTATGAGTAAACGATCTCGGATTTGGACTTTTATGGTTCGGTTAGCTACGTTAGGTTATTTTGGACTTTGGAGCACATCCGGAATGTAAATTGGAGGTCCGTGGCAGAATTAGGCTTGAATTGGTGAAATTAGAAATTTTGAGATTTTGGTTGGCAGTGGAAAATTTGATATCGTGGTCGGAATACGATTTTGGATATTTGAGTAGGTTCATGGTACCATTTGTAACGTATGTGAAAAATTTCAGGTCATTCGGAGATGATTTGACAAGTTTCGGTGTCGTTTGTGGAATTTGAAAGTTTAGAAGTTCTTAGGCTTGAATCCGAGGGTAATCTAGTGTTTGATGTTGTTTTATGTGTTCCGAAGGTTCGACTAAGTTTGAATGATGTTATGGGATATGTTGGTATGTTTGGTTGAGGTCTCGAGGGCCTCGGGAGAGTTTCGTGTGGTTATCGGATCATTAGTTGGCTTTGGAAGTTGGCAGATCTCTGATATCTGGTATATGGTCTAGGAAGTGCGGACCGCACAAAATTGTACGGACCGCAGAGTTGTTATGCGGACGCGGAGGAAATTCTGCAGAGCGCAGAGGTGTTGTGCGGCCGCGACAGAATTGTGTGGACCGCGGTGAGAGGTGTGCGGCCGCAGTGAGTTTTATGCGGACCGCGGAATGGAAAGGGCTCAAGACCCACGGTCGCAGCAGAATTTCGCGGACCGCATAGTGAAGGTTCAGAGAGCACTACATAAGTGAGGCTTATGGTTTTATTTCACATCTTGGACTTTGGGAGCTCGGTTTAAGGCGATTTTTTGAAGGTTTTTCAAGAAATTCAACAGGGTAAGTGATTCTAACTCAGTTTTGGCTAATATTCATAAATATACCATTGAATTCATCATTTGATTCGTGATTTGGGATGGAATTTGGGGAAAATTTGTGAAGTTTAATAAAGGGAATTTTTGGGATTTGACAGCTGATTCGAAGTCGGATTTGAGTGAAACTAGTATAGTTAGTCTCATAATGGAATGGGTTATCGGATTTTGTGACTTTTGTCGGATTTCGAGATGTGGGCCCGGGGCCCGGCTTTTGAGTTGACTTTTTGACTTTTGACCTAAAGCTTAGCATTTTCATATGGGATTGATTCCTTTATCTCATGTTGATAGTATCGAATTGTTTATGGCTAGATTCGAGGCATTTGGAGGCCGGTTCGAGAGGCAAGGGCATCGCGGAGGAGAGATTTGACCGATTTGAGGTAAGTAACGATCGTAAATCTAGTCCTGAGGGTATGAAACCCCGAATTTCGTATCGTTTTACTATTTTGAGGTGACGCACATGCTAGGTGACGGGTGTGTGGGTGTGCACTATTGGGGATTATGGTGCTATTTTGTTGATATCTGTGTATTCACCATGTGATAAAGTAACTAAGCTGTCACTCATGTTAGATATAATGTTTAGGCTTTATGCTGATATTGTTAGGGCCTAGAGTGGTCGTTGCTTACTGTCACCTCACTGATTTCATTGATATTTCGTACTCAATCATATCCATGCATTCATATCATATCTCAGTCTTAGTTGTTATTTGTTGACACATCTTATCATCGTTCCGGGTTAGCCTTCATGACATTGTGAGCCCGTGGGTGAAACTGGAGAGGTTGATGACTGAGTAAGGCCGAGATATTGATTATGAGTGATAGTTATGGGATCGGGCTACATGCTGCAGTAGTTATATTGATTTATGATAGAGCTTGGGCAGAAGGAGCCCCTCCGGAGTCTGCACACATCCCCAGTGAGCGCAGATGATACTATTGAGGGTTAGATTTCCCTAGACATGGATTTGTCCGAAGTACTTACTATCTGGAGATGGATTTCTCTACAGGGTTGGATTGCCCTTTTTTCTCGGTATTGGGTGACTTATAGTCAGTGTTGTATATGTTTCTGGATGGATTTACCTGGGTCATATGGGCCATATACAGTACCGAGCGGTTGAGCATGATGAGTGGAAAGTGTGTGGCAGTGAGATTGAGTATTCTGAGATTGTGAGAACATGATTCATCTCTATGATACATGGCATACAGGCATAGAGATGCATTTTTCCTCATGTTTTATGGTATCACATCATTCATGGCTTTTTACACACATCGATATGTGGGTGTAGAGGGGTATTTCACACTTGCTTTCTGGAAAGAAAATCAAACATCTTATCTATTGTGAAAAGGATTTTGGAAAAATTATGGTTTTCAAACTATCTCATATTTTTCGACGATTTCGGTAAAGGATTTAGGTTTTAACTGTTATTCTTGAAAAGCGAAACTATTTTCGGAAAAATTGTGAAAAAGTTGAGCATTTTACTTCTGAATTGCTTCCTTATTTATATGCTCTACATTGTTATAAATTGTTGATTGGCTATTGGTGTGGGACTCGACCATATTCCAGCTCGTCACTACTTTCAACCTAAGGTTAGGTTTGTTACTTATTGAGTACATGGGGTCTGTTGTACTCGTACTACACTTCCTACAAATTGCGTGCAGATTTCGGATGCCGATGTTGCTGTGCTCGATAGAAGCTGGATTGGAAGGTTACATGCGTCCCTGTTGTAGCTATCTCTTGTTCATGGTAGCCTTAGATCTTAAAACTCTGTTTATGTACTTTTAAACAGAAGAAGTATTTAGTTCATATCAGATTTGTAAATTCTATTCCTAGAAGCTCATAATTTGTACTACCAGTCTTTGGGAAATGTATAAGATTCAGATAATTCCTTTGTTTAATTGTTTTATTAAGTTAATTGGAAATGGATAATTTTTAATTAGCTTACCTAGCGGGTAGGGTTAGGTGCCATCACGACTAGCGGATTTTGGGTCGTGACAGATTAGTATCAGAGCTCTAGGTTCATAGGCTCTACAAGTCATGAGCAGGTGTCTAGTAGAGTCTAGCGGCTCGGTATGATGACGTCCATACTTATCTTCGGGAGGCTACAGGGAATTTAGGATATACTTCACACCTTTCTTTCCTTATCATGCTGCATTGATTCAACTTGAAGCGTAATCCTTTGAATTCCTTCCACGCATTTGTATGCGCACTTGAGCGCTCGGTGTGAGCACGTGATTTTTGCCCTATATATGAATTATTCCCAAAAATTCAAACAAAATAATTTCTCTTTCATTATTTTACACTTTTGTGAATTTTGTGTTATATTCTGTTAATTGTTGCATTTTATTTGTGCATCTTTATTTCATATGAAAAATATAAAAAATATGCCTGACATATGCATTTAGGATCTAATTTCATATTTTAGGATTATTTAGTGGTTAAGCTGTTTTAGAACAAAATTTAAAGAAAATAATTATAATAATAATAGTCCATTTTTGCATTTTTTTTAATTGATGAATTTGTCATGGGTTTGCTTTTAAATAGGATTTAATAGAGTTTTAGGAATTAATTAGCTTAATTTTGGAAACAAAGCAGGTCTTTGATTTTGCATGTTAATAAAGTTAGAAAAAACATAAAATACAAAATGAAAACAAATAAGTAAATAAAATACAAAAAAAAGAAAAAAAAAAGAAGGAACTACCAAAAAATCCCTCCCAAATCCGGCTAAAATGGCCCAAGCCCAACCCTTTTACCCGGTCCAGCTCCCCTACCCTTTAAACGACGTTGTTTGCTTAAGTTTTAATCTTGACCGTCGATGTTTATTGATCTAACGGACAGGAAGCCCATGTTCAATGATATATATATGTCCTAACCTTACCCACCCCCAACCAAGTCCGTCTCCCTCACTCCCCCACTAACCCACTTCTCAGAGACTGCCGCTCTCCGCCGCCTGCCGCCCGCCGGAAATCGCCTGCGGCGGCGGCCGGTCACCAAACGCCCCCAAAAACACACCACAGCACCTCCTCCATCTCCTCATTCCCAATCTGGGATCAGTCTTCCTCAATGCCCTTCCCAACTCCTCGAATCTTCAAAATTACTGTCACCGTCTCCGCCGTGTCCGGCGGCGGTCACCCCAAACCGGTCCAAAATCACACCTCATGCTCCTCTCCTCCTCTCCTTTCCACATCCATGTCTATTCTCCCTCAAATATCACTCGAATTCCTCGAATTCCGATTCAAAGTTCCGCCCCAAAACCCTAATTTCTCCAAACAGTCCCAGATTAATACCATACATTCCCATCACCCTCCTCTACCCAAATCCCTAAACCGTTGTCCCCAAATCCAACAGGCACTGATACAATTTCAAATCTAGGGTTGGAGAAATTTGAACCTCTTCTGGGTTTTTGAAGATTCGACTTGGCTCAGTTGATGTATTGTGTTTAGTAAAGTCCGAGTCAGTAAGTTCTTTCTTCTTTATTCAATTTTTTCCGTTTATGGTTGATTCTCTTCTCATGCTTTTGATTTTCTGTAGTTTAATCTTGTATGTGGATTGATTCTGTTCTCGTGATCTTGTGTGAATCAATGTTTGTCTCTACTAGTATCGAGTTAGTCGTTACTGATTAGTTTAGTTAGGCTTCATCCTTGTTTAGCCTTCTATTCGTTTTTAGGATTAATCTTGACTCAATTTTGATTCATATGCTTGATTTCAATTATTTGATCAATAGATGTTACTTTTAATTTGATTTTAACCTGGTTCATTTATCGTTAATCCTTAGTTCACTGACCAGCCTAGGTAATGAGTGGAGTTAATGTGAATAATCTAGATTTTTGTTAACCATGGTCAATCATTGACCAATTATCAGGGTTGGAGGTTTAGGTTTGCTTGGTCAGTAATTTCAGGGGATTCAAAGGGTAGTTTAGGCATGGAAAAGGGTAGTTTCATTAAGATTGGTAATTATTGAAGTAAAGTAAAGGTAGAATAGGAATTGTAATGGGTATAGAACCTTCTAGGTTGGACTATAGTGCATATTTCAGTAAACTTAGGGTAGTTACTTGTGTGACAAGTCAAAAAATAAAGGATAAAAATAGAATTAAAATAGGGACCAATGGGGTAAAGGGAAAATCTGAAATTGGACCTAAGTTCACCTATAAATAGGCATTCATTTGCCTTGATTCACAAGTTTGGGGGGACCTCACAAAAATTTCCTCCGATTCCTCACAAGTTTCAGATCTGAAATTTGAAATCCAACTCCCTTAGATCTTAGTCTTCTCAAATTTCCAGAAAAACAACAGAAAATAAAAAAAAAATTACTGTTTCATTAATTTCTCCTTAGCTCACTTTCAGATTCCAGTCCTTAATCCAATTTTCTAGCTCATTAAGGATCAGAAGTAACTTGAACTCATCTGATTTTGCTCGACATTGATATTTACAAGTTATTCGAGTCAGATGTGCATGAGATTTGCTTAGTTCGAGTTGATTGTTGGTTGTTTACTGGTTGTATTAGTGCTGGGTTCATTTCTGGCTATTTGGTGCTATTTTGGGTTGATCTGTGGATTCTGCTTGGTTTTCCAACTTATCCTGAACTGCTGAATACTTTCTGGGCTATTATACTCATTTATTGATTGCTGCTGGATTTTAAACTCGTTCCTGAACTACTGCTGGGAATTGTTACTGCTGCTGACTTCTTCCTTTTCTGTTTGATTCATTCTTCAGGTACACATCTCAGAATCACCCTGATGTAACTGTTGAGATAGAAAAGAAATGAGCATGTTCACGTTTTCTGCGTCACACTACGTGTTCATTTGAACTGTGTATATTAACAGTTAGAAATATGTTAGTTAGTGTGTATGTGTCTGATATAATTCAGGTTTGGTATGCACTTAATTGGACTGATTTGGACAGTTAAATTTGTGGTTACTTAGCTGTAGTCTTAGCACAGCTAGTACTTGCTTTGGTTTAGCATTTTTGTGTTTAAAATTAAAAATCAGAAGTAGTTTAAACCTGCAATTAAGTTGAAATCAATGTGATGGCCACATCGAGTTCAATTTTAAGCTGAACGTGCGTCTTGAACAACTTCTTAATGCAGTAGTTGATATAAGCAGATTAGTTATTAATGTCGAGGCATGCGTTTCCTTGAGTTCATTGTTTCAATGTAAGCATTGACAATTCTAAGTCAGTGGTTAATATTAGTAGTTCACTTGAATTAAGTATGCAATATCAATTTGACTGATTTGAATAGCTAAGAAGTCACTGGTAGGTAAATAAATAAGGTAATTAGGCTGTGATATTAAATCCAATGCTGATATGAAATCTGGGCTGTTTTGAGCTTGCAAATTGTTAGGCCCATTTGTTAATTTTTGGGGCTGAAATCAAATCGTGTGAGACCCCACGAATCTGTTGGGTTATGTATTCTTCCTGGGCTAAGCTTGAGGCATAAAGGAAACTGATGAAGTTCTTATAAAAGTCATGGACCCAAGAGGATAGTAGCTTTTGAACAATAATAATTAATTAGGGCTTCTTCTTTTATTATTAGAGACAAATAAAAATAGAAAATTATAGATTGCTTTAGGTTTGCCTTTAAATAATAAACGAGGTGAGTCTCGCCAAATAAAATGCATAAATCGCAGGGCCCTCAATAAATGTTATATAAAATACTTAGAATTCGGGCGGACCGTTTAGCGAATTTCACGGTCTTCCTCAAAGGTAATAAACNGACCACCGCCCTCCGCCGCCTGCCGCCCGCCGGAAATCGCCTACGGCGGCGGCCGGTCACCAAACGCCCCCAAAAACACACCACAGCACCTCCTCCATCTCCTCATTCCCAATCTGGGATCATTCTTCCTCAATTCCCTTCCCAACTCCTCGAATCTTCAAATTACTGTCACCGTCTCCGCCGTGTCCGGCGGCGGTCACCCCAAACCGGTCCAAAATCACACCTCATGCTCCTCTCCTCCTCTCCTTTCCACATCCATGTATATTCTCCCTCAAATATCACCCGAATTCCTCGAATTCCGATTCAAAGTTCCGCCCCAAAACCCTAATTTCTCCAAACAGTCCCAGATTAATACCATACACTCCCATCACCCTCCTCTACCCAAATCCCTAAACCGTTGTCCCCAAATCCAACAGGCACTGATACAATTTCAAATCTAGGGTTGGAGAAGTTTGAACCTCTTCTGGGTTTTTGAAGGTTCGACTTGGCTCAGTTGATGTATGTGTTTAGTAAAGTCCAAGTCAGTAAGTTCTTTCTTCTTTATTCAATTTTTTCCGTTTATGGTTGATTCTCTGCTCATGCTTTTGATTTTCTGTAGTTTAATCTTGTATGTGGATTGATTCTGTTCTCATGATCTTGTGTGAATCAATGTTTGTCTCTACTAGTATTGGTTTAATCGTTACTGATTAGTTTAGTTAGGCTTCATCTTTGTTTAGCCTTCTATTCGTTTTTAGGATTAATCTTGACTCAATTTTGATTCATATGCTTGATTTCAATTATTTGATCAATAGATGTTACTTTTAATTTGATTTTAACCTGGTTCATTTATCGTTAATCCTTGGTTCACTGACCAGCCTAGGTAATGAGTGGAGTTAATGTGAATAATCTAGATTTTTGTTAACCATGGTCAATCCTTGACCAATTATCAGGGTTGGAGGTTTAGGTTTGCTTGGTCAGTAATTTCAGGGGATTCAAAGGGTAGTTTAGGCATGGAAAAGGGTAGTATCATTAAGATTGGTAATTGTTGAAGTAAAGTAAGGGTAGAATAGGAATTGTAATGGGTATAGAACCTTCTAGGATGGACTATAGTGCATATTTCAGTAAACTTAGGGTAGTTACTTGTGTAACAAGTCAGAAAATAAAGGATAAAAAATAGAATTAAAACAGGGACTAGTGGGTAAAGGGAAAATCTGAAATTGGACCCTAAGTTCACCTATAAATAGGCATTCATTTGCCTTGATTCACAAGTTTGGAGCTCAAAATCCTCCCCCAAAAAAATATATTCAAGTTCCACAGATCTGAAATTCAAATTCAGATCCAAACTCCTCTTAGATCTTAGCTTTCTTCAAAGAAAAACCAAAAAAACAATAAAAGAAAAACCAAAACTCTAAAAAGGGTTACTGTTCCATTGCTTATTCTTAGATCATTTTCAACTTTTTAGGATCTGAGTAGTTTGAACTAGCTGGTGGTTCAGTAGTCGTTTGTAGTTGATTTCTGGGTTCACTTAGATAATTTGATGCTGTTTGGGATTGATTTAAACATTTCCTGATTGCTGATCCTATTTCTGGAGCCATTCGAGTCCATTTGAGTGCATTTCAAGTGATTCGTAGTTGATTGCTTGAGCCTGCTTGGTTTCAAACTTTTCTGGGTTGTTGAACTAACTTCCTGAGCTGTGTATTGTTGCTGCTTGATCATCTCTTGGTCTGCTATTGTACTGCTGCTGCTGACCTTTTCTTCTATTAAAATTCCATTTCCAGGTACATATTAAAATCACAATTTGGTGTAGCTTTGAGTGAAATGCTGAAATAAAAGACCTATTCATCTATTTTCTAAATATGTGTATTCATATTGTCATAATAGCTTAGATACTGATAATGAATGTTGTTCAGGATCATCTCCAAAATTACATAGATGCTAGATGATTAAACTGGATACTGGATTGTATAATTTTGACTTTGTACTGTTGAATCTGTTTGTGGGCATGACCAGTCTTAGTATGATTTGATGTTGGATTTAGTTTCACATTTTATGGACAAGTAAAAATCAGGACTAGTTTGGATTCACAATCGCCTGTAAAATCACATATGACATCCGTGCTAATCATGAGTTCCAGTTAAGGAGGTTGCTCAAATACTCTCGCATGAAGCAGTCTGTACTAGCAGTTTAAATTTTGCAAGTGATAAGCCTGAACGCTGATTTATTAATATGAGTGGAGTCAATTCAAACATAATTAGTCTATCTTGTGTAGTATTATTGTCGTTTTCAGTTTGTTCTTCACCTAGTGTATCTAATAATCCACTAGCAGTTAAATGAGTGAAATAATATGAGTATTAAATTGGAAGTTGAATGATCAGTGCTTCGTTAACCTGAGGGGCATTTTGAACAACTTAAATAAGTTTCAGTAATTATCTAATACAACTGAATTGGAATTTGGCATGGCTTAACCGTTTGGGCTCAATAGCCCATTATTAAGAAGAGTAAGTCTCAGGGCCTCAATGAACGGCCCAGGCTCAGTTGGATGCTTGTGTACGTTTGGGCCTGGGCCCAGGTCTGCTTGGTCGGTTTATGGTGTGCACATGATTTTAACTTTTCTTTTGTTGGGCTTGTCTTGGAGCCCAGTGGCTGCAATAAAGTACAAAGTCACCATTAGGTCCAATAATAAATAGTTAGGGTTTTATTAGAGACAAATAAATATAGAAAATTATAGATTGTTTTAGGATTTGCCCTTTAAAATAAATCGCAATGAGATGAGCCTCGCCAAATAGAGCAAACAAATTACGGGGCCCTCGATAAATGTACATACAAAAAACATAGACTTCGGGATGGGCCGTTTAGCGTATTTCACGGCCTTCCCCAAAGATAATAACACGATAGTCCCTTTAGGCGCGTTCTTAATAATCTTACCTTCTTAAATACGGGTGCATATTTATGTGACCCAAATCTAAATCTCAGCGGAGTCGAAATGCGTCAAAAGCCACGGGTGCACTGGTGTAACGTGGTTCGAGATACATTTTTACGACGTTGCAATTTTTATTAAAAGACATAAAGTAAAAGTGGTTAAAACAAAAGGCACATAGGTTAGAATATGTACTAAAATCAAATAAATAAGCCAAATATGACAGTTGAGCGACCGTGCTAGAACCACGGAACCCGGGAATGCCTAACACCTTCTCCCGGGTTAACAGAATTCCTTACCCGGATTTCTGGTTTGCGGACTGTTAACAGAGTCATAATTTCCTCGGTTCGGGATTCTAAACCGGTGACTTGGGACACCATTAATCTCCCAAGTGGCGACTCTGAATCTTAATAATAAATCCCGTTCTGATTGTCCTTGATGTGGAAAAACTCCTTTATGCCCTTGCGGGGTGTAGGTGAAAAGGAGGTGTGACACTCGGTATCAACTGTGCATTGACGGCTTATGATTCCCTGGATGAGGTGCGAGATGTCATTTATGTGTGTTGATGATGGGCCAGTCTGGAGGACTTGAGGTCTGGTTTTGACTGTAGCTTGAGCACTGAGGTGTTAATTGTGTGAACACGTGCTTTTGGATTTATATGTTCGGTAGTGTCCCTATTAGTGGAATTTGTGGCTGGATGGATATGTGATGAGTATGATGTGACAGCAAGATGTATTCATATGATTTGAATGTCACGAGAAGGGTTTGCTTGAGGTGTATAAAGAACTATTTGGTGCTTGATTTCCCTCATGATTTGACGTGTACTCTCGAGTTATGGGTCTGTTGAAGGATCCTTTTCATGTTGTTTAGTTGAGGAGGAGTAGATTTTCATGTTGTGATATGAGTTCATACTCAGGAAGATTAAGTGGTTGCGTAATAGTTATGACTATGGAAGGGTATAGAAAGATGTCAGTTTGAGGCTAAGCAGGTGGGTTATCTCCTACGGGATGTCCTGAGGTTGTGTGATCCCTATGTTGTTGTGTTGAGAGTTCTCTTTTACCAGAGAATTATATGTAGTGCAATTTGAGTTTGGATCTCTTGTGGAAGTTGGCTTAACTGTTACGAGGATGAATGCGAGATTTGCAAATGATTTAAGGTAATATATGGTTTGTGTTACATGAGCTTAGGAAGGATTTAGTTGAATCCTATTGTGGTGTTATGCCAGTATGGGGGTGGCTATTGTAAGTTATCAGATGCTTTATTCCTTGGCTTTGAGCCAAGTGGGGGAGTCTGCTATCGATGGGTTGATTGCGCAGTTATGTGTTGTATTGGTTTCAGTTCGAGGTATACTGGTGAATCAGTTATGGCTTACAGAGGTTGAGATCGAGGATGACTCGAGTAAAGGAAATTTTGGATAAGGGTTGTGTTATGATTTATGGGTATATGAGAAATATTGGATGATTGAGCTGTTATTTGTAAAGGATGTAGCGTGCATGCGGTAGGATTCACTCGGTTGCTTAGAAGAATGGATTACTTCCTTGGGTGTTGTTGTGCTAATGGGGCACAGGTCGTTCGGTTCATTTGATCAGTTTAATTGAGATCTGAGTAGAGTGGAAGACTCTCAAGAATGGTTCGAATGGATGCGAGATTTAAATGTGGCAATTGAGAATTTTTCGGATATGTACATGGCTAGAATCGGAGTGTTACAGTGGATGGTGTCGAGACTCGCAGTGTTTCTGCATCATTGTGGATACTACATTTCAGTATTAGGAAGGTAAAATGAACAACTTTAAATTCACAGAAGGTCTCTTCAGAGTGGGTATCTCGGTTGTGGTACTTTTGGGGTGCTTAAGAGAGCATTCAGTGGCTTATGAGCCTTAAGGCGGTGTGGTTTTATGCTAGGGTCTTATTGGTGAGTCTTGGTTAAGGATTGTGGTATTATGGCGAGGAGAAGTATCAATTTGAAGGTAATTCAGAAGGAACTCGGAGAAATAGGACAGCTTGGTAATAGGTTAGGTTGGCACTGTAATACCTAGTTGTAATGGATATGATCGGTTCTTTGGGTGCTTATGATGTGGTGGGTTTCTACAGGTGTTTCGTGGCAATGTTCATGGCTTTTTGGTGATTAGCGTGGTTCGGTTGAGTTAGAGAGATTTAGTTCAGATGGCTTAATCATGTGCAAATGGGTTTCGAAGAGATCTCAATAGTTTCTACCACGGTTCGAGGAGTATATTTCCTACTGGTGTGAGGATCATGTGATGTATAGTGATTTTCTCCGGATGAAATCACATGGAAAGTTCTTGGCTAGTTAAGTATGCAGTTTCTTGTGACTCGAAGTGGATTACGAAGTTCTCATATTTTTCGTATGATGGCATGGCATATGTAGTGTGTTGTGTAGGATTTAGATTTGCATGTGTAAGGTCACCGTACAGTTTTGAAGGGAAGGTCATGAGTCGTTAGGCAACATGGACAGTTTTAGATGACTAGGTAAATGATATTACTATCTAGTATGGCTTGATGAGAGTATACATTTTAGAAGGGGCAATGTGGTTTGATTTATGGATACTTCATTGGTATTGTGACACTCTCCTGGTTGATCGACTGATGATGTTCAAATCTTGCTTTGTGGCACGGAAGAGTTATAGAAGTATTCCTCATGGGATGATCGTGTATTTGAGAAGTGTTAGACATTCAGGCGGTGGAGTTGAAATCAGATATGGTGATTCGTGTGTTCTATGGATTTGGAGACTGGGAGTTCTCATGAGTAGATTGTTTCGTGGTTGTGGACTGTAAAAATGTAGCCAAGGTTAGCCAGAGGTAGTATGTGTTGTGATCTAGTCACTGTGGACTTTCGGAGGGTTATTCATCTATTGTGGGTGACCAAAGTTGATTTGGCGTTCATTAGTAGGCCCAATATGGATGTGTGTTTTGCACCGGGTCGGATTTGTTGACTCTGAACTGCTATTGTTGAGGGATGTATCATTCGGTTGTTGTTGAGCTTATTCGTGTTTTGAAATGATCTATGAGTTACTCTTCTGCGTTACGAGGAATTGTGATTCATTGGTTATATTCACACATGGTGCGGTTCTATTTGGGCTTAATAGCGGAAATTTGAGCAAGATGAGTATTTGGGTATTGTCTGATTGATGGCGCGTTGGCTATGTTCTTTCCGGAAGGTGGCATTGTGTTATTTGCTCCCCGTGGTTATGATAATGCACTTTGGGGAAACTTGATGTCGAGTCGCGCGTGGTTGTTGATTTTAAGCAGGGTGGCTCGAAGTATATAATTTGGACCAGTGTTTGGATGGGTCACGCATTGTAGAGGAGTTATGTTGAGACATGATCCTTTTTTATAGATTCGCGTGTTTTGGTTATACGGTGTGTGATAGGTTCTTAGCATTGTGTTGTGGCGGTACCTGTTGAGTTTGCGAGACAGTTCTCTCGTCTGAGTCATTTTCCATGATTGAATACATCTAGAATGTTGCATATGGGTGCACGGATTGCACGAGTTGTGGCTTTAGATTGTATTGATGTGTCATGTCACTAGACTGGTCGTGTTGGATGAGATGGGGTCATTGGACCTAGAATGAATAATATCGGAAGTCGGCTTAGAAATTTACTATAGTCCTTGTCGAAGGAGAGGGAGCTCCATGACTTGTTGATCTGACGAATGGTTATGAGTTTCTGCGTGTTTCTTTCATCATTGGCAGTATATGAAGGTGTTAGAGCGAGGCTTTATTTGATAATAGGTTTATTGCCGGCATTGGGTTATTTTGAGAAGCTACAATGATTAGAAATTATTGCTATGAGTATTTGAGTTTTAAGGTATATCATGTGATTACATCATGGGTTACGGATATGGCTTGATACAACTTGTTCAGACTTATTCAGTGTGTAGATGGGAGATTCTGATCTTATAGAAAATTTTGGATATTGGAAATTGGGTTCTAAGACATATGGGCTAGGTTGGATCAAGAAATTTTAAACATGTTGTGTTATCAGACCTATATGGGATAGGGTGACGTGGGATCACCCCCGGGTATGTGCATGGTAAGGTTACACGACGGTTTGATGGCTTTGAGAACAACTCTAGGCACGTTCGAGGATGAACGTATGTTTAAGTGGGGGAGGATGTAACGACCCGATCAGTCGTACTGAGAAATTGCACTTTGCTCGGTAGTTTTCGGGAATGAGTAGCTCCGTATGATGTGTTAGGACTTGTGTGCAAAATTTGAGTTCATTCGAGCTAATTTGATATGTTTCGGCGTGAGTTTTTGGAAGTCGAAAGTTCATTAAGTTTGATTTGAGGTGGATTTCGTCGTTTCGATGTAGTTATACGTGATTTGAGGCCTCGAATAGGTTTGTATTATGTTATGGAACTTGTTGGTATGTTCGTACGAGGTCCTGAGGGACTCGGGGAGTTTCGGATAGGTTTGGGTTGTGTTGCGCTCGTTTTTCTTATGTTTCGACGTCGTTTCTTCAAGCATAAATGGTACCACATTGAACAAATGAGCTCCGATTTCTGTTTTGATTGAAGCATTAGATCCGTATCGTAATTATGGAGCCATAGCAAAAATAATTGTCGAATTTGGACATCGTACAAGGATTTTATGATCATTTTACTAAGAATTGGGTTGCTAGATTTTCCAGATTAATTACAAAATTGCCACTGACTTGGTATTTAAAAATCTGCACAATTTCAAAATATTGAAACCAACATAACTCGTTCATTATAAGGTCAAATAGAGTGATTCAAAATCCTAACTTGACTAAAATTTCACATGGAATCCATTGAAGGCATAAAAAGCGAGTTTAATGATCATTTGGCATGAAAAATGAGATAGAGTAGCTAGCAAAAAAATATATAAAATAAGGGTTTGTTCATCCGATCATATATTGAGTTGGAGAGCTAGGATTTGGGTCATTTTAGAGGCAATTTTTACCATATGGATTGGGGTAAGTATTCTCTACTCGATTTTGGTTATATTTAATGAATCCATCTTCATTTTTGGGATTTGATTGATGATTTCAAAGTGAAATTTGGGGGGGTTTGCCTAAAGTTTCATAAATAGAAATTTTAAGTTTTGAACATCGATTCGGAGTCGAATTGGAGTGAAATTAGTATGTCATAATTGAATGGGTTATCGGATTTTGTGAGTTTTGTCGGGTTCCGAGGTACGGACACGGGTTGGGCTTTTTGGCCGATTTTGGGCTTTTGATTAAAGATTCGACCTTTTTCAACTGGGATTGGTTCCTTTAGCATTGTTTGATGTATTTGAGTTGTTTTTGATTAGTGTCGAGCCGTTCAGAGGTCGGAACGCGCGAGATGGCATTTTTGGAGCATCGCTTGGCTTGCTCACTATTGGAATTGGCTTGTTCGAGATAAGTAACTCTTCTAAACTTAGTGTTGAGGGTATGAAACCCCAAATTACATGCTATGTGATTGATGATGAGGTGACGCACATGCTAGGTGACGGACGTGTGGGCGTGCACCCTTTAAATTATGACTCTGTTGTTTTCATCGCACAGTTTTGTGGTCCTATTTTGTTGATATATGTGTTTCACCATGTGATAAAGTAACTGAGTTGTCAATCATGCTAGATATCATGTTTAGGCTTTATGTAGATATTGTTAGGGCCCAGAGTGGTTGTTGCTTTCTGTCATCTCACTGATTTCATTGATATTTCGTACATAGTCATATTCATGCATTCATATCATATCTCAGTCTCAATTGTTATTTATTAACACATTATATCATTGTTCCGGGTTAGCCTTCATGATATTGTGAGCCCGTGGGTGAGACTGGAGAGATTGATGATTGAGTGAGGCCAACAGCCTGATTATGAGTGATAGATCGGGCTACACGCCGCAGCGGTAATATTGATTTATGATAGCGCTTGGACTGAAGGAGCCCCTCCGGTGTCTGTACAAACACCCCAGTGAGCGCGGATGATACTAATGAGGGATGGATTTCCCTGTACATGGATTTGTCCGAAGTACTTACTATCTGGAGATGGATTTCTCCACTGGGGTGGATTGCCCTTTTTCGTCGGTACTGGATGACTTATACTCAGTGTTGTATATGTTCCGGGATGGATTTTCCTGAGCCGTATGGGCCATATACAGTACCGAGTGGTTGAGAATGATGAGTGAAAAGTGTGAGGCAGTGAGATTGAGTACTCTAAGAGTGTGAGAACATGATTCATCTCTTAGATACATGGCATTGGCATGCACACATGGCATACAGGCACAAAGATGCATTTTTCCTCATGTTGTACGGTATCACATCATTCATGACTTTTTACACACATCGATATGTGGGCGTAGAGGGGTATTTCACACTTGTTATCTGAAAAGAAAATGAAAAATCTTATCTATTGTGAAAAGGATTTTGGAAAATTTATGGTTTTCAAACAATCTCATATTTTTTGACGATTTCGGTAAAGGATTTGGATTTTCACTGTTATTCTTGAAAAGCGAAACTATTTTCGAAAAAATGGTGAAAAATCTGATCATTTTACTTTTGAATTGCTTCCTTATTTATATGCTCTACATTATTATAAATTGTTGATTGGCTATTGGTGTTGGACCCGACCATGTTCCAGCTTGTTACTACTTTCAACCTAAGGTTAGGTTTGTTACTTATTGAGAATATGGGGTCGGTTGTACTCATACTACACTTCCTGCACATTGCGTGCAGATTTCGGATGTCGATGTTGGTGTGTTTGATGGGAGCTAAATTGGAAGGTGTACCTGCGTCCCTGTTGTAGCTACATCTTGTTCATGGTAGCCTTAGATCTTAAAACTCTGTTTATGTACTTTTCAACAGAAGGTGTATTTAGTTCATATCAGCTTTGTAAACTCTATTCCTAGAAGCTCATGATTTGTACTACCAATCCTTGGAAAATGTATAATATTCAGATAATTCCTTTGTTTAATTATTTTATTAAGTTAATTGGAAATGGATAATTGTTAATTGGCTTACCCGACGGGTTGGGTTAGGTGCCATCACAACTAGTGGATTTTGGATCGTGACATTCTCTTAATTCATTTTTTTACCAAGCCAGTCTCTTAACAACTCCCAAACCCTCTCTAGGTTTTCTCCCATGGTTCAAGAGTAAATCCAAAGCTAAACTATCCAAAGCCAACGTAAAAAATCTTGTGAGACTAGAGGAAAGTGCTTCTATTGTGTTATTGTCATGTTGAAAGTTGTTCTAAGTTAAACGAAACACTTGTTGAAAGTTTTTCTTGTTATATAAGGTAAGTTTTCCCCTCTTCTACTTGTGCTTGAACATATCTACGATTTATGTAAGTTGTAATGATGAGTAAGTGGTAGATAAAATTTTGAAGTTGTTTGTGATGTAGTTGAGTTGTGTTGGGCTGTTTAGTGTTGTTGTGTGACATTTTGAGGGGTTCTTCTTGTTTTTCTTCATGCGTTGGACATATAGTTGTTGATTGTTATTGTGTTGATGTTGTTTTTTACTTGAGGAATATAAAATAAATGGGGGAGATGTTATCCAATTTTCCATAATGCGAACTTGTTGCTCATTTGTTAGTTAGCATGTTTCTCTTGTTGATGCTAGTGTTGTTTTATTTTTTTTGTGTCATGTTGGGAATTGTTTTGCAGTATGGGGGTGGTAGAGATATTGATATATGTATAATTATGTGTTATTGATGGTGTTATAAGGATTAAATGGTAGTTAGGTGAAGATATACGTCATAGAATCATGTATAGAGCGGATTGTCGTTCGTTGGCTAGTTGTTATGCTTCTTTTCACTAATAGTAATATTGTTTCTTGTGCAGCTTAGATTGTGGAGAAGGCTAGTTGTATCATCACCACGGAAAGGTCTGCTTAGAGGTATGCAAGAATATTCGTTATCCCCTTCCTTGGCATGAATCTTTAGTAAGTTCCCCCGTTAGAAAAGTGAGTTCCAAAATGAAATGCTTAGAAATTTTATACGTGTATATTCAATGGCTCCCTATTTTATTAATCGATGTCGGCCTGATAGAATGTGTTTTATATAGCTCTTCACCGCCCATGTTCTTTTCCAAAGAGTGTAATTGATCTATATCATTTCCATCGTAAAAACCTCCTTAGTATAACAACCTTTAGTGCGAGTTGTTCTACCCGTATATTAGCTAGGAGCATGGCGTTCCTTACTTGAGATTGCCCCGATGTCACGAGTTACATATGATCACTAGTAATCTCTTGTTTCTATCCGGGAGTGCATATGAACCACGACGGCTCCCTCATAAGTACTCATATATCGAAACGACCACCGTTAAGGGCTGCTCTACTCATGCCTTTAGTGGCCCGTACATGCCTTAACTGGTATCACCTTGGTAGGTCCAATTTTAAATGTTTGTTTGTAGCTTTTTATCATATTTAAAATGTTTCTATGAGCTACAGTAACTTCCTTATGAGGAGTCTTGTATCATGATGACACAATTTGGCACTACGTTAGCTGTTGGTTGTAGACGATTGCAAACATAACAAGATCGCTTTTAGTGATAGTCATTGCTTGTATTATGATTTGATGACCTTAGTAGAAGTGATATGAAAACTCTACTTGTAGAGGCTTGTTGGTACGATAGATACGTACAGCGGACTGGATTAGTGACTTGGTAATACAGGAGTACTAGCCTAGCAGATACGGGCATGATAGCCTGGTAGATGAAGGATACGCTAGTTCGGAAGTACTAGCTTATTAGTAGGGTGTGAGATGATAGTACCGGTGCGTGAGCCAGGAAAGTACAGACTTACGAGTCTAGTAGCTAGCACATACGTACGAAACAATACGAATAGTTAGCATTTCAGTTTTATGTGTTTGTGCGAATGACATATGATAGACTAGATATGGTATATATGAGTTGTAAGACGTTGTTACAGAAAGTTCAGGAAGACAAAGACAAAGCTACAGAGAAATGCTACGGGTTCTGTTTGGTAAGATTATGGTATATGACTTTCAAGACTTATTGTATGATGTGAGCTCTGATCTCCAGATTTTTCTACTCTTGTTTTATCCAATTATCTTCCTTCGGCATTTTTATTTGATTACAGTACTTATTTATGATTGTTCTATTCTCTTACATACTTAGTACATTATATCGTACAAACATCCCTTTGGCCAGGGACGCTATATTTCATGCTATAAGTTCAGGTAGGAAATTTGATGGACTCCCAAAATAAATAATTTCAGTTCCAGTTGTTGATCGGTAAAATTCATATCATCCCGAGAGTAGCCGAGCCTAGAGGTCCTTATGTTTTAACTTTATCTATAGACTTATGGGTAGATCAGGTACATGTCCCAACAATGCTATGTCTGTCAGATGTTCTTAGAAGCTTTTGTAGACGTATGTATACCTGTGATCAGTTACAGTATGCTAGGCAGACGACTGTGTTGGTTGAGCCCTAGCGGGCCCGCACTACAAGATAATATGGAATTTGCAACAAATTTTTTTGTTGCCATTTATTGCATATTGTTGCGAAAAGTACTTTTGGCAACAACTGAAAAGTTGTTGCATGCCGTTGCAATAAATGCTGATGGGAAAAGTTTTTGCAACAACAAAAGACGTTGTTGATATTGTTTTAACGCAACAAAGAATGTTGTTGCCATTAATTATATTTTGGTCACACGGTTGTAGCTTATGAAAGTATTTAGCAACAACAATTATTGTTGCGATAAATAATTATTTTTTCGCAACAATATTACTTGTGGCAAGAAAATTGGCGGGAGGGTAGTTAATATAGTTATAAAGGCTTTTAGCAACAAGTATTATTTTGGCCACAAAATCACTTTTTGCCAATAATATTACATTTTCTGTTGTACAGCTAGCAACAATAAATATGTAGTTGCTACATACACAATTTACATTTTCTATCTTTTAAAACATCACAAATATATACAAATTGATATATGATATATATTTGCAAAAGTCAATACAACTGAAGCACTGAGTATTTTACATACTTTCAAAAACTAAATACCACTAAAACATATGTTTTTACTTAGAAAAAAGAACAAGAACATCTCCAAAAGTCATAATTTCTATTCTAATAACAACCTTAAAAGCAAATTTTCTTCCAGCAACTTGTGCATTAATGAACCATATTGCCAGCTATGTCGGTTTACTCATGCTCACCCTACAAAAGAAGATAAATTATAATTATATTTTATAAGAAAAATCTATAAAGTACACAGGTACAGGCCAAAAGGAGGATTTGGCATATTATATATATATATATATTATATATATAATATATATTATATATATATATATATATATATATATATATCTCTGTGTGTTGTGGCCGTGGACTAGATTGGAGCAAAATTAAGTATGATGGACAAAATATATATTTTTGTATGTCTGCTACTAGTAAGTAGTAATCAGAACACACTATTATGATAGTTATTATAATTAACTGATCTTTTGACTCTAAAGGAAAAGATAACTTGAATTTTAAGATAATAAAAGACTTTTGAGATCAGTAAACTCCTTTTGATCAGGGAGTTTCATATACAACAACTTTTTATGGTAGTGGTGCTGTCGAAAACTGTAATAATAGCAGTAAACAAGAACTCGTTAAAAAATAAAAAAACTAACAATCTCAAAAAAAAATTGACAAACAGAGAGAATTATAAAGCCAAAGAACAAGCACATCATTTTTCAAAGGTCTAAGATCAAGCAACTTTTCTTTTGGAACTACTTTAATTAATTCAGAATCACAAATCAGTACCAACTTTCTTGATTTAGAAAATTAAACAATTATGCAGGTTGAAAGAACAATAAAGCAAGGGGGATTTGTGGCAACCAAGTTCCATTGCCTTTTAGTAAAACTGCCCAGTATAAGATTGAAACAAAGCCAAAGGTGACTTTCACAAAGCCAGCAACTAATTTATTTATGAGACCTGAAGGTTAAGTTCATGATACGAATGGTGGTGGCGGCAGCGACAAGATACTAGATGAAAATATAATGCAAACATGATAGTGAACAATATCAACCAAGGAATTTACTTTTACAAGAGTTAGACAAAGTTTTCTTACCGTGATGTCATCCATAAGTCTTGAACAACTTGTATCATTAGAACCACTTAAATTTGAAATAATGCTGAGAATTGCAGTAGAAACTCCATTCTGCTAAACATAGTATAACTACATAACTTAATTTGTCATACAAATCAGTGGAGTAGAATTTTTGTACTGTCAGTATATACGAGTTAAAATCCAAATAGTTTTACTCCTTGCATTCATGTAATCAATGATTTTTTTTCATCAAATCCACTACTATGAATTATTGTCGCATAGCACAAGTAGTTGCCAAA
>NC_031997.1:12586443-12595767 GCF_001879085.1 Nicotiana attenuata
CATGTGGGTTTTCGTAGAGCATTTTCCTCATTGCCCCACGTATTTCCTCAATTTCTTCAGTCGTGAAAACCTTATCATCCTTTTCTTTACTGTACTTAGGCTTGACAAAAGTTTCATACAAATGTATGACCTCATAATCAGCCATTTTCATTTTTTGGAAGAACACTTCTGCTTTCTCAGCACTCACAGGCTTCTTAGGCGGGAAACGCCTTCTGGTGGCATTGTTTATCTCCTCTACATTTGAATATTTCTCAACAGGGGGGTTTACTAATAGCTCTCCCAAGATCTCTTTACCCTTGTACGTAACCATCGTCTGATGATAATTCCATGGTACCGCAGCAGGGTTCGTCATAGGCTTCTGTGGTACGCGTCCAATAACCACTGGCTCACTCAGCCGAGGTGGTTTGATTGTCCCCCGTACCACATCAGCTTTCTTTTCTGGTTTTGTCTTAGTGATTTTGCTCTTCTTTTCCCCTTTCTCTTGCTTCGGGGCCACCTTTGGCTTTCTTTCTACATCAGCGATAGCAATTATAGCTTTTAATGCTGGATCAAATTCTTTGTCTTCACAGATCATCCCGATTACTGGCCCGTTGTTGTGAGCGGGCAGCGGATTATTGTTCACATTTGAGACATCCTCATCCCTCAACACTATTTTCCCTTGCTCTATTAAGTTCTCCACCGCTTGTTTCAGAGTCCAACAGTCATTTGTATGATGGCCCTCCGCCCCTGAATGGTATGCACACCTGACACCAGCTCTGTAGGCAGGCGATGCCGGGTTTTGTCTGTTCTGAGGAACCGGCTGCAGTAGACCCATTTGGACAAGTTTCGGGAATATACTGGAGTAAGATTCACCAATTGGGGTAAAGTTTGGTCTCCTGGGTGGTTCTCGAGGACGGAAGTTATTCTGCGGAGGTCGGGGATTATAGTGGTTCTGGTGGGAAGGCTGATCTCTTGGGAATGGAGGTTGATTTCTATTGGCATGTGGCTGAGGCCGAGCAAAGGGTTGAGCATTCATGACCGCATAAGGTGGAGGAGCATAAGCCATATCATGAGGGTAGTAATGTTGAGAGGTTCTCTCAGAAAACACAGGTCTAGGAGCCCGGTATCTTCTTGCCCCTGAGGCTGCCATAACCGTTTCCTCTTTCTTATAACCTTTGGCCATTCCTCCAGACCCGCCTTGGATGGCTTGGGAGGTTGCTCTGATGGCCGACTGACTCAAAATCCGGCCCGTTTTCAAACCATTTTCCACCATTTCCCCGATCTTAATCGCCTCTGCAAAAGGTTTGCCCATGGCTGACATCATATTTTGGAAATAATCCGCCTCCTGGGCCTGAAGAAAGACAGTGATCATTTCTACTTCATCCATGGGGGGTTTCACCCTCGATGCCTGTTCGCGCCACTTAATAGCATATTCTCTGAAGCTTTCCGAGGGCTTCTTCTTCAAATTCGCCAAGGAGTTCCTGTCTGGCGCAATGTCGATGTTGTATTGAAACTACCTCACAAAATCTCTGGCAAGATCATCCCAAATGTGCCATCGGGAGACGTCTTGATCCATATACCATTCCGAGGCAATGCCTACTAAGCTTTCTCCGAAGTAAGCCATCAACAACTCTTCCTTTCCGCCAGCCCCACGCAACTAATTGCAATACTTTTTAAGGTGAGCAATGGGATCGCCGTGCCCGTCATACTTCTCGAACTTTGGCGTTTTAAAACCCATGGGCAGGTGCACGTGAGGGAACATGCACAGATCTGTATAAGAAACACTTTTTTGCCCACTCAAACCTTGCATATTCTTTAAACTCTGTTCAAGGCTTCTCATTCTTTTTGCCATCTCATCTTGTTCAGGAGCTTTGGGGATTTGATCTTGTCCTGGCGTAAGCTCAAATGGTGGTGGCTGAGAGTAATTATATGTGGGATATTGAGGAGGATCCACTGGAAAGACAGGGTTTTGGAAGGTGAAAGCTGAGGGATCAAAAGCGGGCCTTGGCAGTGAAGGTTGTGTTGTAGCAGAGCATGGTGGAGCAGTAAAGATGTTAGGAGCTGCTCCTGTTGGGAACACCTGGGGGCGGACCTCAGAAGGTGTTCCGACGAAGTGAGCGGTCATGGTAGGTTGTCCCAACGGAGTATAAGGGTGACTGATGGGGATATTGGAGGTACCCCCGGATCTAGGGAATAGTTCAGGAAATCCAGGGGTGGCGCTTGGAGGCTCCCTTCCATTGGTCCAGGCGTCCCACATCTTCATGAGTCGGAGACGTAGTATCCGGTTCTCTTCCGTTGTGACAGACTCAGATGCCGGGATCCCCGAGATGGGCTGTCCTCAGAGATGGTAACTGCGGGCAAAGTCATTTCNTCCCTGAGATGGGGCTGTCTTCGGTGATGAGAACTGGTGGCAAAGTCATTTCAGATGACATTTCTGTACTTCCTTTTGATCTGGTAAAGTATTGATGCAATGCCAGCTTACCACAACCAACCACCGTTTCTAAAAGCTAGGCTGGAATTGACAGCAACACACGGTTAGTTTGAGACAAGTAACAGATAGGTAATCGCACATTGGGGTGTGATGCACCTATACAGTTAAACGGATGTCTACATGTTTGCACTGGTTGCATGCGTCATCCCGGCTTTTCTTTTCTATTTTTTCTTCTTTTGATTTCTACTATCTGTTTTTCTTGCTTTTCTTTCTCTTTCTATTTTTCTCTCATTTTTCTTCTCCCTCTGTTTTTCATTTTCTGCTTTTCCCTTTTCTTTTGCCACGGTTTCTCTCGATTCCTTATTTTCTCTTTTTGCGTTTCTTTCTCTCTCGTTTTTCCTTTATTTCTTCCCCTCGTATTTTCTTCTTTTTTTTAGGGTTACGGTCGAATCCTATGGAGATTGCCTACGTATCATGACCCCGCATGAATCAGACCAAGCGTAGTTCTTGCAAATAAGGTAAAGAAACTAACTCCTTTTTTGAATTTTTGAAAGAAATGCTTTAGAAGGGAAAAGGGAAATATTTTGATTTTGATTTTCGATTTTGTTTTCTTTTTTGAAAGAAAGACTTCTAAAAAAATTCCTTTTCTTTTTATTGGAAATTTGGGAATTTTAGAAGTAGAAAGAAATATTTTGTTTGAATTTTCATTTATTTTCTAAACACGAAAGAAAAATATTTTTTTTTTTGGATTTTGAAAGTTGCCTCTTAATTTTCGGAAAAGGGACGCTTACGAAAAATGTTTTGGATTTTTGAGAAAAAATATTTTCGGACTCAATTTTTCAATTTTTTTTATATATATATATTTTTTTATTTATTTATGAAAGAAAGACATCTCAGGAGTATTTTAATGATTTATTTCAACCTAAAAGGAAAAGTGGCTATTTTTTCAAAAATTTGATTTAAGCAAACAAAGACTCGGTTTTGCAGATACGGCCTTTCAGCACTTCGGGAAAGAAGATTTTAAGGCTGTGCCCGCTAACCATTGAAAATGACCCAAGGTGGCTGTTCTTGCAAAAACAGCCTTCCGGCGTCCTTTTGAGGACATTCGGCTTATTTTAAGCAAGAATGGCATCACCTGACTTATTTGTGACAAAAATTAAAATTTTGGTATTTTTGGCTACTTTTTGCCAAAGGGTGGTTGGACCCGATGAGGGTTGCCTACGTATCTCACATCCGATGGGAATCAAACCAGCGTAGTTCGGGCAGATTTGCCAAAAACTATTTTGAACAACAATTTTCCTTTCTATTTTTTTTCCTTTTTCAAATATTTTTCTCTTTTCCTTTTTCATTTTTTAAAAATCTGGCAGCATTTCGGTACTATTTGGACATTGGTTTTTTCTCAAATGGTCACCCTCACTTAGTCCTAACACTGCTTATTTTTTCTCAATTTTCACTCATTTAGTCAAGCCGATCAACATGCAAAGCCGAGCAAATAAATGCGCAAGTAGTACGTAAGATGCATCAGGATGGTCAATTCATTTCCGGTCACCTGTCCTAGACGGACCCAACCCCTGTGTTGAGTCCCCTAAGTCAAATGCACATGATGCAAACAAACGTCCTACTAGGGATCCGACATGAGGTCGACTTATTCTAGGTTCCAAACCTGAGTATATGTTCTAGACTGTGTACCCGAGTGGACAACTCGAGTCGAGGAGGGGGCTACGTACCGGGAACCAAAAGGCCATCCGGCTTAGTAACTTGTCCGGCCTCTTTCTTGTTTTAAGGTATTGACACTAACAGAATAGAGAGTCTCAACCAGTAAGCACATCCCCGGAGATGAGAAGAGAAGGGTTTCGTAACAATTTTATATATACAATTCAGATAATATCAAAGCGGTAAAACATTTAGCACATATAGCATGGAACATGTAGAAAAATCAGATAAAGCCAAATATAACAATTATACTAAGCTCGAATTCTTGAACCCTGAATCGAAATTCTGGGTTCGTATCCCCAACAGAGTCGCCAGAGCTGTCACACCTCCTTTTTACACACCACCTCCCGAAGGATAATGTATAAGAGAGTTTTTCCATTTAAAGTGACATTATTCGAAATGGGATTATTTATTTGATTTTTAGAGTCGCCACTTGGGATAGGATTGGCTTTTGGTGTCCCAAGTCACCGGTTTAACTTGAATCCCAAACCGAGGAAAACTTCGACTTCCCAGTTGGAGTTTGCGAACCAGAAATTCTGAATAAGGAATTCTGTTGACCCGAGGGAAGGTGTTAGACACCCCCGGATCCCGTGGTTCTAGCACGGTCGCATAAATTATTATAATTGGCTAAAAATCTGATTTTAATACATGTTTTCACTTATGTGCCTTTTAACTTTAAACCGCTTTTATTATTCTTTTTAAAGAGAATTGCAACGTCGTGAAAACGTGTCTCGAACCACGTCACATAAATGCACCCGCGGTTTTTAACACATTTCGACTTCGTTGAGATTTGGATTTGGGTCACATAAATGTGCACCCGTATTTAAGAAGGTAATATTATTAAATGCCGGGCCTAAAGCAGCTAGCGTATTATTAACTTTGCGGGAGGCCATGAAATTCGCTAAATGACACGTCCCAAATTCTAAGGATTTTAATATGAACATTTAAAGAGGTCCCCGCAATTTATGCATTATGTTTGGCGGGGCTCACCTCATTGTATTATTTAAAGGCCATCCTGGAGCAAACTATAATGTTCTATTGATTCTTGTCTCTAAGACCTAATTAATTAGTTATGCGAGTCTATTATTACTAGGAGTACTCAAAGGGACTCAAGCCTTAAGTTCAAAATTTAAACAAGCAAATGGACCTCTAGCACTTCCTGGGCTTAAACAAAACGGCCCAATCCCTGTAACATGAGGCCGCCCAGCAGTTTGGACTCTTAATAAAATCCAGGCTGATCAAAATAAATTGGGTTTTGCCCATCGAGGAACTGGGCTAAACGTGGGCCCAGTTTTGGCCCAAATAATATAAATCAAAGTCCAAGTCCTATGTAACTTATGCACTAATCAGCCCATGAACCAAATAAAATAATAAGATCACAGTCATCAACTTATAGAAGTGATAGTTCATTTGTTAAATCCATGAGGAACTTTACATTATGTTTGAAACCTGATTTTTGCTTGCTTGAATCATATGCCAAAACAAAAGGAAATTAAGGATCTCTAATCGTTTTCATATCTGAATTTGTCCTTACTTATATCCTGTTTGAGTGTTAAACGAAAAAGCCAGCAAACCACAATACATTTAAGTACAAACTTTATTGAAATAGCTTCTGCAATTACGAACAAGCAATCCAAGTCCAAAATCTGATGCCATTCGAATGTTGAATTATTACTACAAGTGAGATTCAACAATCAGCTTCTATACTTATGTTGTTGCCAATATCAACTATTAACTAATCAGTAAACACGATTACCCTACGCTAATTAACAGTCCAATACAAAACTGGCAGTTCAAAATAATTCAATCAAAATAGTCCAAAAGCAGTTCGAAACAGTCTTAATTATACAGTCCATGGCCTATTGTTTCATGTTAATACAAACTAGATAATTATACATTAACTAACTCCTATTGATCTACTAATACATCACATTCCAGGCAGGCATGGTTCAGGAGCAAATAGGTGAGCAATTCTATTCCACTTTCAAACTCGGAGTTACAACAAAAGAGATTCAAAATGTGTACCTGGAAATTAGAGTGCAATAAGAAGGAAATAAGGTCAGCAACAGCAGATGATTCAACATCAGGGTTCAAAATGACAACAGGAGAATTTCAGAACCAAAATAACACCACAAAATTCGAAAATCAACCCAGCAACGAATAAACCCAGCAAATAACCAATCAAACCACTCGAACAAACCAGATTCAAGTCGAAAACAGACTTTAGAACTTTAAAATTTCAGCTACTGAATAGAACAACATGTTTTTGTGAGTTTACTACTGTATTTTGTTTTTTTTGAGGTTTTTTTGGAAGAAATTAATATCTAAAAAAGGAGTTTTGAACTATGAGAGTTCAGATTTTGAACCTCCTTTGATTTGAAATTCAAATTTTAGGCTCAGATTTTCAGAAATGGTTTTTTTTGGGGGGGGGGGGGGAGGGGGGTAACTAGGAGCTGGAAATTTCGGGGAATTTTCAGAGATTCAAACTTGTGAAAGAAGGTATGAGGACTGCCTTTTATAGGCAGGAAAGGGGCAGGAAGGTTCCAGAACTTATTCACTCATTTTCCCCCCTTTTTAATTCAGTTTTTATACATTAATCCCTAATTTTTTGGCTTGTTGCCCAAGTTACTGCATTAAGAATGCTGAAACTTACACTAAGACCCTCTTCTAGAAGCATCTAGGGTATTCTAGCTTTTTTTTCTATTCATGGAATACCTATGCTACCCTTTCTTTTATTCTGAAATTACTGAACCCAACAAACTAACCCATTTTAAGTGCCCAAAATACCCCTGAATATCCCTGAAATTACTAACCCTATACCAAACTAGACCTCACCCTCTTTTATCCTAATTAAAGTCTATTAGCTATAACCAAACAATCTACTTAACTAGGGTTAAATTCAACAGACCCTAAATCAAACTAGACAGTTCAACTAATCAGGAGAATGAAACAATTAAAATCTATTTGCAATAAACAACTATGAGTCGACTAAACACAAGATCAGACCATGAAGACTGAAAAACATTAACAAACTAGCAGAGTTTAAACTAAACCCTGAACATGGAGTTACTAAAACAATTACCTGAATTAAACTAAACTAATTAACACTCAAGCAAGACTCAAACAGGATCGACTAGAAAATTAAAGTCTATACTTAATGGAAACTAATCAGAAATCAAAATACCGATTAAACTAATCAAAATTAAACTAATTATAGAAACAATTACCAAAGCAGACTCGACCATCACTAATCAATAACCAAATTGTGAATTAAAACCGACCTGCTATGAATCAAAACTAACCTAATATGAACAGACACAAATCATGCATAAACTAGTTAAAACCTACAGAAACGTACATGAACTAATTTTAAGATTCAAATAATAGAAGAAGGAAAAACAGAAAAAGTTACTTATGCAAGTTTGAACAAACTGAACTCCAACTCGAGCCCCGGAATGATGTACACGTGTGTTCTTCAACAAAACAAGCGAACACATTATTTCGAGACTTGACTCGAACTCCAGACTCAAGCAATTGGGAAAAATTCGAGGAACTCGGATTTCTAGGGTTCTGCCGGTCTAAGATCTAAAATTCGAGAGGTTTGGGCAACATTCGAAAGATTCTGGCTAGGGATTCGGGTAGAGGGAGGTTAGAAGAGTATATGGTGTAAATTTGGTTGGATTTGGGTGAGTTAATGTTTTGGTCCGGATTTTTGATCTAAAATTCGAAAAGATTGGTATGAATTGAAGGAGATGGTTTTGGGGGTTGGAAATAGGAGGGGAAGACGAGTCGATGGTGTATTTTTGGGAGGGATTGGAGCTTCGCCGCCGGCGGAGGCGGTTTTCGGCCCGCGGCGCACGGCGGAGAATGGTGGCGTTACAGGGATACGAGGAAGGAGAAGTGGTCTTTAGGGTTTTGCAAATATTCGGACAATTTTATTTATTTCTTTGGATTGATGAGGGCCGTTAGATGATGAGAGATGAACGGCCAAGATTCCTTGATGCCAAAACGACGTCGTTTCATATTTAAGAGGGCAGGCCGGGTGAGACGGGGTTTGGGCCTGGGTCGGAAGAAGGGGATTTGGGCTAATTTCAATCAGATTTAGCCCAAAATTGGTGGGCTAATTCTAATGAATTTTGTAGGAGTAATTTAAACGTGGCAAAAATCACGTGCTTACAGCTGCCCCTCTTTGCTCGGAGACACGAAGGGTTTTCGGGCAAAGATAAATGAGCAAACATGAGAGATTTTTGCCTGCTTGGCACTCCATGAGAAGCAATTTTGAAAACCGTCTGACCGAACCCTGCTTCAAAGGTTGCCTACATATCCTTGGCTGAAAAGGAATCAGGTCAGTGTAGTTCTAGAAGGTTTGGTAGCTGGGACTACCAGGAGCTGTGATTTCACTGCTGTTGCTGCTGCTACTGCTTGCTGACCTCCTTATTACACCAAAAGGAAAATCATACTAAGCTAGCTATGCCTAACAACTATGAGTTACAAGATTCCTATCTATAAGTCTCTTGAAGCTTGATCTTGAGTCTTAGCTGATTTTGCTGTGGACCCTGATCCGAACCTTGATGCTCGTAAGTTGTAGGTGTTTATTTCTTTCTGCAGCATTGGATCAGAACGGAATCAGAGGAGCTTGTGACTTCAACCAGATTTTGAGCAATCCGCACCCTTGCTTGCTTCACATTTGAGTTTATTTCTTTTTGTTCTTTTCTTCTTTTCTTGATTCTGGATTGAGGCTCATTCCATCGGTCATCTCGCACCCTATGTCTTGAGGTCAACCTGCTTAAGATACCAAAACAAACAAACGAACAAAATTTTCTGCCCCAGTTTTCACTGGGAAAATTTCGTGAGTTAGTTGTGACACATATCTAAGCGATCAAATCAGGATTGTGTATCCTTGTGAATGAATCCAGGTTATGCTGGAAAATGACTGGGTTATGCTGGAAAAGAAAAAGGGTCCTCGGGTTATGCCGGGACGGAAATAAAAAGGGCTCCTTGGGTTATGCCAGGGAGATCCACGGGTTATGCCAGGATTAAGAGAAAAAAGGCTAATGGGAAAAACGCTAAACTCAGGGATTGGAGCCCTAATGTTGGCTAAAAGAAAAACTCTCAACTCAGGGGTTGGAGCCCTAATGTTGGCTAAAAGGAAAAACACTCAACTCAGGGGTTGGAGCCCTAATGTTGGCTAAAAGGAAAAA
>NC_031997.1:12595775-12628805 GCF_001879085.1 Nicotiana attenuata
CTACATCTTTGTATTGCAGATTTTTGATAGTAATAAGAAGATCTGAACTTGTCCGGATGGCCGAAGCATGTTGTACCTGATCTTTGCTTAAGAATAAATGTTGTACCTATGTATAAAAATATGTAAATATGTAGTAGTTATTGCTTTTAGAAGATAACTCTCTACTTGTTGTTATCTAGTTGTTGAAAGTCAATTTCTCACCTTGTTGTACTTAAAAGTACTTAATCTACTTTAGGTGAGCACGTTGTAGATGTGAATCTAATTTTCTTAGTATATAAAAATATCCTTGTTGAATTTTGCTCGAATCTTTATTTCGTTTATTAGCGTTATAATTCAGTGAGCTTTTATCATATTTCGGTTACATCAGTTATAAAACATTTTCTGATAACATCACAACGATATAAATAAAACGAGTCATTTAAATAAAAGCGGAAGTCTTAAAAACATAGATAGCTGAAAACCAAATGCGGAAGTTTAACATTTCTCTACCCAAGATTGGTGTCACTATCTCACGAACTACTAAAGAGTGCTAAAAACAAGTCAGAATAGAAGTACAGCAATGTTTGTCTCGGTACAAGGAAAACAAACTAATAACATAGAAGGGACTCCGGCCTGCGGACGTCAGCTAGGCTACCTCGAAAGTCCCTGGACTGAAGTCAGCTCCCGATCAAATCCTACTGCTGAGGCCCAAAAGCTGCTCCTGGATCTGTGCAAAATGATACACAGAGTGTAGCATCAGCACAAGCGACCCCATGTGCTGGTAAGTGCCTGGCCTAACCCTGGCGAAGTAGTGACAAGGCTAGATAGGGCCTACCAAAAACAACCTGTGCAGATAAATATGTATATACAAGTGCAACAAAATAACAGCAGAAAATACCAATTAAGGCGGGGAGGGGACATGCTTAGGGAATATACAGATGAAAACAACTTATCAGAAGTAAAGACGAAACTACATCAGATCTCGTAATCTGTATAAGTGTTAGGCGTGCCACATAATCCCATTTCATAATATATAAGTGGTCGGCGTGCCACACGATCCCATTTCTTAATATATAAGTGGTCGGCGTGCCACACGATCCCAAGAGTTTACACATCCTATTTCCTTCTCATTCTCTTCATATCATATAGAACCCATCAATTAACAAGGAATAGTCACTACAGAATCCCAATTAAGCACAAATAAAGACCCACGGTCATGCTAGACACCGGTGTATAGATACTCGTCACCATGCCTATACACCGTACTCAAGATTTAGCAATTAGCAAATAATACTCTAATCGTATTCCCTCGAGCCAAAGTTAGATCAAACACTTACCTCGAATGCTCCAAACTCAACTCAAGCCTCTAGTATAGCTTTACCCCTCGAATTCCGCTCCAACTCAGTCAAATCTATGAAATAATGACTTTATAATATCAATAATAGCTAAACAAATCAAACCCAATGCCTAAATATAGATTGACAACCTTTCTTCCAAAAATTCCAAAATTGACCCCGGGCCCGCTTGGTCAAAATACGAGGTTCGAACCAATTCCATGTCACCCATTCCCCCACGAGCCCGGATATACCATTTGTTTTCAAATTCGACCCCAAAACGAGGTCTAAAATAAAAAAAATTGAAAAGCCCTAATTCTACCCTTTTCCCCAATTCTTACCATGAACTACATGATTTAGGTCTAGGAATTTAATAAATGATGATAGAAAATGAAGAAAACGAGTTAGATAATACTTACCCAAGAAGTTTTGGTGAAGGATAGCTCTAAAAATCGCCTATATGCTGTAGAGAAGATGAACTCGTGTGTTTTGGGTGAAAAATCCCGTTACTGGTCTGTTTTTAGGCTTTAAAAAATAACTAGGCAAATTTGCCCTACGCGTTCGTGAGAGGGAAGTCGCGTTCGTGATGGGCAACAGGGCAGGGCATTGCGTTCGCGATTTGGGGAATGCGAACGCGAAGGGGAAAACTGAGGGGGGGTCCAGGCATTGTTCTACGCGAAAGCGAGAATGACCACGCGAACGCGATTAGGGAAATGGCAAAGATACGCGTTCGCAAACTGTGAAATGCGAACGCGAAGAAGGAATTATTGGGGCCCTGAATTTGGCTTACGCGTACGCGAGGTTCAAGACGCAAACGCGAAGGAGGAAGACACAGAGCTACACGAACGCGAGGGGAAGAGTGCGAACGCGAAGAAGGAAATCCCTGTGCACAAACACCAGATTTTCTGCAACTTTTTACTAAGTTCAAACCACCCCGAACCACCTCCGAATCACTCCCGAGCCCTCGGGGCTCCTAACCAAACACACACATTAGCTAAACAACCTCATACGAACTCAACCGTGCGATCAAATCGCCAAAATAACATCAAAATCAATGAATTAAACCTCAAAATCATCACTTTTTCATCAAACTTCATAAACTTTCATTTTTAGATATTTAGGTCCGAAACACGTCAAATGACGTCCGATTTCAACCAAATTTCACAGAAAGCGCTTAAACCATATATAAGACTTGTACCGGGCGTCGGAACCAAAATACGAGCCCGATACCACAGTCTTTTAATCAATTTTCATTTCTATTTTCCTTAATAATTTCAGAAAAACAATTTCACAGAAAAATTCATTTCTCGGGCTCTAGACCTGGGAATTCGACTCTGGGCATATGCCCGAGTCCCATATTTTTCTACGGACCCCTTCGGGACCGTCAAATCACGGGTCCGGGTCCGTTTACGAAAAATATTTACCAAAGTCAACTTTAATCATTTTAAAGCCACATTTTGAAAATTTTCACAGAATTTAACATATAAGCTCTCCGGCTACGCGCCCGCAATGCGCACGCAAATCGAGGCAAGTAAAAATGAGGTTTTCAAGGCCTCGGAAGCACGAAATGAAAGAGAAAACAGGTGATGACCCTTTGGGTCGTCACATTCTCCACCTCTAAAACAACCGTTCGTCCTCGAATGGACGAAAGAAAGAAGTACTTGAGTCGGGAAGTAGATGAGGATAACGGCTCCGCATATCGGACTCGGACTCCCACGTCGATGCCTCAGGGGGCTGACCTCTCCACTGAACACGCACTGAAGGGAAACTCTTCGACCTCAACTGCCGAACCTGCCGGTCTAGAATAGCTACGGCTCCTCCTCATAAGACAGATCCTTGTCCAACTGGACAATGCTGAAATCTAACACGTGGGCTGGATCGCCGTGATACCTCCGAAGCATGGACAGATGGAACACTGGATGCACGGCTGACAAGCTAGGTGGCAAGGCAAGCCTATAAGCCACCTCTCCCACACGATCGAGAATCTCAAATGGACCAATGAACCTAGGGCTAAGCTTGCCCTTCTTCCCAAATCTCATCACGCCCTTCATAGGCGACACTCGGAGCAAAACCCGCTTACCAACCATGAAAGCTACATCCCGAACCCTACGATCCGCATAACTCTTTTGCCGCGACTGAGCCGAACGAAGCCTGTCCTGAATGATCTGGACCTTATCCAAGGTCTCCTGAATTAGATCGGTACCCAATAACCGAGCCTCTCCCGGCTCAAACCATCCCACTGGAGACCGATATCGCCTACCATACAACGCCTCATATGGAGCCATCTGAATGCTGGACTGGTAGCTGTTGTTGTAGGCGAACTCTGCTAAGGGCAAAAACTGGTCCCACGAGCCTCCAAAATCAATGACATAGGCTCGGAGCATATCCTCCAAAATCTGAATAGTCCGCTCGGACTGACCGTCCATTTGAGGATGAAACGCTGTGCTCAACTCAACCCGTGTGCCCAACTCTCGCTGAACTACACCCCAGAAACGCGAGGTAAACTGCGTACCCCGATCCGAAATGATAGATACCAGCACACCATGAAGGTGAACAATCTCCCGGATATAGATCTCAGCTAACCTCTCGGATGAATAGGAGACTGCCACAGGAATGAAATGTGCTGACTTGGTCAGCCTATCAACAATAACCCATATCGCATCGAACTTCTTCCGAGTCAACGGAAGTCCAGTAACGAAATCCATGGTAATCCTCTCCCACTTCCACTCGGGAAGCTCAATCCTCTGAAACAATCCACCAGTCCTCTGATGCTCATACTTAACCTGCTGACAGTTCAAACATAGAGCCACATATGCAACAATATCCTTATTCATCCTACGCCACCAATAATGCTGCCTCAGATCCTGATACATCTTCGCGGCGCCCGGGTGAATAGAATACCGAGAACTATGGGCCTCCGCTAAGATCAGCTCTCGAATCCCATCGACATTGGTCACACAAACTCGCCCCTGCAATCTCAAAACACCATCATCATCTAAGGTCACCTTCGTGGCACCTCCACGCTGCACCGTGTCTCTCCGGACACACAAATGGGGATCATCAAACTGCCGATCACGGATACGCTCTAATAATGAAGAACGAGCAACCGTGCAAGCTAACACTCTACTGGGCTCAGAAACTATCCAACCNGACACTAGGCACTCGAATTAACTGCTAAAACTTGCAATTATTCTAAGAAAATCGATGTAACAGTACCCTTTTTTTTGAGTTTTCTGTTGTTTTGTTTGTTTTTTTTTTTGGTTTTTTGGCAGAAAATAAGATCTAAGAGAATGTTTGAATTATAGAACTTCAGATTTGAATATTTGAATTTGAAATTCAAATTTCATATCATAAACTTGCAGAAAATGTGTATTGGGGGGGATTTTTGGAATTTTCAGATGTGAGAACCTGGGAATTTTTCAAAAATGTTCAAACTTCAAATGAAGGCAGGTAGGCTGCCTTTTATAGGTAGGAACAGGGCAGGAAGGTTCTGGAACTTATTCACTCATTTTTCCCCCTTTGTATTTCAGTTTTTATACATTAATCCCTAAATGTTTAGCTTGTTGCCCAAGTTACGGCATTAAGAATGCTGAAACTTACACTAAGACCCTCTTCTAGAAGCATCTAGGGTATTCTAGCTTTTTTTCTATTCATGGAATACCTATGCTACCCTTTCTTTTATTCTGAAATTACTGAACCTAACAAACTAACCCATTTTAAGTGCCCAAAATACCCCTGAATACCCCTGAAATTACTAACCCTATACCAAACTAGACCTCACCCACTTTTATCCTAGTTAAAGTCTATCAGCTATAACCAAACAATCTACTTAACTAGGGTTAACCCAACAGACCCTAAATCAAACTAGACAGATTAACTAATCAGGAGATTGAAACAATTAAAATCTATTTGCAATAAACAATTATGAGTCGACTAAACACAAGATCAGACCATGAAGACTGAAGAACATTAACAAACTAGCAGAGTTTAAACTAAACCCTGAACATGGAGTTACTAAAACAATTACTTTATTAACCTGAATTAAACTAAACTAATTAACACTCAAGCAAGACTCGAACAGGATCGACTAGAAAATTAAAACCTATACTTAATGGAAACTAATCAAAAATCAAAATACCAATTAAACTAATCAAAATTAAACTAATTATAGAAACAATTACCAAAGCAGACTCGACCATCACTAATTAATAACCAAATTGTGAATTAAAACCGACCTGCTATGAATCAAAACTAACCTAATATGAATAGACACAAATCATGCATAAACTAGTTAAAACCTACAGAAACGTACATGAATGAATTAAACAAAGTTTAAACTAATTTTAAGATTCAAATAATAGAAGAAGAAAAAATAGAAAAACTTACTTATGCAAGTTTGAACCAACTGAACTCCAACTCGAGCCCTGGAGTGATGTACACGCGTGTTCTTCAACAAAACAAGCGAACACATTATTTCGAGACTTGACTCGAACTCCAGACTCAGGCAATTGGGAAAAATTCGAGGAACTCGGATTTCTAGGGTTCTGCCGGTCTAAGATCTAAAATTCGAGAGGTTATGGCAACATTCGAAAGATTCTGGCTAGGGATTCGGGTAGAGGGAGGTCAGAAGAGTATATGGTGTAAATTTGGTTGTATTTGGGTGAGTTAATGTTTTGGTCCGGATTTTCGATCTAAAATTCGAAAAGATTGGTGATGAATTGAAGGAGATGGTTTTGGGGGTTGGAAAGAGGAGGGGACAACGAGTCGATGGTGTATTTTTGGGAGGGATTGGAGCTTCGCCGCCGGCGGCGCACGGCGGAGAATGGTGGCGTTACAGGGGTACGGGGAAGGAGAAGTGGTCTTTAGGGTTTTGCGAATATTCGGACAATTTTATTTATTTCTTTGGATTGATGAGGGCCGTTAGATGATGGGAGATGAACGGCCAAGATTCCTTGACACCAAAACGGCGTCGTTTCACATTTAAGAGGGCATGCCGGGTGAGACGGGGTTTGGGCCTGGTTTAACGGGTCTGGGAAGGATTTGTTTGGACTAGGACCAGCATTGGCCCAAACATTTGCCAGCCCTTGCTTTTCTTTTTCACTTGCATTTGCTTGTTTTTCTTCTTTTCTTTTCTTTTGTATTTTATTTTTTGCATTTTATTTATTTATATTTTTTTTTTTGAATTTTCTGATGTAAGATTAAGAATAAAAGATACAAATTGACTCTAAAATTATACTAATTAATTTTCAAAATTAACTAATTCCTAATTTAAAAGAAAACTTAAGACAAATTTTAAAAATTAAAAGTAGAAATGCAAAAGGACCATTTTTGTTATTTTTTATTATTTTTTTTGTAATATTAAAATGCGTATTATTTTGTATTTTTGGAATTATATCAATTAAAATGCACACAAAAATGCAAACAAGACACAAAATCATCCAATTAATTCCTAAAATTCTAATAATAAAAGAAAATTCCTAATTCTATGGAATTTTATAGGCGTAATTCAAGCGGGGCAAAAATCACGTGCTCACAGCTGCCCCTCTTTGCTCGAAGACACGAAGGGTTTTCGGGCAAAGATAAATGAGCAACATGAGGGATTTTTGCCTGCTCGGCACTCCAGGAGAAGCATTTTGGAAAACCGTCTGACCGAACCCTGCTTCAAAGGTTGCCTACATATCCTTGGCTATAAAGGAATCAGGTCAGTGTAGTTCTAGAAAGTTTGGTAGCTGGGACTACCAGGAGCTGTGATTTCACTGCTGCTGCTGCTGCCACTGCTTGCTGACCTCCCTTATTACACCAATGTCAAAATAAAAGAAGTTAGACTAAGCTATGATCTATGAATTACAAAAATCCTATCTATATCTTCAAACTTGCCCTTGCATTTCTGTTGCCTTGTTGTCTTGTGTTCTCTCGGTGAAATCCATTGTTGCCGTCTTCGAATTATAAAATGAGATGTCGTTCCCTTCCTTCAGACTGTTNATGACCTGGGGTCCCTCGCCACTCCAAACGGGGTAAATCTGGTAAAGCCAAGGTCAGGGTCTTGGCGTGACAATCCAAGATAGCATGATACTGGGACAACCAATCCATCCCTAATATAACATCGAAATCCACCATGTCTAAGAGCAATAAATCAACACGGGTCTCAAGACCCTCAAACACTACCACACAGGAACGATGAACTCGGTCGACCACTATAGAATCACCCACTGGTGTAGATACATATACAGGAACACCCAAGGCATCACTAGGCATAACCAAGTAGGGTGCAAAATAGGACGACACATATGAATACGTAGACCCAGGGTCAAATAGCACTGAAGCATCCCTATCACAGACCAGAATAGTACCTGTAATGACTGCATCTGAAGACTCAGCCTCTGGCCTGGCTGGAAGAGCATAACACCGGGGCTGGGCCCCACCTCCCTGAACCATATCTCTGGGATGATCGGCTGCTGGCTGGCCTCTACCTCTGGCGGTCCGAGCTCCACCTATATGGTCCCTACCTCCACCTCATGGCCTCTACCCCCGCCTCTAGCTGGCTGGGCGGCCTGTGGATCACTTGATGCCTGAATCATAGGGCGAGGACCCTGCTGCTGAGAGCTTTCTGAAGCTCGAGAGCAAAACCTAGCAAGTTTCCTCGTGTCGCCACACGTGTAACAAGCCCTCGGCTGCTGAGAATAGCGGATGGTGGGCGCTGATGGGTGCTGATGGCGAACTGAGAAGACTACGGCTGAGAGCCACGACCACCTGAAGTACCATGTGAGACCTGTAGGGCTGACTGAAAGGGCCTCGGAGGATGGCCTCTACCATAAGAATCCCCACCTCCGGACGAGGTACCACTGAATCTACCTGCATGACGGGGCCTCTTATCTGACCCATGACCACCTCCCCGTGCAAGAGCCATCTCAACTCTGCGGGCCGCGTTGGCCGCCTCCTGAAAAGAAATCTCACTCCCGGCTCCCATAGCCATCTGGAGACGGATCGGCTGAATCAACCCATCAATAAACCTCCGCACCCTCTCTCTCTCGGTGGGGAGTATAAAAATAGCATGGCATGCTAGATCAATGAACCGAGTCTCATACTGAGTGACTGTCATAGAGCCCTGCTGGAGGCGCTCGAACTGCCTGCGAAGAGCCTCTTGCTGAGTAACTGGGAGAAACTTCTCCAAAAACAACTCTGCAAACTGGTCCCAAGTCAATGATGGCGACCCTGCTGGTCTGGATAAACAATAGTCTCTCCACCAAGTCTTGGCGGATCCTGCTAGACAAAAAGTGGCGAAGTCGACCCCATTGGTCTCCACAATACCCATAGTCCGAAGAACCTCATGGCAGCTATATAAGAAATCCTGGGGGTCCTCTGAAGAAGCACCGCTGAATGTGGTGGTGAGAACTTGATGAACCTATCCAGTCTCCACAAAGCATCTGTGGACATAGCCGCCCCATCGCCGGTCTGAGTCACAATACCCGGCTGAACTGCCACAGCTGGCTGAGCCACTGGAACCTGAGTCTGGGGAGCTACCTGCTCCGGAGTACGTGTAGCAAGAGTCTGAACCCCTCCTCCAGCCTGATAAGTGGCTGGTGCTACTGGAAGCAAACCCGCTCGAGAGACGCTCTCCATAAAGCCTACCAACCTGACCAAAGCGTCCTGAAGAACTGGGGTGGCTAAAAACCCCTCTGGGACCTGAGCTGGGCCCACCGGAGCTGCTGGGGCTGGAACCTCCTCATTATAATCAACATGAGGCTCCACCTCTGGGACTGCCGCTCGGGGCTGAGCTCTGTCCCTGCCTCGGCCTCTGGCACGGCCTCGGCCTCGCCCTCTGCCCCTCGTAGGAACTGCTGCTGCGCGGTAGAAGAGGAAGCACGTGTTCTCGCCATCTCGAAAGAACAGAGTGGAAAGATAATCAGTATTTGGGAAACAGAATCGCACGACAAGAAAGAACAAGAGTGAAGTTTTCCTAACTCTGCAGCCTCTGGGGGATAAATACAGACGTCTCTGTACCGATCCCTCAAACTCTACTAAGTTTGTCCGTGAGTAGCGAGACCTATGTAACCTAGTGCTCTGATACCAACTTGTCACGACCCGGGTTTCCCACCATCGGGAGTCGTGATGGCGCCTACTGTCGGAGCTAGGCAAGCCAAGTATTAAAACATTTTCAGCTAACATCACAACGATATAAAAAAAATGACACATTTAAATAAAAGCGGAAGTCTTAAAAACATAGATAACTGAAAACCAAATGCGGAAGTTTAAATACAACTCCACCCAGATCCGGTGTCACTAACTCACGAACTACTAAAGAGTGCTAAAAACAAGTCAGAATAGAAGTACATCAATGTTTGTCTCGGTACAAGGAAAACAAACTAATAACATAGAAGGGACTCCGGCCTGCGGACGTCAGCTAGGCTACCTCGAAAGTCCCTGGACTGAAGTCAGCTCCCGATCAAATCCTACTGCTGAGGCCCAAAAGCTGCTCCTGGATCTGTGCAAAAAGATGCACAGAGTGTAGCATCAACACAACCGACCCCATGTGCTGGTAAGTACCTGGCCTAACCCCGGCGAAGTAGTGACGAGGCTAGACAGGACCTACTAAAAACAACCTGTGCAGATATATATGTATATACAAGTGCAACGAAATAACAGCAGAAAATACCAATTAAGGCGGGAAGGGGACATGCTTAGGAAAAATACAGATGAAAACAACTTATCAGAAGTAAACACGAAACTACATCAGATCTCATAATCTATATAAGTGGTCGGCGTGCCGCACGATTCCATTTCATAGTATATAAGTGGTCGGCGTGCCACAAGATCCCATTTCATAATATATAAGTGGTCGGCGTGCCACACTATCCCATTTCATAATATATAAGTGGTCGGCGTGCCGTACGATCCCATTTCATAATATATAAGTGGTCGGCGTGCCACACGATCCCATTTCATAATATATAAGTGGTCGGCGTGCCACACGATCCCATTTCATAATATATAAGAGGTTTCCCGGCAAGGGAGAATGCGACTAAGCAGTTAAATCCCGGCAAAGGAGCAACAACTATAACTTACACGTCCCGGTAAGGGAATAATCACATTTCTTTTCTTACGTTCTTTTCTTACTTTTTAATCGAGTCAAAAATCGAGCCAACGCTCCAAAGAGTTTACACATCATATTTCCTTCTCATTCTCTTCATATCATATAGAAACCATCAATTAACAAGGAAGAGTCACTACAGAATCCCAATTAAGCACAAATAAAGACCCACGGTCATGCTAGACACCGGTGTATAGATACTCGTCACCATGCCTATACACCGTACTCAACATTTAGCAATTAGCAAATAATACTCTAATCCTATTCCCTCAATCCAAAGTTAGATCAAACACTTACCTCGAATGCTCCAAACTCAACTCAAGCCTCTAGTATTGCTTTACCCCTCGAATTCGGCTCAAAATCAGTCAAATCTATGAAATAATGACTTTATAATATCAATAATAGCTAAACAAATCAAACCCAATGCCTAAATATAGATTTACAACCTTCCTTCCAAAAATTCCAAAATCGACCCGGGCCCGCTTGGTCGAAACACGAGGTTCGAACCAATTCCGTATCACCCATTCCCCCACGAGCCCGAATATACAATTTGTTTTCAAATTCGACCCCAAAACGAGGTCTAAATCAAGGAAAATTGAAAAACCCTAACTCTACCCTTTTTCCCCAATTTCAACCCTAGATTACATGATTTGAGTCTAGGAATTTGGATAAATGATGAAGGAAAAATGAAGGAAACAAGTTAAATAATACTTACCCAAGAAGCTTTGGTGAAGAAGAGCTCAAAAATTCGCTCAAGAGCTGTGGAGAAGAAGAACTCGTGTGAAATATGGACTAAATCCCGTCACTGTTCTGTTTTGGGGTATTTAAAATCACTGGGCAAAAATGCCCTATGCGATCGCATAGGGTCGGGAAGTTTGACTATTGCGATCGCATGAAGACTACTGCGAACGCATATAAGAAACAGACCCCATTCCGGATTTTTTTTTGGCTTTTATACTATGCGATCGCGAGGAAGTAATGCGATCGCATTGAACGAAGGGTGGCTGCTCTACGCAATCGCAGGAGACGATATGCAATCGCATTGAACAAACGGGGTACCTGGAATTTTTAACTCTACGCGATCGCGGGGAAGCCTATGCGATCGCATAGCACTGGATAGCAGCATACCAGAACTGAAAACCTCTGCAACTATTTTCAGTTCTAAAACACTCCGACACACCTCCGAAACACTCCCGAGCCCTCGGGGCTCCTAACCAAACACACACACTAACTCAAAAACATCCTACGAACTTAACCATGTGATTAAATCGCCAAAATAGCATCATAAACGAGGAATCAAACCTCAAAATCATCACTTTTTCATCAAACTTCATAAACTTTCCTTTTTAGATATTTAGGTCCGAAACACGTCAAACGACGTCCGATTTCGACCAAATTCCATAGGAAGCGCTTAAACCACATATAAGACCTGTACCGGGCGCCGGAACCAAAATACGAGCCCGATACCAACGCTTTCTAATCCATTTTTATTACAAATTTCCATATTAATTCCATAAAAATAATTTCACAGAAAAATTCATTTCTCGGGCTCTCGACCTCGGAATTCGACTCCGGGCATATGCCCGAGTCTCATATTTTTCTACGGACCCTCCGAGACCGTCAAATCACGGGTCTGGGTCCGTTTACCAAAAATGTTGACCAAATTTAACTTTAATCATATTAATATCAAAATTCATAAATTTTTACACAGAATTCACATTTAAGCCTTCCGGCTACGCGCCCGGACTGTGCACGCAAATCGAGGCAAGTAGAAATGAGGTTTTCAAGGCCTCGGAAACACGGAATGAAAGAGAAAACAGGTGATGACCTTTTGGGTCGTCACATTCTCCACCTCTAAAACAACCGTTCATCCTCGAACGGACAAAAGAAAGAAGTACCTGAATCGGGAAATAGATGAGGATAACGGCTCCGCATATCAGACTCGGACTCCCAGGTTGATGCCTCAGGAGGCTGACGTCTCCACTGGACACGCACTGAAGGAAAACTCTTCGACCTCAACTGTCGAACCTGCCAGTCTAGAATAGCTACCGGCTCCTCCTCATAAGACAGATCCTTGTCCAACCGGACAGTGCTGAAATCTAACACGTGGGCTGGATCGCCGTGATACCTCCGAAGCATGGACACATGAAACACTGGATGCATGGCTGACAAGCTGGGCGGCAAGGCAAGTCTGTAAGCCACCTCTCCCACACGATCGAGAATCTCAAATGGGCCAATGAACCTAGGGCTGAGCTTGCCCTTCTTCCCAAATCTCATCACGCCCCTCATAGGCGACACTCGGAGCAAGACCCGCTCACCAACCATGAAAGCTACATCCCGAACCCTACGATCCGCATAACTCTTTTGCTGCGACTGAGCCGAACGAAGCCTGTCCTGAATGATCTGGACCTCATCCAAGGCCTCCTGAACTAGATCGGTACCCAATAACTGAGCCTCTCCCGCCTCAAACCATCCCACTGGAGACCGACATCGCCTACCATACAACGCCTCATATGGAGCCATCTGAATGCTGGACTGGTAGCTGTTGTTGTAGGCGAACTCTGCTATGGGCAAAAACTGGTCCCACGAGCCTCCAAAATCAATGACACAGGCTCGGAGCATATCCTCCAAAATCTGAATAGTCCGCTCGGACTGACCGTCCGTCTGAGGATGAAACGCTGTGCTCAACTCAACCCGTGTGCCCAACTCTCGTTGAACTGCACCCCAGAAACGCGAAGCAAACTGCGTACCCCGGTCCGAAATGATAGATACCGGCACACCATGAAGGCGAACAATCTCCCGGATATAGATCTCAGCTAACCTCTCGGATGAATAAGAGACTGCCACAGGAATAAAATATGCTGACTTGGTCAGCCTAAGAACAATAACCCATATCGCATCGAACTTCTTCCGAGTCAACGGAAGTCCAGTAACGAAATCCATGGTAATCCTCTCCCACTTCCACTCGGGAAGCTCAATCCTCTGAAACAATCCACCAGGCCTCTGATGCTCATACTTAACCTGCTGACAGTTCAAACATAGAGCCACATATGCAACAATATCCTTCTTCATCCTACGCCACCAATAATGCTGCCTCAGATCCTGATACATCTTCGCGGCGCCCGGGTGAATAGAATACCGAGAACTATGGGCCTCCGCTAAGATCAGCTCTCGAATCCCATCGACATTGGTCACACAAACTCGCCCCTGCAATCTCAAAACACCATCATCATCTAAGGTCACCTTCGTGGCACCTCCACGCTGCACCGTGTCTCTCCGGACACACAAATGGGGATCATCAAACTGCCGATCACGGATACGCTCTAATAATGAAGAACGAGCAACCGTGCAAGCTAACACTCTACTGGGCTCAGAAATATCCAACCTCACAAATCGATTGGCCAAGGCCTGAATATCCAAAGCAAGCGGTCTCTGACTGACCGGAATATAAGCAGGACTACCCATGCTAGCGGACTTCCTACTCAATGCATCGGCCACCACATTGGCCTTCCCCGGGTGGTACAAAATAGTAACATCATAATCTTTCAATAATTCCAACAACCTCCTCTGCATCAAGTTCAACTCCTTCTGCTTGAATAAGTACTGAAGACTCTTGTGATCAGTGTACACCTCACACCTCACACGTCACACCATATAGGTAATGCCTCCAAATCTTCAAAGCATGAATAATGGCTGCCAACTCTAGATCATGAACTAGATAATTCTTCTCGTGGATCTTCAACTGCCTCGAAGCATAAGCAATGACTCCGCCATCCTGCATCAATACTGCACCGAGCCCAATACGGGAAGCATCACAATAAACTGTATAAGGCCCTAAGCATGTGGGCAAAACCAATATCGGTGCCGAAGTCAGAGCTGTCTCGAGCTTCTGAAAGCTCGCCTCACACTCATCTGACCATCTGAACTGGGCACCCTTCTGGGTCAATCTGGTCATCGGGGCTGCAATAGATGAAAGCCCCTTCACGAACCGTCTGTAGTAGCCCGCCAACCCCAAGAAACTCCGAATCTCTGTAGCTGATGCTGGTCGAGGCCAGTTCTTGACTGCCTCGATCTTCTTCGGGTCCACCTTATTACCCTCTGCCGATACAACATGACCCAGAAATGCAACCGAACTCAACCAGAACTCACACTTGGAGAACTTGACATATAACTGACTATCCCTCAGAGTCTGAAGAATCACCCTAAGGTGCTGCTCATGCTCCTCCTGGTTGCGGGAGTACACCAAAATATCATCAATAAAGACTATCACGAACATGTCCAAGTATAGCCTGAACACTCGGTTTATCAACTCCATAAATGCTGCTGGGGCATTGGTCAACCCAAATGACATGACCAAAAACTCATAATGCCCATACCGAGTGCGGAATGCTGTCTTAGGGACATCAGATGCCCTAATCCTCAGCTGGTGGTAGCCAGATCTCAAGTCTATCTTTGAAAATACCCTTGCACCCTGAAGCTGGCCGAACAAATCGTCAATCCTTGGCAGTGGATACTTGTTCTTTATCGTCATTTTGTTCAATTGCCGGTAATCAATGCACATTCTCATCGAACCATCTTTTTTTCTTCACAAATAACACCGGTGCACCCCAAGGCATCACTAGGCATAACCAAGTAGGGTGCAAAATAGGACGACACATATGAATACGTAGACCCAGGGTCAAATAGCACTGAAGCATCCCTATCACAGACCAGAATAGTACCTGTAATGACTGCATCTGAAGACTCAGCCTCTGGCCTGGCTGGAAGAGCATAACACCAGGGCTGGGCCCCACCTCACTGAACCATATCTCTGGGACGATCGGCTGCTAGCTGGCCTCTACCTCTAGTAGTCCGAGCTCCACCTCTATGGTCCCTACCTCCACCTCTATGGCCTCTACCCCCGCCTCTAGCTGGCTGGGCGGCCTGTGGATCACCTGATGCCTGAATCATAGGGCAAGGACCCTGCTGCTGAGAGCTGTCCGAAGCTCGAGGGTAAAACCTAGCAATGTGCCTCGTGTTGCCACACGTGTAACAAGCCCTCGGCTGCTGAGAATAGCGGAGTGGTGGTGCGCTGATGGGTGCTGATGGCGAACTGAAAAGCTGCTGATCAGAAGACTGCGGCTGAGAGCCATGACCACCTGAAGTACCATGTGAGACCTGTAGGGCTGACTGAAAGGGCCTCGGAGGATGGCCTCTACCATAAGAATCTCCACCTCCAGACGAGGTACCACTGAATCTACCTGCATGACGGGGCCTCTTATCTGACCCATGACCACCTCCCCGTGCAAGGGCCATCTCAACTCTACGGGCCGCATTGGCCGCCTCCTGAAAAGAAATCTCACTCCCGGCTCCCATAGCCATCTGGAGACGGATTGGTTGAATCGACCCATCAATAAACCTCGGCACCCTCTCTCTCTCGGTGGGGAGTATAACAATAGCATGGCGTGCTAGATCAATGAACCGAGTCTCATACTGAGTTACTGTCATAGAGCCCTGCTGGAGGCGCTCAAACTGCCTGCGAAGAGCATCTCGCTGAGTAACTGGGAGAAACTTCTCCAAAAACAACTCTGCAAATTGGTCCCAAGTCAATGATGGCGACCCTGCTGGTCTGGATAAACAATAGTCCCTCCACCAAGTCTTGGCGGATCCTGCTAGTCGAAAAGTGGCGAAGTCGACCCCATTGGTCTCCACAATACCCATAGTCCGAAGAACCTCATGGCAGCTATGCAAGAAATCCTGGGGGTCCTCTGAAGAAACACCGCTGAATGTGGTGGTGAAGAGCTTGGAGAACCTATCAAGCCTCCACAAAGCATATGAGGACATAGCCGCTCCATCGCCGGTCTGAGTCACAATACCCGGCTGAACTGCCACAGCTGGCTGAACCACTAGAACCTGAGCCTGGGGAGCTACCTGCTCCGGAGTACATGTAGCAGGAGTCTGAAACCCTCCTCCAGCCTGAGAAGTGGCTGGTGCTACTGGAAGCAAACCCGCTCTAGCGATGCTCTCCACAAAGCCTACCAATCTGACCACAGCGTCCTGAAGAACTGGGTTGGCTATGAACCCCTATGGGATATGAGCTGGGCCCACCGGAGTTTCTGGGACTGGAACCTCCTCATCATAATGAACATGAGGCTCCACCTCTTGGACTGCTGCTCGGGGCTGAGCTCTGTCCCGGCCTCGGCCTCTGGCACGGCCTCGGCTCGCCCTCTTCCCCTCGTAGGAGCTGCTGCTGGGGGCTCGGGCTGCTGCGCGGTAGATGAGGAAGCACGTGTTCTCGCCATCTATGAAAGAACAGAGTAGAAAGACAATCAGTATTTGAGGAACAGAATCGCACGACAAGAAGGAACAAAAGTGAAATTTTCCTAACTTCGTAGCCTCTGGGGGATAAATACAGATGTCTCCGTACCGATCCCTCAGACACTACTAAGTTTGTCCGTGAGTAGCGAGACCTATGTAACCTAGTGCTCTGATACCAACTTGTCACGACCCGGATTTCCCACCCTCGGGAGTCGTGATGGCGCCTACTAATGGGAGCTACGAAAGCCAATTTAATCTACCTTTTTGCAACAATTACCAACCATTTAATAAAATCAAACATAATGACATAAAGCGAAAGTCTTAAGAACATAGATAACTGAAAACCAAATGCGGCAGTTTAAATACAACTCTACCCAGATCCGGTGTCACTAACTCACGAACTACTAAAGAGTGCTAAAAACAAGTCTGAATAGAAGTACATCAATGTTTGTATCGGTACAAGGAAAACAAACTAATAACATAGAAGGGACTCCGGCCTGCGGACGTCAGCTAGGCTACCTCGAAAGTCCCTGGACTGAAGTCAGCTCCAGATCAAATCCTACTGCTGAGGCCCAAAATCTTCTCCTGGATCTGTGCAAAAAGATGCACAGAGTGTAGCATCAGCACAACCGACCCCATGTGCTGGTAAGTGCCTGGCCTAACCCCGGTGAAGTAGTGACGAGGCTAGACAAGACCTACCAAAAAAAACAACCTGTGCAGATATATATGTATATACAAGTGCAATGAAATAACAACAGAAAATACCAATTAAGGCGGGAAGGGGACATGCTTAGGAAAAATACAGATAAAAACAACTTATCAGAAGTAAACACAAAACTACATCAGATCTCATAATCTATATAAGTGGTCGGCGTGCCACACGATCCCATTTCATAGTATATAAGTGGTCGGCGTGCCACACGATCCCATTTCATAATATATAAGTGGTCGGCGTGCCACACGATCCCATTTCATATTATATAAGTGGTCAGCGTGCCACACGATCCCATTTCATAATATATATAAGTGGTTTCCCGGCAAGGGAGAATACAACTAAGCGGTTAAATCCCGGCAAGGGAGCAACAACAATAACTTACACGTCCCGGCAAGGGAATAATCACATNACTCGTCACCATGCCTATACACCGTACTCAACATTTAGCAATTAGCAAATAATACTCTAATCATATTCCCTCGAGCCAAAGTTAGATCAAACACTTACCTCGAATGCTCCAAACTCAACTCAAGCCTCTAGTATAGCTTTACCCCTCGAATTCGGCTCCAACTCAGTCAAATCTATGAAATAATGACTTTATAATATCAATAATAGCTAAACAAATCAAACCCAATGCCTAAATATAGATTGACAACCTTTCTTCCAAAAATTCCAAAATCGACCCCGGGCCCGCTTGGTCAAAATACGAGGTTCGAACCAATTCCATGTCACCCATTCCCCCACGAGCCCGGATATACCATTTGTTTTCAAATTCGACCCCAAAACGAGGTCTAAATCAAAGAAAATTGAAAAGCCCTAATTCTACCCTTTTCCCCAATTCTTACCATGAACTACATGATTTAGGTCCAGGAATTTGATAAATGATGATAGAAAATGAAGAAAACGAGTTAGATAATACTTACCCAAGAAGTTTTGGTGAAGGATAGCTCTAAAAATCGCCTATGTGCTGTAGAGAAGATGAACTCGTGTGTTTTGGGTGAAATATCCCGTTACTGCTCTGTTTTTAGGCTTTAAAAAATAACTGGGCGAATTTGCCCTACGCGTTCTCGAGAGGGAAGTCGCGTTCGCGATGGGCAACAGGGCAGGGCATCGCGTTCGCGATTTGGGGAATGCGAACGCGAAGGGGAAAACTGAGGGGGGGTCCAGGCATTGTTCTACGCGAACGCGAGAAGGACCACGCGAACGCGATTAGGGAAATGGCAAAGCTACGCGTTCGCAAACTGTGAAATGCGAACGCGAAGAAGGAATTAATGGGGCCCTGAATTTGGCTTACGCGTTCGCGAGGTTCAAGACGCGAACGCGAAGGAGGAAGACACAGAGCTACGAGAACGCGAGGGGAAGAGTGCGAATGCGAAGAAGGAAATCCCTGTACACAAACACCAGATTTTCTGCAACTTTTTACTAAGTTCAAACCACCCCGAACCACCTCCGAATCACTCCCGAGCCCTCGGGGCTCCTAACCAAACAACACACTAACTAAACAACCTCATACGAACTCAACCGTGCGATCAAATCGCCAAAATAACATCAAAATCAATGAATTAAACCTCAAAATCATCACTTTTTCATCAAACTTCATAAACTTTCATTTTTAGATATTTAGGTCCGAGACACGTCAAATGACATCCGATTTCAACCAAATTTCACAGAAAGCGCTTAAACCATATATAAGACTTGTACCGGGCGTCGGAACCAAAATACGAGCCCGATACCACAGTCTTTTAATCAATTTTTATTTTCATTTTCCTTAATAATTTCAGAAAAATAATTTCACAGAAAAATTCATTTCTCGGGCTCTAGACCTCGGAATTCGACTCCGGGCATATGCCCGAGTCCCATATTTTTCTACGGACCCCTCCGGGACCGTCAAATCACGGGTCCGGGTCCGTTTACCAAAAATATTGACCAAAGTCAACTTTAATCATTTTAAAGCCACATTTTGAAAATTTTCACAGAATTTAACATATAAGCTCTCCGGCTACGCGCCCGCACTGCGCACGCAAATCGAGGCAAGTAAAAATAAGGTTTTCAGACGGAATGAAAGAGAAAACAGGTGATGACCCTTTGGGTCGTCACAATACTGATTTGGCTCATTGATATCAAGTATCCATAAGTTGAGTTCTTTTCTTAATCAATAAACCAACCTTTTTTTTTACAAACAAATAAGTGGCCTAATGTCATGCAATTCCAATAAGCATAAGCCTAGCAAGTTCAAGCTATAGGTTACTTAAATAAAATTCAATAGTAGTATATCCTCCCCTCTTGAATAATTAATTAAATAATTTAATCTCTTTTCTTAATTAATTAGTTTAAACGCTAGGCAAATAGTTGGCACGCTTTAACTTCACGGAATCGCTTGCGTAGCGTGATATTTATTTTAATAAATTCCAAAAATTAATTTCTTCAAGTGTAGTAGCCTTTTTTTTTCAAAAGTAATAACGCACTAATAATCCTTGTCATAACTGCGAATTCGCTTGCGTAGGCGCTGTTATGATAAAATTATAAATTTTGTCTCGATCACGCATTCGCTTGCGTAGCGTGGTTATGACAACATAATTTATCTAAAAAAATTTATTTTTCTTAATAAATCTAATAATCAAGAAATAAAAGCGGATTGGTAAAACATAAAATTAAATAAAGCACAGTTTATCCAAAAATTAATTCAAGCCAATTTTAGTCAATAAAAGCGACCGTGCTAGAACCACGGGACTCGGGGAATGCCTTACACCTTCTCTCCGGTCAACAGAATTCCTTACCCGAACTTTATTTTCGCGGACCGATAATAATAGAGTCAAACCTTCCTTTGACTAGGGATTCAAATAAAAAAGGTGACTTGGAACACCCAAAAAATCAATTTCAAGTGGCGATTCTGTAAACAAAATAATCCCTATTCAAGTTTGTCACTTTAATTGGAAAAACTCCTTAACCTACCCACAATCCATAACACACATATTTTTCGGGGTAGAAAAAGGGCGTGACAATCTGAACGATCTTAAATTAAAATTCTCAAAGAAGAAATAAGCCCAAACACCCAAAATTTTGGAATGTTTTCATACAAAAAGTATGAGTGTTTTGCCATTTTCACATATGATAAACGTCATGTAATTATCACGAAGAGAAAGAGAGAAGGTTAAAAACATAACCTAGAGAAATGATTAGAAGATTTTAAAGTTTTATTATAGATGTGAAAGAATATGAACATCCAACAAAATCTTAAGGCCATGGATGGAGTAATTCATGACATTCTATACCTTTTTGGAATCTCTTATGCAATCGATGAGGGACAAGTGTATTCTCTAACCAGAAAGTAAGGTCTCATCCATATTTTTACTGTATGTTCTCCAGCCACACACATTTGGCAACATTTCCATCTCCCCATTCCACACGATCACCATGGTCGATGGATAAAATATCTCTGTACCTGACCTTAGCTCATCCCTTCCACATCTCCCTACTGTTCCCTTAAGAACTCTTGCCCCACTCATCTTATGGAACCTTTGGCTTAACTGTAATCATAATCTTTTTAACCACGCTACCCGCTTGCTTAAACCCTCAATGATCGCTACCCAAGCGGCTGAATATGGTTACCTAGCCACCAACCTAACCACACAATGCACGCACATACCGGCAACAGTCAAATGGTTGACACCTCCTACGCATACCTACAAACTCAATATCGATGGCGCTTATGATCCACTAACTCACAGTGGTGGCATTGGAGGAGCAATACGAAATCACCAAGGACAATGGATTACTGGCTATGCTAAACATTTATACAACACCACTGTGCTGCAAGCAGAATTACTTGGCCTTCTTCATGGGTTACAAATCGCTATTAATAACAGATTACTACCGCTCATAGTAGAATCAGACTCCCAGGTACTTATCACACTCCTACCACATGGTAACCTGAAATACTCACACCTCTTTCATGCTTGCAGGTTGCTGTTGCGTGACTTGCATATGCCACAGCTCAACCACATCTACAGGAAGGGTAATACTGTTGAAGATGCACTGTCACTTTTTGGGAAGAAGCTTCACCAATCACATCATACTGATGTTTTCCTTTTTGCTACCCCCCACCTTTTGTATTACCGTACTTACTTTTAGACTCGCAGGGCACTGGAACTATACGTTCTATCCCTTCTTTGTTGTAACTTCTCTCAATAAATAAAATGCTTGTTCACAGCAAAAAAAAAAAAAAAAAAAAAAAAAAAAAAAGGAAAAATAATAACGGGTAATTTGCAAAACTATTATCAAACCATAATTTTAGCTCCAATAGTAAGAGCAAGTGAAAACTTGAACAAGGGGTGATTATTTAAGTTTAGAAGTTTTCGGAAAGAAAGAACTTGAATTGAAATAAAGTTCAAATTTTTTCTTCTTTCTCTTCCAATTATGTCCCATTACTTTTTCTTTTTGTTTGAGATTACATCACAACCAACTTAAGTATTACTTATTTAATTCGGGGAACAATAAGCAGTGGTCATGTAACTCGGGGCGGATACAACAACTTGGCAATGTAATATGTTTCAAACAAACTACATGTATAATCATCGTGGTACTATTCAAAAAAGAAATGGGGTCCTTAAATAGTTTTACTCCAATGGCTGGGATAGTTGCATTAGGTCATCATCCTAACTGGAGTATATTTCTACAGGCATCGGGTTATTATCCTACATAGGGGTGTACATAGGTCGGATTGGTTCGGATTTTGCAATTATCAAATCAAACCAATTGTGCCGGGTTATTAAATCTAAAGACCAAACCAAATCAATAAAACTCGAATTTTTCAATCTTGGGTTTTCTCGGTTTTCGGGTTATTCGGGTTCTTTCGGGTAAAATCTTCGTAGCACAAAACATATAACTTGGATAAAAAATATTTCTTTAATTCTAGTAAGATACAACTATATAAGGTATATCATGGCATTATCCTAAAATATTCAACAATAAAGACAATAAAATTATGTAATATAAATATTGCTAATTAAAAATCCATAATAAAAATAAATATTATCTAAAAGTACTAAGCCATGCTAAAATAAGTAGACTAATAAGGGAGTATTATTTACATGACTAAATGCTAAAGAAAAAAATAAAAATAGGTTATGCATTTTAATCAAAATTATTGCAAAACATAAAATAGATATTCAATACATTGACGTTTGAATTGAATGTCTTTTGTTAGCGTTAATATTGATCAGATTTTGGTTTGGGCTTTTGTTAGCGTTATTTAAGTTACTAATATTGATGGCTATAAAACTTATTGGAACATTCAAAAATTCTAAGTCCAACCTTGAAATAATACCTTAAAAGATAAAATTATGAAAATGTTTAAGAAATATTTATAAATAACATGACAATAAGTATATTTATATATTAAATATATCTAAAATTTCTATATATGTAGTGTCGGGTTGGTTTGGTTTCGGTTTGACTTTCTTTAGTTAATACCAACCAAACCAATTATGGTCAGGTTTTTTTTTCCCAACACCAAACCAAATCAAACCAGACCATAGTCGATTTTTTTTCTCGGTTTGACTCGGATTATCGGGTTGGTGCGGTTTGTCGATTTCTATTGTACACCCTTAATCCTACCTATTCTTTTACTCACTTACATTAATGAATAGCTTTACTCTTCTCCGTTAAAAGAAGACATACGAATCTTTGGACTTCAATGAGGCCTTGCTAAAATGAATAAAATTAATGGGTCATTGCATTTGTCTTTGTATAAATTGTTATCAGTTAACTATAGTAAATTGATATACGTTCTCACCTCATTTTTGTCATTGATCAGCAAAATAATATAATTTGATATAAATATCGAGTGTCAATAAGTTTTTTTTAAACATATAATTATGTTATTCTTGTGCGTGTAACTTATAGCGGTTTTGTGATTTTGTAACATCTAGAAGTATGTCATTTAATCCTTAACCTTATTTGCATCTGTCCACTCCAATGGACCAAAAAATGTGCAAATAACAATGTGATGACATGACAAAATTATCATAAGTGACAAGAAATTTCTCGTATTGCAATGAGAATAAGTATATTGCAATTGTCAATTTCTTGACATATTTCGTGAGTTCCTATGATTGTTTTTCCCTTTAGAACTTTGAAATCTACGTTGTCTTCATTAGTCTCTTAAGTGATACGTCGCTAGTGTTTGGTACAAAGAGTTTGAACTCAATAATCCCATCATTTTGAGTGCTTTCTTTGTTAACCTCAAAACATAATACTATGCTATTTAGGTATTATGTTAGTGTTGTATTTTTTGTTTTGCTCTCAATTTGGGTTAGTATTGAAGGTCGTAGTATTTCTCAATTCTTGACCGAAGAATCAGAAGGAACAAAATGGGCTGTCTTAGTTGCTGGCTCCAATGGCTGGGAAAATTATAGGCATCAGGTTATCATAAGTTCACAACTATATTTCTTTTACATTGTCTAATCCTTTTTTTAAACAAAATATTTATACTAGAAGCTCCGCAATTTTTTTTTTTTACTAATTATATTTTTATATAGTGATTACTTAGGTAAAATTGGTTGTACATTTTATTCCACTAAAACTATTTTGTAATTAATCCTAATTTCAGACAATTTTAAAATTCTTACATTTCTGTATAGCAAGTTGAAAAATACCTACGTCTTGAATAAACGTTGTCACAAATAAAGGCAAAATTAGAAATATTTGCAGTATTAGAAAATATAGCGATAAACTGTAATAACCTAAATTTAATCGAGATTCTTTTGCAATTAGCCTTAACTTAAAAAGATTTTCAAAAAACAGAAACAATGGATAAAAAACTTCTAAAAGAAAAAAGAAATGGTTTCTCCATTACGCCAGTCCTGGTTTAGCCCTAAAATATGGAGTAAGTATTTCGGTGCAAGTGAACTGCTATACTTGACGGTGCAAACAAAATATTACATTTATCCAAAAGATATTTACAGATAAAATATAAATTTATAATTTTGAATATAAGACGTATTACCTGCTACAATAGTTAAAAGTATCCGATAGTATAAAAAATTCTTTACTCAAACTCTTTCATATTTGAAAATATAAAAATAATTGTTGACATTAATTTTTAATTACTCTTTTTTAACTTCAACTAGTAAAGGATGGCCCATGCAGAGCATGGGTCCAATCGCTATATTGCATGTCGGTTTTTTTTTTTTTAAATCCTTACATAAATAGGTGATGGGAGTCACAAATTATATATATATATATATATATATATATATTCACCTGCTATTTTTAATTTAATCGTTCGGTGGACCAGTAGGATCAAATGTTGAAATTTTAAATAGCAAAAGATATAGAGTAATCATCAAGTATTAAAAGTTTCAATGTTACACACAATAATATTAAAATTATTCAATAGCTAAAAAGATGCATGACTCATTCTTACTGATCATTCTCATTTTATGGTATTTTGGACTTTCAGTTTAATTTGTTTCTTTTTGTTATCGTTCTATGTTTCTCTGCTTAAGTATATTTAGTTATTTACAAGCGCCAATGCATGTTGTAGTACTTTTGGTAATTGGAGGACAAAAAAATAAAATTAAACCATCTAAATTACCTCAAAGTTGTAGAATATATTTTCCTTTTATTTTATTTGCAAATGCACAATAAATACTCCTTTCTTTTAATGTAGTATTTAGTACGTAATTTCTGAATTTTCTTGAAATCTAATGTGACCTCTAGCATATGCATGAAAATTTTCTTTTTTAACTAAAAATCAAATATTAGATAACCCACTATTTGTAACAACAGATATTTGACATGCACGAATATTATATGAAACAATTATTGTTGTATCATGAAATAAACTATGTTAATTTAAAATACAAAAAAAAAAATCATTTTAAAATATTACGGCTAATCGTAACTTTACATTGCATTGTTAAATTTATATTTCAAGAAAAAAATAAAGTTTTAAACAATGAAAATCAACTTGCAACTCTAAGCTCCTTTAAAACATTGAGTCTTTCATTTTAATATGTACAAATAGATTTAGTCTTTATTTTTTGTGTAGAAAGACTTTTTTTCCGTTATGGTTCAAGTGTGCATATTCTACCATACTTGTCTTAGAACCCATAAACTTTAAATTCTAGCTCCGTTTCTGATATGAAGACAAATATCATGCTTGAATCTTCAAACTTCGTTCCTATTAATTTCTATGTATTCTTGTGTGAAAGCAAATAGGAGAAAAACTTAACAACAACAACAACAACAACTACATACCCAGTATTACTCCACACTGTGGGGTCTGGAGAGGGCAGTGTGTACGCAGATGTCACGACCCGAATTTTCCACCCTCGGGAGTCGTGATGACGCCTACTGATGAGAGCTAGGCAAGCCAACCCTTAACTACCTTTAGCATTAACCAATTTACTTCTTTTAACAATTATCAGCAATATCATGAAAACAACAGAATAAAGTAAATAAGCGGAAGTCTTAAATTAAAGAATCTGAACAACAATGCGGAAAATCAACATAAACCTCTACCCAAGAACTGGTGTCACATACTCAGGAACTACTAAGAGTGCTAAATACAACCGTATGAAAGAAAGTATAACTATTTGTCTCGAAATACATGAGCTAACAGACTGAAATAAAGATAGAAGAGACGTCGGGCCTGCGAACGCCTGCAAGGCTACCTCGGTGTCTCGCGAGACTGAAGGCTAACTCTCGTGATACTGCAGCTGCTGTCCAACACCTGGATCTGTGCAAAAGAGCACAGAGTGTAGTATCAGCACAACCGACCCCATGTGCTGGTAAATGTCTGGCCTAACCCCGGCGAGGTAGTGACGAGGCTAGGACCAGACCACCAAACAAACCTGTATAGTGATATGATATACAACAAAAAATAAAGCAGGAATAAACAAGTAGAGGTGGGAGGGGGAAACATGCTCCGGGGAATAACAGGTAAAAACAGAATATCAAGAGAACTATAAAGTAAACAAAATCCAACCACCACCAAGAATAAAGAAAACAAAGGTAGAATTCACTTTCTTTTCACATCTTGTTGCAGGCGTGCAACCCGCTCCCATTTTCAGTATCTTGTGGCAGGCGTGCCACCCGCTCCCATTTCCTGTATGTCGTGGTAGGCGAACCACCCGCTCCCATTTCCTGTATCTCGTGGTAGGCGAACCACCCGCTCCCATTTTATTATATCTTTGTTGCAGCGTGCAACCCGATCCGTGTATAACACTGTTGCGGCGTGCAACCCGATCCGTGTATAACACTGTTGCGGCGTGCAACCCGATCCATATATAATGTTGTTGCGGCGTGCAACCCGATCCATATATAATATTATTGCGGCGTGCAACCCGATCCATACATAATATTGTTGCGGCGTGCAACCCGATCCATATATAATATTGTTGCGGTGTGCAACCCGATCCATATATAATATTATTGCGGCGTGCAACCCGATCCGTATATAATATATACAATTATAACGAGAGTCCCGACAAGGGATCAATAAGGTCCACACTATCCCGACAAGGGATTCGATAGCATGAGTAATTACGTCCCGGCAAGGGAGAAATATCTATAACCACACTTGTCCCAACATCTAACTACCGTAGCTATAACCGATCCTGTTACAACATCTAACTGCCACAACTATAATCAATCCTGTTACAACATCTAACTACCACAACTATGGTCAATCCTGTTACAACATCTAACTACCACAACTATCATCAAACTTGTTACTACACCTAACCACCTCAGCTATAACCAAACCTATTACAACACCTAACTACCTCAGCTATAACTTTAGTCCTTACTCAACACAATGAATCATTAAACTAAGCATCCGTAATATCAATTAAGAACACTATACAAGGTAACCACAACTCGACAATAGCCCGCCAAGGGACAATATAATGATCTTTTCTCTTCTCACTTTTACTTCACAATTCACTTCACAACTCGAGCCAATGCTCTAGAGGTTCAATTATCACTTATACTTTCGCAATCTTTTCTACGACTGGAGCCAACGCTCCTCAATATTCATAAGTCACGATTCTTTCCACAACTTTGCACAACAAGTAGAAATACTCACCAAGGCATGAATAATACAACGAAGTCATGAAAATCACAATATAGGACTCACGGTCATGCTTGACACAAACGTATAGATACTCGTCACCTTGCCTATACGTCGTACTCGACAATTACCACATAGCAAATAGGACTCAACTCCTAATCCCTCAAGCTAAGGTTAGACCGAACACTTACCTCGATGCTTTGAATTCAACTCAAGTCTTAATTATAGCTTTACTCCTCGATTCCACCACCAATCCGCTCGAATCTAGTCACAAGTTACTTAATTACATCAATAAACGCTAAATGAATCAATTTGAATGCATAAAAATGAATTTCCTAAAGTTTTGCCCAAAAATTCCAAAATCGCCCCCGGGCCCACGTGGTCAAAACCCGAGGTTCGAACCAAAACCCGGCTACCCATTCCCCCCATAAACCCAAATATATGATTTGTTTTGAACGGACCACAAATTGAGGTCCAAATCCCCAATTTTAGAAAAACCTAGGTTCTACCCAAAACACCCAATTTCACCCATGAAAATCATTGTTTTTAAGTTGAAAATATGTTAAATGATGTTAATGATTGAAAGGAATGAGTAAAAATCAACTTACAATTGATTTGGAAGAAAACTTGTTCTTGAAAAAATCGCCCCAAGAAGTTTGTGTGTTGAAAGAATGTTGAAAATGGTTCAAAATTCGGCTAAGTGTAAAATATGCAGGTTGCAGATATGGGATTTGCGAACTGGGGTTCGCAATTGCGAACCCCGACCTGTTATGGGAATTGCGAAGACTAGTTTGCATTTGCGAACACAGAACAAAAGGAGGGACTTCGCATTTGCGACCAATATGTCGCATTTGCGGAAGTCCCAGCTTCGCTTTTGCGAGCCATGTGGTCACATTTGTGATCCATGGCCAACAGGAGCACCTTCGCATTTGCGAAGAATTGCCTCGCATTTGCGAGAAGGGGCAGACCTGGGCTAACTTCGCATTTGCGAGAAGCCATTCGCATTTGCGATAATGCATTTGCGAACCAGGCTTCGCAAATGCGAAGCCTGCAGGTCAGAAATGCAACAGCTATCTTCCAAAGTCCAAAAATGCACTCATGGCCTATCCAAAATTCACCCGAGCCCTCGGGGCTCCAAACCAAATATGCACACAACCTCAAAAACATCCTACGGACTTATTCGCGCGATCAAATCGCCAAAATAACATCATAAACATCGAATTAAGCCTCAAAATCCTTGATTCCTTCCAAATTTTCATAAAACATCAAATTTCCATTTTAAGTCCGAAACACGTCAAACGACGTCCGTTTTCAACCAAACTTTACAGAAAGTGCTTAAATCATATATAAGACTCTTACCGGACGCTGGAACCAAAATACGGGCCCGATACCATAGTCTTCTAATAAAATTTCATTTCCAATTTCCTTAATTATTTCCAGAAAACAATTTCACACAAAAATTCATTTCCCGGGCTTGGGACCTCGGAATTCGATTCCGGGCATACGCCCAAGTCCCATATTTTCCTACGGACCCTCCAGGACCGTCAAATTACGGGTCCGGGTCCGTTTACCCAAAATGTTGACCAAAGTAAAATTTATTCATTTTAATATCAAAATTTGGCATTTTTCTCACAGAATTCATATTTAAGCTTTCCGGCTACGCGCCCGGACTGCGCAAGCAAATCGAGGCAACCCTAAATGAGGTTTTCAAGGCCTCGGAAGTACAAAATGGGTAAGGAAATAGGTGATGACCCCTTTGGGTCGTCACAGCAGACCTTACCCCTACCTTGTGAAGATAGAGAGGTTGTCTCAAATAGACCCTCGGCTCAGGAAAGCATAAGTACCACATTAATGAAAATATAGACAAGAAGGGATAGTACCAAAAATCCATATAAAAGCAAAATCAAAACAACAAGATAGTAAGGTAATCAACAATAAAAGAAAATAACGGTTAGTCATAAGACCTACTACCCGCAAAAAGCGAGACTGCGTGCCAATACTACTGTTATGAACACTCTAGACTACCTACTCTACTACCCTAATCCTCGACCTCCATACCTTCCTATCAAGGATCATGTCCTCGGTCAGCTGAAGTTGCACCATGTCTTGCCTAATCACCTCTCCCCACCTCATCTTTGGCCTACCTCTATGTCGCGACCCGGATTTCCCACCATCGGGACCGTGATGGCGCCTAACATCGCACTCGTTAGGCAAGCCAATGTTAGAGTTCTACTCAACTTTTTCCTTTACATTTTATACTTATAATTAACAGAACTAAATCTAACGAAAATACTTGTAGAAGCACATAATTAACTGCTTTTCTATATACAATTAACAAATACCAAAAATTGTTTCCACTTAGAAACTGGTGTCACAATCCGCGAACATACTACGAATTACTACGAATACTGGTCTGAAAGAAATTACATATGTCTCAAAAGAAAAAAACAGGAAAGTAGAAACATAGAAGGGGACGCCAGGGCCTGCGGACGCTAGAAGGACTACCTTGGGTCTCCTAGGTAAAGTATCTGCAACCGACCTCTCGATCAGCCACAACCAGCTTCAAAATCTGTATAGAAAGTGCAGAGTGCAGTATCAGTACAACCGACCCCATGTACTGGTAAGTGCCGAGCCTAACCTCGACGAGGTAGTGACGAGGCTACGGCGGGGCATTTACAATATATCCTACAACAGTACATAATAAAGCAAAAAAGGAAAATACGGAACGAATTAGAATAGTAACTTGCAGCAAAATAAATACGGAACCCAAATATCTTGCCAGTACTCAGCTATAACCAATCCTTAAGAGAGTTACACTACCACAGGAATAAATCACAACAGAAGAAGAATACATAAACAGCAAATGATGCGGCGCGCATCCCGATCCCACTATATTATCAGTAACAATATGAACATTCACCCTTATTACTCCTGTTGCAGCGTGCAACCTGATCCCACCTGTCCACCCTTATTACTCGTTAATATATCACCCTTATTGCTCCTGTTACGGCATGCAACCCGATCCCGCCTTTCCACCCTTATTACTCCTGTTGCGGCACGCAACCCGAACCCACCACCCAATCACATTTCACCCTTATTCCTCCTCAATATATCACCCTTGTTCCTCCTGTTGCAGCGTGCAACCCGATCCTACCATATTAGTACCAATCACACAAGAAGAACAAGGATTTCACAATTTTGCTCAAAACCCTCCATAATATTTATGCCTCAAACCAAACCAAAAGGAAATCTATACCATTATGAAACTTCATCAATTAATACTACACAGCGAGACCAACCAAAATGTACCATGAAACACCAATAAACCAACTTAAACCAATAATGTAATACAAGGAAACTATGGAACAGTTGATACCTTCAGTATAGAAAACAACATTTAACTAGAAGCAATTAGACATGGAAGCACCAATAAGCATGTAGCAGTTAAGACAGGAAGACAATATATGTGGAACGGGGAAGGGAACAAGCTAAACAAATAATTTGGCGGCGCATAGGTACTCGTCACCACACCTATACGCCACACACAAGGAAGTTCACATAGCAATTAAGTCAGGGATCCCTAATCCCTCGAGTCAAAGTTAGACCAAACACTTAAATCAATCCAACGGCCAATTCAAAGCTCAATTACCGCTTTTCCTCTAGATTCCACCTCCAATCCACTCGTATCTAGTCATAATTAATTTAATAACATCAATTATCGCTAAAGAAATCAATTCCAATGCATAAGTGTAAGTTTCCCAACATTTTTCCCAAAAAGTCAAAAACCGACCCCGGGCCCGCTTGGTCAAAACTCAAAGTTCGGACCAAAACCCGATTACTCATTCACCCCCGAGCCCGGATATACAATTGCTTTTGGAATCCGACCTCAATGTGAGGTCTAAATCCCTAAATTTTGAAATTCCTAAGTTCTACCCAAAAACACACAATTCCACCATGAATAACCCTAGATTCTATGATGAAATCTTGTAAAAAGATGCAAAAGATTGAAAGAATTTAAGAATCATTTACCTATGATTTGGAAAAGAAATTGCCTTTGGAAAATCGCCTATTGAGGTTTAGGTTTTGAAAAATGGGTGAATGAATGAAAATCCCGTCTAAGTCTAAAACTTATCAGTTGCAGATGTCGCATTTGCGACATGAGCTTCGCATATTCGAAGCTCGCAAATGCAAATTGCATGAAATTTTCAAGAAAGTTCAAAAGTTTTATTTTCTCAACCAAAGGTCGGAATCACGTCAAATCAGTTCTGTTTCTCACCAAATTCCACAGATAAGGCATAAATATCATAACGGACCTGTTCCGGGTTCCGGAACCAAAATACGGACCTGATACCAACTAGATCAACTATTAACCATTTTATCAAAACAATTATAATTATAGTTTAACAATTTTCATCAAAAATTTATTTCTCGGGCTAGGGAACTCGGAATTCGATTCCGGGCATACACCCAGGTCCCATATTTTACTACGCACCCACCGAGATCGTCAGAACACAGGTCCTGGTCCGTTTACCCAAACAGTACACCGAAGTCTGTCGATGCCCCTTTTCTCGCGAAATTGGGTTTATGACATTTGGACGGACAACTCTTTCCCTTTTGGGATTTTGGATTTGCAATTTTTTGAAGAGTCGCCACCTAATGATTAAGTGCATTAGGACACTAAGAATGAATTTGATTTTAGAAAACCAGAGATTGGTAAGGGCTTGAAATTTANACTCGAGGGAAGGTGTTAGACACCCCTCAACATCCACTAGTAGTAGTTACCCGGCCATGACTACAATTAGTAGACTTTTAAAATACTAACAAACAGTAAAACAAGCAAAGCATTGTAAATACTAGATAGACTTTTTCAATATAAATGGTTGTAAACAAACTGAAGTACAAGAAGTTTAAAGAATGACTGAAAATTTGGAAGAAGGTAGTTTTATAATTCTAAAAAAAGGACACACAAGTAAAGGGGAAGGGGTTTGCAAATGATTGATGCAAGTAATCAGAAAAAGAAGTGAAAGAGGCGGAAGTTTTGGGATGAAAACAGTACTGAAAATTAAACAAGTAAAAAGGGTTTTTTACATAATTGTTGTGAGTAGTTGAAGTAAAAGAAAAGTTAAAGAAAACTGAAAATTAAACAGCTTTTAAAATTCAAGTAAACAAGTAAAGGGAAAGGGGGTCCTAGGTTTACAAATAACATGGATCACCCCACACAACACCCGGTAACCGTTTATACACGTGGTGTTATCGCATGGTCATGATATCCATGTCTACCCTTACCCACCCCGTTAAGGTATCAAATCGCGGAATAGTCTCGTTACTTATTGCATGCTATTACCCGTCCCAATCCTATCAGCCCCGGAGGTATTAGGGGCTACTGGTCCTAAAGGGGAGGGAGAATTGGCTTTTAGTGGTTTAAAAGGATAAAAGTCTAAGGCGACAGTCAAAACATATATGACAAGTATGGGGAAGCACATAAACAGGTAAGGCTCAAACAAAACCTCCTTAAAACAAAGAGAAACATATAGTTTTA
>NC_031997.1:12631261-12668804 GCF_001879085.1 Nicotiana attenuata
ACTCAGTAGGAAACACATACAGTAAAAGGGCTCAACATACCAGAAAAGTATATCAACAAGACATATAGAAAAACACAACAGGATGAACATGTGAGCCTGGTGTAGAAGCACAGTAGAACACAAAGCACAAACGAATCATGTATTGTAGAAAGAAAGCAGAAGAAAATACATTCGTGGTAGAAAAGAAAATATACGAACATAGTATAGACGAATACATACAAAGAAAAGAAAAGGAAGAGTCAGAAAAACATCTTAAGCTTTTCAGAAACCCTAGATCAGAAAGAAGAATTTTGAAGAAAAATTTGGGGAAAGCGTTTTAAAACCTCAATAAAGCACAGATATAGCATAGATTTTATGAAAACAATCAGAGAAAACCTCGAAGGGCTGGGGTTTCAGAGGAACCCTAGAAATGAGAAAGGCTTGGAAGAAAGTCCAATCTTGAGTCGGAGAGGTCAGAAATAGGCTCCTGATGCTTGGATACGCCGGAGCGAGGCCGGAGAGGCCTCAAAGCCATGGATCTGAGAAGATTTGAAAGAACACCATCGAGGTCAGACCTCGAAACTTCGAACACCCAGGGTTTAAAGGTGGAGGGGGGTGAGTATAGGCCATCCATGGCCTGAGAAGCCATAGATTCCGGTGAAAGTGCGGTTGAAAAGGGCAGAAGGTGACTAGGGTTCCAAGGAACCTTCGAGAGAGTTTTGGGAGAGGAGAGTGTTTGAAGGCGGCTGAGAGATTGAAATGAGGGGATTTGGGTAGGGTTAGGTGAATTAAAAAGGTAAGGGCTAATCGTGGCCGTTGATCAAAATGATCAACGGCCTGGATTAAAAGATTGACCGGGCGGGTCGTGTTGACGGGTTAGGGGTCGGGTTATTTTAGGGTTTGAGCTGGTCCTGTTCAAGACTGAGATTGGGTCAATTAGGGGATCAATTTGGCTATAATTGAAATGCAAATGAGGCTAGTTTTTTAAATAGCCAGTTTTTCCCTTTTATTTTATAAAAAATAGTAAATTCTGAAATTAAATTAAAAGTACTGAATCAGTAAATACTATATAAATATTAATTTAAAAAATATTGGAACCAAATTTTATAGTTATAAAACGCTATTAATCTTAAAATAGGCTAAAATTGCAATTATATGCAATTTAGCTTTTAAAATATCAAATAAATTGGTAAAAAATATACAAAAATTACCTTAACTATATTTTGGTATAAATATGGGAAATAAACAAATTATCCACCAAAATGATAATTTTGGGAATAATTATTTGTTTTTATACTGCTAAAATGGGCAATAAATTAATTTTAAAAATCTTTTTAGAAATTAGGAAAAATACTAAAACACTTTGGCATGCTTATATATGCATGAATATGTTATTTTGAAAATATATAGGGAAAAATTGGGTATCAACAAAGTCAACAAAAATCAACTTTTTAGGCCAAAAATTATTATTTCTTCAATTTTTCATATAAAAGCTTTCCGGATACACGCCAGGACTGTGCACGCAAATCAAGGAGGAATAAAATGAGGTTTTGAAGACCTCGGAACATGGATTCGAGTTCTAAAACATAAGATGACCTTTTGGGTCATCACATTCTCCACCTCTAAAACAACCGTTCGTCCTCGAACGGACATAGAAAAGTACTTGAGCCGGTGAAAAGATGGGGATATATGCTCCGCATATTGGACTCGGACTCCCAGGTAGCTACCTCAATTGGCTGATCTCTCCACTGCACATGAACCGAAGGATAACTCTTCGATCTCAACTGACGAACCTGGCGGTCTAGAATAGCTACCGGCTCCTCTTCATAGGTCAAATCATTGTCCAACTGGACAGTGCTGAAATCTAACACGTGGGATAGATCGCCGTGATACATCTGAAGCATGGACACATGAAACACTGGATGTACCGTTGATAAACCTGGGGGCAACGCAAGTCTGTAGGCCACCTCTCCCACTCGATCAAGGATCTCAAAAGGTCCGATGTCTAGGGCTTAACTTGCCCTTCTTTCCAATCCGCATCACACCCTTCATAGGTGACACCCGAAGGACAACTCTCTCTCCAACCATGAATGCCACATCACGAACCTTACGGACGGCATAACTCTTTTTCCTGGACTGAGCTGTACGAAGTCTATCCTGAATGATCTTAACCTTATCCAAGCCATCCTGCACTAAGTCTATACCCAACAACCGAGCCTCCCCTGGCTCAAACCACCCAACCGGCAATCAACACCGTCTACCATATAATGCCTCATAGGGAGCCATATGGATACTCGACTGATAACTGTTTTTGTAGGCAAACTACGCTAATGGCAAGAACTGATCCCAAGAACCTCCAAAGTCGATAACACAGGAGCGAAGCATATCCTCCAAGATCTGAATAGTACGCTCGGACTGTCCGTCCGTCTGAGGATGAAACGCTGTGCTCAACTCGACCTGTGTACCCAACTCACGCTGTATTGCCCTCTAGAAAATTGAGGTAAACTGCGTACCTCGATCAGAAATGATAGACACGGGCACACAACGAAGATGAACAATCTCACGGATATAGATCTCTGCCAACCGCTCCGAAGAATAGGAAACTGCCACAGGAATGAAATGCGCTAACTTAGTCAGCCTATCCACAATAACCCAAACTGCGTCGAACTTCCTCTGAGTCCGTGGGAGTCCAACAACGAAGTCCATAGTGATACGCTCCCACTTCCACTTAGGAATCTCAATCTTTTGAAGCAAACCACCAGGTCTCTGATGCTCATACTTTACTTGCTGACAATTCAAACACCAAGCTACATACGGAACAATATCCTTCTTCATCCTCCTCCACCAATAATGCTGCCGCAAATCCTGATACATCTTAGCGGCGCCAGGATGAATAGAATACAGGGAACTGTGAGCGTCTTCTAGGATCAAATCACGAAGCACATCCATATTAGGCACACAAACACGACCATGCATCCTCAAAACTCCATCATATCCAACCGTAACCTGCATGGCATCACTGTGCCGCACTGTGTCCCTAAGGACAAGAAAATAAGGGTCATCATACTGTCGCTCCTTGATACGCTCAAACAAGGAAGACCGAGCAACTGTACAAGCTAGAAAACGGCTGGGCTCAGAAACATCCAACCTCACCAACCTCACCGACTGGAATATATGCAAGGCTACCCATACTAGCCGGCTTCCTACTCAAAGCATCGGACACCACATTGGCCTTCCCAAGATGATACAAGATGGTGATATCATAGTCTTACAATAGCTCCAACCACCTCCTTTGCCTCAAATTGAGCTCCTTCTGCTTGAACAAATACTGCAAACTCTTATGATCAGTGAACACCTCACATGACACGCCATATAGATAGTGCCTCCAAATCTTCAGCGCGTGAACAATGGCTGCTAGCTCCAAGTCATGACTGGATAATTCTTCTCATGAATCTTCAACTACCGCGAAGCATATGCAATAACCTTGCCACCCTGCATCAATACCGCACCAAGTCCAATACGAGATGCGTCACAATATACTGTATATGGCCCTGAACCTGTGGGCAACACCAACAACGGCGCCGTAGTCAAAGCTGTCTTGAGCTTCTGAAAGCTCGCCTCACACTCGTCCGACCATCTGAATGGGTCACCCTTCTGGGTCAACCTGGTCATCGGGGCTGCTATAGATGAAAACCACTCCACAAACCGACGGTAATAACCCGCCAAACCCAAGAAACTTCGGATATCTGTAGCTGATGTGGGTCTAGATCAGTCCTTGACTGCCTCAATCTTCTTAGGGTCCACCTGAATACCCTCTGCTAATACAACGTGACCCAAGAAAGCAACTGAACTCAACCAAAACTCACATTTCAAAAACTTAGCATATAACTAGTTGTCTCTTAGGGTCAAAAGAACGATCCGAAGATGCTGCTCATGCTCCTCTCGACTGCGGGAGTAGATCAAGATATCATCAATAAAAATAATCACGAAGGAATCCAGGTAGGGCTTGAACACCCGGTTCATCAAATCCATAAATGCTGCTGGGGCATTTGTCAGCCCAAATGACATCACTAGAAACTCATAACGCCTATACCGAGTCTGGAAAGCTGTCTTAGGGACATCGATTGCCCTAATCCTCAACTGATGGTAGCCCGACCTCATATCGATCTTTGAAAACACTTGGGCACCCTGAAGCTGATCAAATAAGTCATCAATCCTCGGCAATGGATACTTGTACTTGATGGTGACTTTGTTCAACTGCCGATAGTCTATGCACATCCTCATCGAACCATCCTTCTTCTTTACGAACAACACCGCCACACCCCAGGGCGAGACACTAGGTCTAATAAAGCCCTTATCAAGCAAATCCTGCAACTGCTCCTTCAATTCTTTCAACTCTAGCGGGGCCATGCGGTACGGTGGAATAGAAATGGGCTGAGTGCCCGGAGCCAAATCAATGCAAAAGTCAATGTCCCTTTCGGGTGGCTTCCCCGGTAGGTCTGCAGGAAATACCTCTAGGAACTCCCGAACAACTAGCACATAACCCATAGAAGGAACCTCCGCACTAGAATCACGAATATAAGCCAAATAAGCCAGACACCCCTTCTCGACCATACGCCGAGCCTTCATATAAGAGATAACCCTACTGGTAGAATGACTAAGAGTCCCTCTCCACTCTAATCGAGGCAAACCCAGCAATGCTAAGGTCACGGTCTTGGCATGACAGTCCAATATAGCATGATCAGGTAACAGCTAATCCATCCCCAAAATGACATCAAAATTAACCATATCGAGAAGTAGGAGATCTATGCTAGTCTCGAGACCCTCAATAATAACCACACACGAACGATATACACGGTCCACAACAATAGAATCCCCCACCGATGTGGACACATACATGGGAGCACTCAAAAAATCGCGAGGCACAACCAAATATGGAGCAAAATAAGATGACACATAGGAGTAGGTAGACCCTGGATCAAATAGAACTGAAGCATCTCTACTGCAAACTGAAACAATACATGTGATAACAGCATCAGATGACTCAGCCTCCGGCCTGGAAGCATAACATCGGGGCTGGGCTCCACCACTCTGAACCATATCCCTGAGATGACCTCCTGCTGGCTGGCCTCCACCTCTAGCAGTCTGGCCTCTACCTTTAACGGTCTGACCTCCACCTCTAGCTGGCTGACCCCTATCTCTGGCTCTCTGACCCCCATCTCTAGCTGGCTGAGCGGGCGGTGCCGGAATCATGGCACGAGAACCCTGCTGTTGTGACTGAACACCCACTGATCTCGTAAAAGTCCTCCGGATATGCCCGTACTCACCACACTCGAAACAACCATCCTGATACTGTGGCTGAGGAAATTGAGACTGACCTTGATAGGCCGGCTGACCGTGATAATAACTCTAAAGAGAAGGTGCTCTGATAGGAGCTGGTGGTCCACTATAAGCTGGCTGCCCTGAAGGAGGTACATAAGAACAACGACCCCCTGAAGCTCCATGAGATGTATGAAGTGCTGAATAAAACGGCCTGGGAGGATGGCCTCTACCAAAAGTACCCCGACCTCCAGATGAGGCCCCACTTAATCCACCGGAGTGACGAGGCCTCTTGTCACACCCCTGACCACTCCCCCGAGCTAAAACCATCTCAACTCGTCTGGCCACGTTGGCTGCATCCTGGAAAGAAATCTCACTCCCTGTCTCCTTAGACATCTGCAATCTGATAGGCTGAGCAAGACCCTCAATAAACCTCCTCACTCTGTCTCTCGCGGTGGGAAGTATAAGAAGAGCATGACGGGCCAGATCCACAAATCTAGTCTCGTATTGAGTGACAGTCATAGAGCCCTGCTGAAGGTGCTCGAACTGCCTCCGATAGTCCTCTCTTTGAGTGATAGGAAGATACTTCTCTAAAATAGCTGAGAGAACTGGTACCAAGTGAGAGCTGGTGACCCAGCTAGTCTGGCCAAACAATAATCCCTCCACCATTTCTAGTGAACCTGACAGACGAAAGGTAGCAAAGTCGACCCCATTGGTCTCCACTATCCCCATGTTTCGTAATACCTCGTCACAACTGTCCAAATAGTCTCGGGGATCCTCTGAAGATGTACCTCCATAGGTAGTGGTGAAAAGCTTGGTAAACCTATCCAATCTCCACAAGGCCTCAGAAGACATAGCTGATCCCTCGCAGTGTGTGCCACAACACCCGGCGAAACTACCCCAACTAGCAGAGCTGCTGGAGTCTGAAACTGGGGAGCCATCTGCTCCGGAGTATGAGTAGCGGGAGTCTGTGCTCCTCCCCCAGCCCGAGAGACGACTGGTGCTACAAGAAGTATGTCGGCCTGAGTAACGCTCTCCATAAGGCCCACTAGAAGGACCAAAGCATCCTGAAGTACTGGGGTAGCGATTAACCCCTCTGGAACCAGAGCTGGCCCCGCTGGAATGGTCTGGGTCGGAGCCTCCTCGCCAAACTCTACCTGAGGCTCCGCCACTGGTGCTGCTGCTCGAGCTCTAGGCTGAGCCCTGCCTTGGCCTCTAGCACGACCTCGGCCTCATCCTCTACCCCTCGTAGGAGCTTCCATTGGGGGCTCAGGCTACTGATCAGCTGATGAAGCGGTACGTGTTCTCGCCATCTGCGAGGGAACAAGAGTAGAGAGTTCAATTAGCATTGAAAGATCAATTCGCACGACAGAGAAGAATAGAAGTGAAATTGTTCCTAACTCTGTAGCCTCTGGGGATAAGCACAGACGTCTCTGTACCAATCCCTCAGACTCTACAAAGCTTGTTCGTGAATTGTGAGACCTAGGCAACCTAGGGCTCTAATACCAACTTATCACGACCCGAATTTCCCACCGTCGGGACCGTGATGGCGCCTAACATCGCACTCGCTAGGCAAGCCAACGTTAGAGTTCTACTCACATTTTTCCTTTATATTTTATACTTAAAATTAATAGAACTAAATCAAACGGAAATACTTGCAGAAGCACATAATTAACTGATTTTCTATATACTATTAACAAATACCAAAAACTGTTACCACCCAGAAACTGGTGTCACAATCCACGAACATACTACTCCCTCCGTTCCAGTTTATGTGAACCTATTTTCTTTTTGGTCCGTTCCAAAAAGAATGAACCCTTTCTAAATTTGGGAACAATTTATCTTAAATTCTAAATTCTACCCTTAGTAAGAAACTTTTATAACCACACAAATAGTGTGGACCCCTTTTTGAGTTGTTTAAGACCACAAATTCCAAAAGTCTTCATTTTTTCTTAAACTCCGTGCCCAGTCAAACAGGTTCACATAAATTGGAACAGAGGGAGTACAAATTACTACAAATACTGGTCTGAAAGAAATTACATCTGTCTCAAAAGAAAAGAAAACTGGAAAGCAGAAATATAGAAGGGGACGCTAGGGCCTGCGGACGCTAGCAGGACTACCTTGGGTCTCCTAGGTAAAGTATCTGCAACCGACCTCTCGATCAGCCACAACCAGTCAAAATCTGCATAGAAAGTGCAGTATCAGTACAACTGACCCCATATTCTGGTAAGTGCCGAGCCTAACCTCAACGAGGTAGTGACGAGGCTACGGCGGGGCATTTACAATATAACCTGCAACAATATATAATAAAGCAAAAAGGAAAATACGGAATGAATTGGAACAATAACTTGCAGCAAAATAAATACGGAACCCAAATATCTTTCCAGTACTCAGCTATAACCAATCCTTAAGAGAGTTACACTACTATAGGAATAAATCACAGTAGAAGAAGAATATATAAACAACAAATGATACGGCGCGCATCCCGATCCCACTATATCATCAGTAACTATATGAACATTCACCCTTATTACACCTGCTGCGGCGTGCAACATGATCCCACCTGTCCACCCTTATTACTCCTCAATATATCACCCTTATTGCTCATGTTGCGGCGTGCAACCCGATCCCACCTGTCCACCCTTATTACTCATGTTGCGGCGCGTAACCTAATCCCACTAGACAATCACATTTCACCCTTATTCCTCAATATATTACCCTTGTTCCTCATGTTGTGGCGTGCAACCCGATCCCACCATATCAGTACCAATCACATAATAAGAACAAGGATTTCACAATTTAGCTCAAAACCCTCCACAATATTTATGCCTCAAACCAAACCAAAAGGAAATCTATACCATTATGAAACTTCATCAATTAATACTACACAGCGAGACCAACCAAAATGTACCATGAAACACCAATAATATAATACAAGGAAACTACGGAACAGTTGATACCTTCAGTAAAGAAAACAACATTTAACTAGAAACAGTTAGACGTGGAAGCACCAATAAGCATGTAGCAGTTAAGACAGAAACACAATATATATGGAACGGGGAAGGGAACAAGCTCAACAAATAATTTGGCGGCGCATAGGTACTCGTCACCACACCTGTACGCCGCACACATGGAAGTTCACATAGCAATTAAGTCGGGGATCCCTAATCCCTCGAGTCAAAGTTAAACCAAACACTTACCTCAATCCAACGGCCAATTCAAAGCTCAATTACCGCTTTTCCTCTAGATTCCACCTCCAATCCACTCGTATCTAGTCATAATTAACTTAATAACATCAATTATTGTTGAAGAAATCAATTCCAATGCATAAGTGTAAGTTTCCCAGCATTTCCCCAAAAAGTCAAAAAACCGACCCCGGGCCCGCTTGGTCAAAACTCAAAGTTCGGACCAAAACCCGATTACCCATTCACCCCGGAGCCCGGATATACAATTGGTTTTGGAATCCGACCTCAATGTGAGGTCTAAATCCTCAAATTTTGAAATTCCTAAGTTCTACCCAAAAACACTCAATTCCACCATGAAAAACCCAAGATTCTATGATGAAATCCTGTAAAAAGATGCAAAAGATTGAAAGAAATGAGTTAAGAATCATTTACCTATTATTTGGGAAAGAAATTGCCTTTGGAAAATCGCCTATTGAGGTTTAGGTTTTGAAAAATGGGTGAATGAATGAAAATCCCGTCTAAGTCCAAAACTTATCAGCTGCAGATGTCGCATTTGTGACCTGAGCTTCGCATTTGCGAAGCTCGCAAATGCGCGAAAAGTATCGGAAATGCGAACCCCTCGCATGTCCGCTAATGCGGCCTTTTTCTTCGCAATTGCGAACTACCCAGTCCCGTCCCCTGCTTCGCAAATGCAGCCAGACCTCGCAATTGCGAAGTCTGCAGATCTGAAGCATACCAGCAATTTTTCTTAAGTCCAAAACACTCTGTAGCCTATCCGAAACTCACCTGAGTCCTCGGGGCTCCAAACCAAACATGCACACAAGTCTTAAAACATCATACGAACTTGCTCGCGCGATCAAATCGCCAAAATAACACGTAAAACAATGAATTTAGCACCAAATTGCATGAAATTTACAAGAAAGTTCAATAGTTCTATTTTCTCAACCAAAGGTCTGAATCACGTCAAATCAGTCTCGTTTCTCACCAAATTCCACTGATAAGGCATAAATATCATAACGGACCTGTACCGGGTTCCGAAACCAAAATACGGACCCGATACCAACGAGATCAACTATTAACGATTTTCTCAAAACCATTATAATTTCAGTTTAATAATTTTCATCAAAAATTCATTTCTCGGGCTAGGGACCTCGGAATTCGATTCCGGGCATACGTCTAGGTCCCATATTTTACTATGGACCCACCGGGACCGTCAGAACACAAGTCCGGATTCGGGTCCGTTTACCCAAAATGTTGACCGAAGTCAACAAAAATCAACTTTTTAGGCCAAAAATTATTATTTCTTTAATTTTTCATATAAAAGCTTTCCGGATACATGCCCGGACTGCGCATGCAAATCGATAAGGAATAAAATGAGGTCTTGAAGACCTGGAACACGGATTCGAGTTCTAAAACATAAGATGACCCTTTGGGTCATCACACTCTACCTCTCTGTAGGCCCTCCAATGTCAACCTCTCACACCTCCTCAGCGGGGCGTCTGTGCTCCTCCTCCTCACATGACCAAACCACCTACGCCGCGCTTCCTGCATCTTGTCCTCAATAGGGGCCATACCCACCTTATCGCGAATAACCTTATTTCTGATCCTATCTAATCTGGTGTGCCCGCACATCCATCTCAACATCCTCATCTCTACTACCTTCATCTTCTAGACATGAGCGATTTGACTGGCCAACACTCAGCCCCATGCAATATCGTTGGTCTGACCACCACTCTATAGAACTTACCCTTAAGTTTCGGTGGCACCGCCTTATCACACAAAACACCGGAAGCGAGTCTCTATTTCATCCACTCCCCTACTACGATGTGTGACATCTTCATCAATCTTCTCATCCCCCTGAATAATAGACCCAAGGTACTTAAAACTCCCTCTCCTAGGGATGACCTGCGAGTCCAACCTCAGCTCTCCCCCCCCCCCCCCTGAATCTCGCCACTGAACTTACACTCCAAGTATTCTGTCTTGGTCCTGCTCAACTTGAAACCTTTAGATTCCTAATTAGAAAAACTCATTTCCTAATTATTTAAAGAGACAATATAAAATTGAAACCAATCACGCCCTTAAGCTTCAAGAGTTATCTACATACAAAAAATATAGGATCCAAAATCTAGCCTGTTATTTTATACTTCAACAATATTCTATGAGATTATTATTATTATGACTTTTAGAGTGGAAGTCCTTTAAATCTGACAGCTGATTACTTTAATATTTTCCTTTAAACAATCTATTAAAGTAGAGGTATAAATAAAGAGATTTTATGTCCAATTTGCAAATAAAATAAAAAGCTTGAATTCTTGAGTAGAGTACTCCTGTAATTTTTAAAAGATAAAACTAAGAACGCATTGGTCCTTTAAAAAGTAGAATTATGGAGATTGAGAGAAAGAGAGAGAAAATATGTTGTCAGGTGGTTCTTTAAAAACTAGTAAGAATTATGCTTAAACTTTGCCATATGTGATAGCCCCAGCTTTTCGGCCAATCATGTTGCTCAATTTTTAAGAAATTACTGAAATACTTTCAACTATGCCAAGCAGGCATATTGACCTCCTTTGTGTTTATTCTCACCTATTAATAGGTAGAATTTGAAATACTCTCCTAACACTCCTACCACTTTTTTCTTAATAAACTTTAGGCAGCAAAATTTGAATGGAGATCTTATAATTCAACTTATAGTTTAAAAGATCCAACACAGAAAGAAAGGACCTAAAGAATTTCACACAAAATAAAAAGGGAAAGCAAAACACTATAGTCACTGACTCAAAGAAATGCCGGCAAATCCTTAAAAAATAGTGCATTTTCAAAGAATTCATACAGGTCGGAGCAACATAAATATGTAAATCAAAATAGTGAAAGGGAAAGTCACTGACTCAGTGGGTAGCTTTAATACTAGTCAATCCTCCAAAAATAGTACATTTTTGAAGAATCTGTACAGGTCCAACCAAGCTAGTCTGAGTAATGTTATTCCTTACATATTTTTTTGGTCATTTTAGGCTGATGTATGTCACGCTTACCAACTACTAAAGGATGGAGGTCTAAAATATAAAAACATCATCGAGTCGTTATCAATAACCCACATGGCCATGATGTTTACAAAGGTTTCCCCAAGGTTTGTTTTTTGTTCTCTCTGAGTTCAATTCCTTGAAAATTTTATTTCAAGATTATAGTGTTTGCTTATGAGGGGTTATTTTTTCTTGATGGAGGCAGGATTATGTGCTTGAAGATGTTAATGCTAACAATTTTTATAATGTTATCCTTGGGAATAAAAGTGCTGTAGTTGGGGGCAGTGGAAAGTAGTGAACAGTGGTCCAAATGACCCTGGTGTGGTTTGTAAGTAGTCTCTCCTCACATTATTACACTCTACATTCTACATAATAACTTTTGCTTAGTCTTATGTTTTCACATTTTTGATAGGAGAGGGGATTCTTGAATGCCATTGCTAAGAATTTTGGATCATTAGTCAATGTAGTTGTGAATATGCATAATCAATTATTGTTCGGAACGTCTCGCCTAATGCCACGGTTAGGCAATTGGAAAATTCAGCTCATATTGATCACAAAATTGGTGATTCTCTCCTGGTTTTTATCATACTTTGAAAAACTGATTAGAATATGCAAAATTGTTTCATGCTTTTATTGTTATCAGCGATGCCAAGTGGAGAAGATGTTTATGCAAATGATCTAGTTGATGTGTTGAAAAAGAAGCATGCTTCAGGGACATATGACAGACTGGTAAATTGGTGTTTTAGTTTTTTCAGGCTTTGTTTTCCTTGGCACAAGTTTTGATCAGTAAATTTTTGAAGTCTATAATTTCCATCTTTAGGTGTTTTACTTAGAAGCTTGTGAGTCCGGAAGCATGTTTGATGGTTTTCTCCATGAAGGTCTAGACATCTATCTCATGACTGAATCAAAACCCAATGAAGATAGTTGGGTGACATATTGTGGTGAGGGTACTCCTGATGATCCGTGCTTGGTCGAGTGTCCCCCTCCCGAGTTTCAGGGTGTGTGCTTGGGAGACTTGTACAGTGTTGCCTGGATGGAAGATAGGTATAAAAAAATTTTGTGACCTCTTTCCTGTTGGTTAAAGAGCAAAAAGCGAGTTGATGCATTTTAAGATTTTAGACTTCTTCCCACATGATCTAGTTCGTTAAAAGCTGATACACTTTGAGCATATCATGATCCGTCAATACCTAAAATATAAGCTTGTCACATTGTTAGGAAGGAGTATGCCAAGTGAAGATTCTTGTATTTTCTTCGACAATTCTAGGATGAAGTTTAAAAAATGAACTTTTTATACTTAGAAGAAGACACTGTATTATGTCAAACTTATAACTGTTTGCGCTTGTGGACAGTGATGTAACAGATCGAGATGCTGACAGTATGCAAGGGCAGCATATCCGAGTAAGAGTTTGTTCTGTTGTGGACAAATATTGCATATGCTTTAAGAAATTTGTTCAATAAATAGAAGATCAATTGTTAATGCTTCAGATCATATATGCTACATGACTACATCGACTCTTTCTTTTATTCCGTGTTCTAAAAGGAAGTTTTATGATTTCATTTTGTCACTCGGGTGGCAAACATAACTGCAGCCAACATAACATTTGGTGGCTATGGCTCCCATGTCACAGAGTACGGTGATATAGCGGTGAGCTTTGATCCTATTTCCACGTATATAGGTGAAGCTTCCACAAACCACAGTCATGCCTCTAAGGATGCCATGTCATTCTCGACATCATCAAAGAATATGGATCAGCGCAATGCTGAACTTTTCAATTTGTTCACCAAAGTATGTTTCTACCTCTTTTAGCAGCAAAATTGATAGACTTCTTTTTCCTACACCACATGATTTCTATTCGTTTTTCTGAATGTTTGCAGCACCAAAGTGCCCCTGAAGGTTCTGATGAGAAATTCAAAGCTCACGCGAGACTTAAGGAAGCTATATCACAGAGAAATCATGTGGATAACAGCGTAAAACGTCTTGGAGAACTTCTTTTTGGTGTTAAAAAAGGTAATGAGGTACTTCACAGTATTCGACCTGCTGGACAACCACTTGTTGACAGCTGGGATTGCCTTACGTCCTATGTAAGTATTTAACTTGGAGATAAAAACAAAATTCTTTGTTGGTACTTCAGTTACATTTTCGTATATTTTGTTCTTTTAATGAGAAAATATGACTACTCTTTTCCTGCAAATAGGTCAAGATATTTGAGGCACGTTGTGGAAGAGTAAGCTCGTATGGAAAGAAACACATACGTGGTATACCCAACATCTGTAATGCTGGAATTACAAGTGAGCAAACGGCTGCTACATCTGCACAAGCATGTTTAATTTAGTACAAGGACGTCTCAATAAAATTCGTGGCCTAAAGCCAAATTTTAAAAAGGGGCCTTTTTTTTCTTTTTTTGTTTTGTTTATACTGTAGTTATCTTACAAAATGTAATACTAATATTTACTTTAGTTTTTTCCTTACTTTTTGTCTGTAATTTAGTTATCTTACAAAATATAATACTTAGTACTAATATTTATATTGGTAAGAAAATTCAAGTTACTAAGATGCTAGCCACGTATTTACAATGTGTTACCATGGATCTTATTTTAAAAAATATTATTTACAAAGATAAAGATTTGAGTATCTTAATTCAAAGTTCTAAAATATTTCTATTGCTAAAAATAGATAGTCTTTATTTCTACTTTTATAAGGAGTTTGTATAAACTTCAATATTGTCTAAGCAAAAATAAGATAAAAAATTCACAATTATTTTTGGGCCCCAAAATTTAGGGGGCCTAAAGTAAATGCTTTACTAGCCTACCTCTTGAGCCACCCTGATTTAGTAGAGTGTACTCTTGGCAAAAGGATATAATGCATGTTTATCCAGTTTGTGTCATGGCTGCAAAATTTCCCCTTTAGTAGATAGCTACACTCAGAATAACGCTGCTTAGAAGCAGAAATTTGCCTCATTTCCATGTACTAAGCTTCACTTTATCAATAATGAATCATCTTGACCTTTTTATTTGTTCACAAAGTCTTGTTCAATATCAGTTGTCTAACTTGGAAGTCATGTCTCTTATGAATAGACATGGTTAATTAGCTTATAAAGAAAAGTTATGAAATCAAAAAGAGAAAGAAGACAGATTACCAAAAAGAGGGGAAAAAAAGGATTCTGATGCAAAAATATATTCCCTCTATCATTCTTAAAACATTTTGATCACCCTAATCAAGAAATACTGCAGTGTTTCTTTTATATAGTTTAGATGCTTTTACTTTTTTGGTAGAACCTAAGAACCTGATATTGTTTGTACATAACACAGTTAGATTTTTGGGGCTGGATATAACAGAACTTTTCTTGCAAACCAGATTATTGATAGGGGCGAATTAAGGGTTAAGAGACTGTGTAACTCGGTGTGCAGCCACTTTTCTTATATTTAAGAAAATATTTGTATTATATGCTTCGCTGGTTCTAACAATCTTTAAGACCTATTCCTCCAACAATGGCATCTTTGAGAGAGATGACTGTTACTTTGGAAAGGATTACTAGGGACTTTCTTGCAGTAATAAAAAAAGATGTACTTACAGGTTCACATAAATTGGAACAGAGGGAGTAAAGAAGCTTCTTCTGACTTGTTTTGAAACTTGCTTTCTCAATGAATTGATTGATGGTAAGTCTTTCATGACGTCAATTTACTAAAATTGAGAGTACTATTAGTACCTAGGGGTGGCAAATAGGCGGGTTGGGCTGAATTTGGGCGGGTCAAGATGGGTTAAGTCAATAAATGAGTCATTGCCCAACCCATCCCAAAATGTAATTGGGCTAAGATGGGCTGGATCAAGATGGACTAAACAATGGGTCGTAACCCAACCCGCCCAACTTGACCCATGTTTTAGAACCATACTCATCTTGCATAAAAAAGCCTTTTACCTTAAAATGTGTAAGTTGAAAAATATTTTGCGGGTAGGAGTGGGGGTGGGAGGGGGTAGGGTTTTTTTAGGGGAATTACGCGCGGGGATAAGGGGTAGAGTGGGTGGGTGGTGCAGAAAAAATAAAAAAACAGAAAATTGAAAATTCAAAAAAAAAGTAAATTTTTTTTTGAGGGGGTTTGTGAGGGTGGGGGTAGGGGGTAGGGTGGTGTAAAAAATTGAAAATAAAAAAAAAGTAAAAATATTTTTTGGAGGGGGTTTGCGCGCGGGGGGAAGGGGGGTGGGTAGGGTGGGTGGGTGGTGCAGAAAAATAAATAAACAGAAAATTGAAAATACAAAAAATATTTTTTGAAGGGGTTTGGAGGGGGGTAGGGTAGGTGGGTGGTGCAGAAAAACAAAAGAACAGAAAATTGAAAATACTAAAAAAAAAAGTAAAATTGGGGCAACTAAGTAAATTTCTAGATAAGTTGGTTCGAGATTCCTTTTGTTTTTGGTGAGTTTCATGGGTTGTATTTGGGCTGCTTAATGGGTTAGAATGGGCTATAAAAATAATGGGTTAACTTGGGCTCAGCCCAAATTAACCCATGAGCTAAAATGTATGTAGCCCAACCCATTAATCTTTGGGCGGGTTAGATGGGTTTGGGCTCAAATTGCCACCCCTACTAGTACCCTTGAACAACATAAGATCATATGGATAATACTATCACTATTTGGTCTGTCATTCAGAAGCTCGCTCTGTCATGAAACAACCTTTTTTTTAATTCAAAGGAAAGTCAAGCTTACATTCCCTTCCAAACTGAGTTTGTTCAGGCAGAGCTTGTTCATAGTAAGAGTTATATACAATGATGACGAACTATAGCAATAGTTACAATAAGATATATGCTTCTAGTACATTTCAACAGAGTAGTGTTGATCTTCTGAGCTGTATTTACATGGAAGCAATTACGCTAAAGAACCAGTTTAAAATCACTTTATCAATCTTCATACTGATAATCACTGACTTTACTCGTACTAGCATCTAAGCTTACATATTGACCATTAGATGCCAATCATGCACTAAAACCCCTTTGGAGGGAACTCCAAGTATTGGATGGGACGCTGGGACAAGCTTGTGCTGATGCCTCCACCATCTGCTCCATCTTAATTCCAACGTTGCATATGTTAGCAATGGAGCGCATATGTTTCATTCCATACTGGGATAACGATCCACAATGTGTCTCAAATGTTCTTACCTGCACAAACAGGATTAAGAAGTCATATTGCCGATGAATATAAGCCATGAAACCATCCACACTAACGACACATCCAATACCAATGATTTGTGCCACATACCCCATATATTCAAACAAGCTACAAAAGAATAAAGTTTCCTTCCCACCAGCAAATTCTGGAGATATTGATGAAAATGGGGTGTGTACTTACAAAGGATTTAAGGCAGTCCCAGTCATCAACAAGAGGCTGACCAGCAGGGCGGACACTACTTAGCACCTCTGGACCTTTTTCAATTCCAAACAGAAGTTTACCGACAAGGGCTATGCTGTTGTCCAAGTGCACCCTATGTGATATTGCTTCATTTAACTGTTTCTGAGCCTCAATTTTCCTCATAGAGCCTTCAGGAGCCTTGCGGAACTGCCAGTTTGGACAACAGAACAGGGAAGTCAGATATGAAGAATTTTCTTTGTTTAGGGGCAGAAGGACTATTCTACGACAGTATGACTCATGAAACTGGACAAACTAGGCACCAATTTTCGTTCAGCAGTGCATAAATAAAGTAGTAGAATCATGTTTTTCAGATTAAACTCTTTCTTTGCACTGCATTTCAATGACAATATTACTCATGTTTTGAAACCAGTAGAAGCATCATTTTGGCAGCTTAAACTCACAAAAAGTGTGCCGGCTCTAGAATTAACCTCAGAAAAAGTGTGTTTTTCTTTTAAAAAAAAAAAAAAGCTAACCTCAAAACATAAAAGAGCATAATAATACGCCACATTGGCTCTTTTGAACCCTAAGAAACTTTAATTTCAAGATCCCTATAGCTTTGCTTGATTAAAAATAGTTCATTCAGCTTAATACCACCTCAGTACACATTCAATTGATCCAGTTGATATCTGAAATGCTCAACTCTGAACTACTCGATGGTGAGTTATTAATTAAAAAAAAAACAGAAAGAAAAAAAATATCACATGACAAGGAACATCAGATACAAAATTTCAGTGTTTCTTTGATCTGAATATTATGTGGGGGGGCCTCTATAGTAGTTATGTCACCTCAATATGACGATCAAATGAAGTACTCATTGGCACCTAAAGGTGCCTGCTTTTATTGATGATATTATCATTAGTTGATGCGCATGCGCATTTATTTCGTGCCATTTTACAGGGGTAAGAAAATTTCTTCTTTTCATTCTTGGGATACTAACGTCTACCATATAAACGCATATAAAATTGGAACATACCTTGTGCCAGAAATGCAGAAGATCTGCATCACGCTGGTTGACAGCCGTTGATACTCGCAAGGAATTGTCATCCATAAAAGTATAATTATCATTTGCAGGATTTGTACCCATATATAAGTATAGAGCATCCTTGCTGAGATGTAGATCACCATATTGCATGACATGCGAACCATAAACAGGATTCCCAGTAGCAGTTCTCTCTTTGACCTGCAAAAACCAGCATTAGAGATGATTACACCACACAATTCTTAAATGGCATAAAAAAAAGTGCAACATTCATGATTACTCACAGCAAGAACCAAATCATCAGAGTATAAAAACATCCACCTCCCCCCTTTTTCCTTTCTCTCACTTACGCAACAGGAAGTATTGGCTTCACTTTCTAAGTTCTTCATTTTACTATTATTTTTAATTTTTCTGCTGAAACATGCACTCTATTAGATTACCGCTATTCTCCACGTCCATAAGATCTTACCAGATGATATTGCTGCTTCAGACTTTCAGTCCGCAGGTTGTGTAATTCACTGCTCAGGTACAAAGATACAGAGTCAATAAAAAATTATGGTGCTGAAACTAATAAAGATAATTTCATAAGTAGATTTACAGTTATAACAACTATGCCTTAATCTCAACTACTTGGGGTCGCTAATTAGCATATTCATAATTCCATAATAAGAAAAGTTGAATGTGAAGGAATAACAAATGGAAAGAAGTCATCATAAAGTCTTGAGCAGTAACTTAGGAGTAATGTAATCTCCAGTGTAGAATTCAAGAATGTCTTCAATTTCTGTGGCAATGATATTTATAGGACTTGACAAACTCAAAATTTTCAAGCATAGCTGTCTCCTGATACAGAAGTTGTACTGTCTCCAGCCTAGAATTTGAGAATGTCTTTATATATGGCATTGCTATTATAGGACTGACAAACTCATGCAGAGCAAGCAGGACCAAAAAAAGCTGACACATTGGACAAATATCATAGCCAAAAACCACAACACATCTTAAACTCAAATTTCTATAGCTGTTTCAGATGGTATTCATGCAATGACAGATAAGGAAATGCAGAAGATGAAGGTCATATAAGGTACATATACCTGTCCTCCATCCAGGAAATACTGTACAAGTCACCAAGGCAGGTCATGTATTCAATAGAAGGGCTGGGATATTCTCCTGGGCAATAGGTTCCCCAGCTACTTTCTTCAGCATTTGATGCTGTCGTGGCATAGATATTTAAACCGTCAGGAAGAAGACCCTCAAATATACTACCAGACTCACAAGCTTCAAGGTAAAATACCTGCAAATAGACAAAGAAGAAATAACTTAGAGAATGGAAAAGGACACCACACACACACACACACACACACACACACATATATATATATATATATATAGTAGGAGTTGGCAGGAAATATAACAGCTTACCAAGCTTTTATATGTTCCAGAAGCATGCTTCTTCTTCAACACGTCAATCAAATCATTTGCATAGAGGTAAGGATCGGTAGGCATCCCTAGAGTACATCACAGCGTAATTAGCATATAAAGTGAAGGAACTATAAGAAGAATATGAAATAGGATGGAAGATTAACTATAGAAATATAGTTTAAAAGTTAAGGTGAATATGTTAACCTGAAAAAGCTATATGATTGTAGATGATAATTGCTAATCTTAGAATAAAAACTCATGTCTACAATGAAATCAAGAAACCAGTAATCGCACAAACGATGCAATAAGTCGACTGCCCTATGTTTTCAATCAATAGGTTTTTCCCACTGCATCCCCTTTGATTTATTTTAAAAAAAGCTTTTAATGAGTGATAAAAGTGGTTAAAACATACTAGATGTGTCATCTTTATAGTTTTTTTTAAAAAAAAAAATACCCTTGTTAGAATTCTCGGCCCGCTACTACTCTAGACATTTACTTTAGAAACAGAATTTTAGAGAACTGTTGCAGATTCAACAGATAGCAATCTACTACATAACCAATTTACAACCTGTTTGTTTAACACAACAAGGACCAGCAGACATCACTTTTCTCTATAAAAACAGCTAAGAGGAAATGTAAAACAGTAAAGGACAAAAATTTTCGTGAAACAATCAGTATTTAGAAGTACAAAGAAGCTACTAACCAAGCACTCCAGGACCGCCATGATCACTATAGAAGATGAAGATATGATCATTTGGACCACTATTCACCACCTTTCCGCTGCCTCCACTAAGAGCAGTTTTGTTCCCAAGGAGAGCAGCAAAAAAGTTGTTAACAGTAACATCATCCCCAGTGTAATCCTGCCTCAAGAGACAGCATCTCAGAAACTGATATTACTAAGTAGATATGTTAATATATGAGGAAGTATATACACCTACCTTAGGGACTCCTTTGTAAACATCCTCACCATGAGGGCTATTAATGATAACTCCTGGTCTTGGATTCTCTTCATTGTTTGCAATGTCATCGTACATAAACACAACAATGTTCTCATCTTTGAGACCACCCTTCTTCAACAGTTGATACGCGTGGCATATATCAGCCTGATTCAAGGTTGGCAGGGCATATTAAGAATTTAAGCTTTGCATACACCGTGTAACAAATATTTAGGCAGATCACTTATTAGGTGATTATCGGTAAATCTCTAAACAAACATTAATTGGTAACTGATAAAAATTGTTACTAACCTACTGTCACAAGTTAAAAATAAATGTAAGTCTAAAAAATTCTTTATTCCTTGAGCCGAGGGTCTATCGGAAACAATCTCCCTACCTTCACAAGATAGGGGTAAGGTCTGCGTACACATTACCCTCCCTAGATCCCACTTGTTACACTAGGTTTGTTGTTGTTGTTGCCAGTGTAAAAATTCTTTACTATGTCAGTAGTATATTGAAAAGTGAAAACCATGTAGATGAAGATACAGTACATTCTTATAATCAAGAGAAAGTTCATTTTTTTCAGTTATAGAGGATCTCAAATTTCATTTATCATAAGCAACAAAAAGGAATGGTCCATTGTCCATATGTACGACACCAACTAGTTGAAATGGAGTAACAGTTGGTTGTTCTTGTCGATTGTCACGTTAACATTAGGTCCAGTATTTGCAGGAGTATTTTAGTGCAATTAGATATTAGTATGTTAGTGTAGCAGCAAAGGTGAAATTTAAGAACCATCTAGTTTTATTTTTCCCCTTCGAGACAAGTTTGAAGATAAATCAAAATTAGTACTGGAATAAAATAAAAGCAAACAAAGGAAAATGGATATAAAAGATTCATAAAGTCAATGTCAACTACTTTGCGATTGAGACAGAAAGAATTGATTGTTTTATTGGAGGAAGATGCTATTTTGCAACAATTATTGCCCAAATAGTATTATTCAGATAACTTGTCTGTATTAAGAAGACCTTTCAATTTCATAGAAGCTGCATACATTAGCTACAATACAACTAAAGCACCTTCCTACTCATCAGAAACCAACACCTTACACCAAAGCACAAATATCAACTAGCGCAGTGGCAGTGTACCCCACACCAGCTTTCTCGAAGCTGGTCCTAATTAATGGAGCATATTAAATGGAAACAAAAATAAGAAAATATTACTCACTCTGTCCTATTTTATGTGACAGACTTTCTTTATAGCTTGTTCCAGAAAAAAATATCACAGTACTTCTTTTTTATATTTATAAATTATTTAATTTAAGTTTTTTATTTGCCTAAATGAGATACTTAATTTACAACTATAAAAATATCTATGATTTTATTTAGATCACAAATATTTAAAAGAAACTTAAATTTCTTTCAAGTTAACAATACCACATAAATTAAGACGAAGGGAGTACACAGAAATATCTATTCCCGTGGTTGGGCCCAGAACTATCATCCGCATTAACATGCCTTATCTTGCCTCCCTGATCACGCTTAAAAAGGAATAGGTCACGCAACAGGTAAGTCCATAGAGAATTAAGAAACTTCGCTCTTGTGTGGTTGTCACCAATTGTGACCTCCCACTATGTCCAACTAATTTTTCGGTTGAGAACTAAGACTCACCATTTAGCTTTATAAAGTTACATCAAATAAGTCTCAATCTCCATACCTTCTAAATTTACCAAAGTACTCCCTCCGGTTCACAATAAGTGTCTAATTTGCTATTAGCACGCCCATTAAGAAAATACTAAATTCTATACAAAAATACCTAATGTGACTAAACTACCCCTAATTAAACATTTAATGTGAGGAGTAAGAATATTTTTTAGGGATATGTACATAGGGGTTATTTTGTAAAAACAAATTGAATTCTTTCTTGATTACATAACTGGACACTTATTTTGAACCAAAATGAAAAAGCAAATTGGACACTTATTGTGAACCGGAGGGAGTACTTACGTTATAAACTTTTCTCGATAGGTTTGACAAATTATATCACATAAACATAAGATATACTCCCTGCATTCCAATTTATGTGAACTTGTTTGAATGGGCACGTAGTTTAAGAAAAAATAAAGATTTTTGGAATTTGTGGTCCTAAACAAGCCAAATATGGGCCCAGAGTATTTGTGTGGTTATAAAAACTTCTCATTAAGGATATAATTGTAAGTTTAAGCTAAATTGTTACCAAATTTAGAAATTGATCAATCTTTTTGGAAAGAACAAAAAAGGAAATAGGTTCACATAAACGGGTACAACGGAGTATATGTTTATTGCGTGTTCCAACTTCGGTGAGCAAGTTTACTCCGCACATACTTGTTCATTGTAAAGTATAATTCACAAAAGTATGTGCGGAGTAAACTTGCTCACAAAAGTTGGAGCAAGTAAGGTCTGAATTCACACATATTTTAGTAATATTGTCACGTCACTATGATTTGAATCTGAAATTAATATTCATGTCGATAGTACTCTTGTCACCAAATATATTTAAATAAATATAACATTAACATAAATTCAATGAACTTAATTATATTATCCTCGTGAGTCATGCCACTAGCACTCACAAACAAAATAAAAGTCAGAAAAAAAAATGATGAACGTGATTATTCTCAGGAATTAAGGAAAATGAAAACAAAAGCTAATTAAAAAATAGAATGATTTATAGGAAAAAATAAGCAAAATAAGTTCTTTTGGATAAAAAGCGTGAATAATCACCTGATGCCGGTAATTCCAATAACCGTTTGATCCGGCGAGCAGGATAGCCCATCTGGTACCGACGGAGTCGTCATCATGATCATCACCGACGTTACTCTTATCGGCATCGAAGAATCTGGAAACTTCTGACGGAAGTTTCAAAACATTACGGCTCTCTGAAACGGCGACGTTAAGTGCGAGTCCAATTAGGAACAGAGTACCGGCGATGTAACGAATCATTATCAGCTCCGGTGATACAAGTAAAGAAAAAAAGGAAGAAGCTGTTATATAAAAGGTAGGGGTGGCAAATGGATTATGTAAATTTATATGACAGGTTTCGTCATGGATAAGTAAATTTATAGAGTTTGATACGAATATTCATTGATATGACGTGTACGGTTGAGATCCAAGTCCGCTTGGATTTGCTTTTTGATTGGACCATCCGCCTTTAAATGGACCTACTATGTTTTTTTTTTTTTTTTAAAGAAGTAATCTAAATAATCGTCCACCCAATTAATATATATATATATATATATATATATATATATATATATATATATATATATATATATATATAATTCATATAGAATAATATATAATCGTATATAATAAGTGTATAATTTATTTATATCGATTAAAAATAAATAACATTAAATTTAGCCGGCTATTTATGTAACTTTTTTTTTCATGGACCTACTATGATTTATACTCTTCTCTTTTTGAAGTTTGTTATACGAAACTGCTGATACAGCCTCTTGTTTGCTCTTTTCTTTCGGTAATTAATTTCCAACTTTTTACTATTAGAATCTGGACGGTTTTAGCGATATTGTTCGAGATAGTTCCTCTTGTTCTACGGTAAAATAAGATTGGAGTATTAAGAATTTAGGGACAGATAGGGTTTGGTATAAATTTGGGCAGAAAACTAAAACTGAAGACGTGGAAAAAGCATCTTTACATATTGCTAAAACTAATCTGCAATAAACAGACCATAAAGAATTTGAGTGACGTGGGCATCCAATTTTTTTCGGTAAAAGAGTTGTAAAGAAATTAAGTACTCCCTCCATTTCAATTTATACGAATCTGTTTGATTGAAAACGGAGCTTAAGAAAAAATGAAAACTTTTGGAATTTGTGGTTTTGAACAAGTCCAAAAGGGGCCCAGAGTATTTTTGTGGTTATAAAAGCTTCTCATTAAGGGTAGAATTGTAAGTTTAGGCTAAATTATTTCCAAATTTAGGAAGGGGTCATTCTTTTTGGAACGGACTAAAAAGGAAATAGGTTCACATAAACTGGAACGGAGGGAGTATTAAACATTATAGACTAGGCCTTATTTGTTTGCACTTAATGGAGGTCTGAATCTTAATCATTCAGATTTTAAACATTAAATATGTTTATTTTTAAAGTCTGAATCTTAATTATTCAGATCTTAATCATTAAGTGTGTTTGTTTTTTTTTTTACTTCACACCGACTTAATGAGTCTGAATAGGTCTGTATGATTAAGATCTATAACATCGATTTAATTTCATTAAGATGTTATCACATATTCATTATTAACTGCTGCCACCGCCTACCATTATCAACTACCACGATGCCACCACCACCACGCCACCATCATCCTCAATCATAGCCGCCACCATTATCAACCATTACCACCCATTATCCCCACCACTCCGACCACCATCATTCTCACCCACAATCAACACTCATCCACCTCAACTACCACAACTGACTGTTGCGTTTTTATTAAGGGGTGTGAATGGGAAATGGAAGAGGCACCTTTTAGATTCCACCTCTCCATATCACCCTTCCTTTGTCTATAAATTTAGAGGCTTAGCCTCATTTTTTAGACATGAAATCAGACATGTAAAATCTGAAATCTTCTCCCCTCTTTTCTACATTGTTGCATTATTTTCTAAATAAACATAAGTGTCAAGTGTGATTTGCTCCGTTTGTTGAGTTCGCTGAAGTTCTGTGATTTGATGTGCCGCTATCACAGAATAGTTATTCCGTTCTATCCTGCAAGGAATTAATCCGTATACCTTGGGCAACAGTGAGGGGATTAAATTCCTTAAGGACACATTCTGCATTCAGTGGGCTCGAAATTATTTTACGTTTTGTTTATTGAACTAGCGTTTGTTTGCTTCTATAATTTTCTGATTTTGAACAGAGTAATACCAACACTGACCACCCCATCACCATCAACAACCACAGCCGGTACTGCCCATCTTATAACCTACCACCACCCATCCACCACCTTCCTCAGTCACAACTATTATCACCACCCGCCATTATTAACTATCACCACCCACCACCACCATCCTCAATCATAATCGCCACCACTACCAATCACTACTAGCTACTAGCATGAACCACCATCATCAACCAAGACTACCACCAACCACTGCCTCTAGTCGGCATTCACCCGTTACCCATTACCACCAACAATTATCATATTTTAAAACACTATATATTTTATTGATAGAATATTAGATTAGTTAGTATTTCATTTGAATTTTATGTTTATTGATATTCAAATAAAGATAAATTTTATACATTCAGATATTAAAAATCAAACAGTCTTAATTATTTTTATTCAGATCTTAATACACATCTTAATATATTCAGATGTGTATTCAGATTCAAATGTCTTAATCTTAATACATATCTTGATATTCATATGTATATTCAAATTCAGACGTCTTAATCTTAAAAACAACAAACGAGGCCTAAATCCTTTTCTTTGGTTGCCATTAGCCTATCTTTGTCGGTTGTTTTCCTTTTGATTTGGCTAGCGCCTAGCGTTTTACTCTTACGCTGAGTTTCTCCATTGCGGTTAAATTTCTACTTTATTCTAGTGAAAGACATTACGATAAGGATTAAGCAATAACAATTATTGTTACTACTATATCTTAATTTTAAGAAAGTTAAAATTGACTATATGAATTCTCCTTGACATATTGTTTTATTTAAGCTCATTTCAAACACAAACTAATAAAATAAATTTAAGATTTTTAAACTTTAATCTGCTCATGAATTTATATCGTACAAGGTAAAACGACATTTAAATCAAAGTCAAAAAGAGGAACTCAAAGGCAAGAAAAGAAAATGACATTGTTTTTGTATTGTGTAACCCAATAAATATCGGAATAGTCATTTTAACTTTTTCTTCTATCATTCCTTCCTTCGAAACAAAGATTTTTCTTGCCCACCTTTCTACCTAAAAAATAAAAGAGACATAGGAAAAAAGAAAAAGCTCGACCGAAATTGTGAAAAAAGTTAAAAAAAAAAAAGAAAGAAAGGAACAGCTGGAATAATTAAAAGTAACAAAGCAATAGTTGAAAGATAAAAACAATTCAAGTGATTCGTGCTACTTTTTCCTCTTTTTTTTTTTTTTTTGGTTTACTTTATTCACATGAACCGATATCATATAGCGTATTATCTTCAGTTAAAGACATCATTCAACAGCGTAAAAGGTGATTTAAAAGAAGGCAAACTACCGGCGTAGCTTATTATAAAAATTGGTCGATTCGTAAAATATTACTAATATTAGCCAAATATTATTAATATTAGACAATTAGCTATTTGTAGCAATAAAATGTCAAATTTCTGGTTTTTTTTAGTGGTGATATTAGAATAGATTGGGTACATCTTAAGGAGCTTGAATCTCAGTCTTGGGATGATTTGGTGGAGTTTTGAGGTGGTTTGAATTGAAAATTCGAAGTAGAAGATGAACATGAAAAAAATGATATGTGTATCACACTTGTGTATCATATTTGTATCAAATATGTATCACGTGTATATCCATGTATCCTGTGTGTGTGATACATGCGTGATACATGTTTGATCATCCGTCGCAGAAGAATTTTTTGAACTCAATTTTAACTACGAATTTTGATATCAAATCAGTCCAAATCACCTTCAATCTTCCTCAAAATTTGTATATTGACTCATCTATATGTTTTCAAAGAATTTCAACCATACCCATTAAAAAGGGTCATTTTTTGCTTAGTTTTTTAGAATTTTGTATACATATTTTTTTTGTATTTCATCACCTTATTTGCTAGCTCATCCATGAAATTTACTTTCCGTCTTGCATCTAACGTTGCTAATTACACTTAGAAACATGGAAGATCTTTGCGTGTGATTCTTGAAGAGAAAGAACCTTATTTATTTGGGTTAATTTTTATATGTGCTTGGCTAGTTTTGGTAAGTCTATGATTAATGGCTAGAGGTTGGTAAGTTGGGATTTATTAGAGACAGCTCTGTAAGATTCCCTTAAAACAAACACGTGGAAGCCCATCTATTTATTGTATAGCGTATTTCATTTTTTTGGTTGGGTTTACCCACCCGGTGTTTGGTGTCCGCAGTGGAGCCCGACTATATCTGGAGCGTCGCATAAGGCTTATTTAATGGAAAATCGCTTCCTAACAAGGTCTTTTTATACCCAAGGCTCGAACCAAGACCTCTGGTTAAGGGTGGAAGGATATATTACATCCATTCCACCGCAATCCATATTGATTGTATAGCATAGAGGTGTACAAAGGAAACCGACAAATCGTACCAACCCGATAATCCGAGTCAACCCGAGAAAAAAAATTAACTATGGTTATGTTTGATTTGGTTTGGTGTTGGAAAAAAAACCCAACCATAATTGATTTGATTTGGTTTTAACTAAAGAAAGTCAAACCGAAACCAAACCAACCCAATAATACATAGTATATAGAAATTTTAGATATATTTAATATATAAATATACTTATTGTGATGTAATTTAATTTATAACTATTTCTAAAATATTTTTATAATTTTATCTTTTAAGGTATTATTTCAAAGTTGAACTTAGAACTTTTCAATGTTCTAATAAGTTTTATAGTCATTAATATTAGTAACTCAAATAATGCTAACAAAAGCCCAAACTAAAATCAAATAATACTAATGCTAACAAAAGACATTCAATTCAATATTAGGAATGTCAATGAATTGAATATCTAGTTTTTGTTTTGCGATGATTTAGATAAAAATGCATACCCTATTTTTATTTTTTCTTTAGCATTTAATCATGTAATTAATACTCCTTTATTAGTCTACTTATTTTAGCATGACTTAGTACTTTTAGATCATGTTTATTTTTATTATGGCTTTTTAATTAACAATATTTATATTAGGTGATTTTTTTTTTGGTAATTATATTTTTCATTAATCACCAATGAAATCCATACAAATCACCAAAGTCATCCTCGACTTTCTTAGTTCCTTACATATATCTAACACTATGCCTATACTATGAGCAGAATATAAAAGACATTATACAAGTAATTACTGGTTAGTTGCCACATTGTCTTCAAAATATAAGCTGCTGCATCTTTGTTCTCACTACTCCTTGAGCTCTAATATTGCAAACACATGCCACTTCTCTTGCTATTTGATCTGCATTCCTTGCTTTCTCTTCAAAGATTCTACTGTTCCTCTCTTTCCATATCCCATTAATGTACTCTGCATAGATCATTTTCATTGTTCTGGCTTTACACGACTTCCCTTTAGCTTGTGTTATTACCCATGCCATCATTTGTGTCCAGGATTGTATTGGAGCATCATGCATTTGCAACCATTTTAAAAGCCTCCACCATACCGTCTTAGCAAAACTGCAATCACCAAATAGATGCACATGTAATTCATCTGCACTATTTCATAAGCTACATCTTAGATTTAGTTGAATTCCCCAGCTGGTTAACCTATCTGTTGTCAACAATCTACTATGGCATTGTATCCACATTGTGAATATTGCCTTAGGTCTAGCTTCATTGTGAAACATTAAGGTTCTCCATGCCACCTCGCTGTAGCTTCCCAGAAGGCCTAAGTATACTTGCTTGGTAATGCTCTGTCTGTGCTTTACTCTAGGTATTTGTTGAATTACTGCTCTTGCCTCCATGATCTTTCTCACCATCCAACTTACCTGTTGAGGTATTGTCATCTCCAGTATGCTTTGTCCCTTTATGTAATATGTGTGAATCCATTTTATCCACAGTTTATTCTTCTTCTGTGCCATATCCCAGTATACATTAGTGATAGCAGCCCTGTTCCATACTCTAAGATTCAACAGATTATAACCTCCAGCTGATTTAGGCAAACATATTTCTCCCATGCTATCAGTGCTCTTTTTGTAATTGTATTAGTGCCAGACCATATATAGCTCCTGCAATATGACTCAATTAATTTCATCACTTTAGCTGGCAAGATGAATATTTGAGACCAATAAGATTGGATACCAAATATCACTGTCTGGACTAACTGTATTAGGTGATTTTATTGTCTTTATTGTTGAATATTTTAGGATAATGCCATGACACATCTCATATTTTGTATTATTTTCTTGGAAAATACCTTATATAGTTGTATCTTACTAGGATTAAAGAAATATTTGGAGCAAAAGTTATATGTTTTGTGCTAAGAAGATTTTAGCGGAAAGAACCCGAGAAAATCGAGATTGAAAAACCCGAGTTTTATTGGTTTGGTTTGTGTATACGGTGGAAATCGGGCTACCCGATTTCGGTCTTCGATCGAAAAAGTGATTCCACGTCAGAAGACCAGAACGTCGAGCTCGGGGTCGAAGTTCCTTTCCGAGGTCATGGTCGATAACACTTACCGATGTCAGTTGGTTCGAGGTGACGCCGGTATGAGTCAATAACGGAAAGAGTGAGATACCCGCTACGTGCCAGAGATCACGGCGTAAATTTCAGAATGGATTGATCTTCAACGGTTAAATAGTTGTCAAATATGATTTCCTACTATAATTGGAAGTGTACCTTATTTAGGAAACCCCATTTATAAAAAGGAGGGATCCCATCCATTTGTAACAGATTGATCACTGGTCACTGATAAGAAAATATATGTACATTATTCTTTTGCTATTTTACCTACCGTTCTTCAGAATTATTTTATTATTTATTCCAATAATCATACCTCGAGACCGTCACAGGTCGAGGTCGAGACTTAGCTTACATACTGGTTTGATCTACTTTACTCTTTAATTTGTCCATTTAATCCCTTGTTTATCAATTGACGTTGAATTAAATCACATATCCTTAAAACCACAATACAAGTTTAATTGTTACTCGAATTTTAGGATAAACAGTTTGGCGCCCACCGTGGGGTTAAGGATAATAGTGATTGTTTCATTGCTGATTCTGATAACACACTTGTTCTTGTCAAGTATTTTTGCTCTCAGGTTAAGCATGTCAAACTCACAAAACGCACTCATACATAGTGATGAGGGTCTTGGATCTCACGGAGAGAACGACAATGTAATTGCTCCAGGAGACAGGGTGCCACCGGCTAATCTCGGGGGAGTACCGATCGTCGACCTAGTCGATATCAGTTCGCACATTGCTTTGAATGCGGATTTAGGCGTGGATCCCGAAGGGAGTGTGCGCAGGGAAGGCCGATCTGGTGGTCAAGGAACACAGGGCGTGGGAGATGGGGGAGTTAGTCTCCAGGTTATATTCGAGATGCTACAAGCTCAGCAAGCCGCTATTGCTCAGCTTCAAAGTCAATATAGAACTCCGAGAATGGTCAAGCCAGAAATCACTCGCCGTACCGAGCGAGTGCCGGAAAGGTCGAATGGTAACGAATCACGGACTGATCCTACAATTATGAAAATGCTCGAGGAGCTCACCAAAAGAATTGAGTTGGGGGAGAAGAAAATCGAAGATAATGATAAAAAAGTGGAAACATACAACTCCCGAGTTGATCAGATACCGGGGGCACCCCAAATCTTGAAGGGTTTGGATTCAAAAAGTTCGTGCAAAAGCCTTTTCCTTAGAGCGCGGCTCCGAAGCCCATTCCCAAGAAGTTCCGTATGCCGGATATACCTAAATACAACGGGACTACCGATCCTAATGAACACACCACTTCGTACACATGCAGAATTAAAGGAAATGACTTAGATGATGATGAGATTGAGTCCGTTTTGCTGAAAAAAATTGGGGAAACTTTGTCAAAGGGAGCAATGATTTGGTATCACAACCTGCCACCAAATTCCATCGACTCATTTGCCATGTTAGCAGATTCTTTCGTGAAGGCACACGTCAGGGCCATAAAGGCCACGACAAGAAAATCGGACGTTTTTAAGATAAGACAAAGGGAAACGAAATGCTAAGGGAGTTCGTATCCCGATTTCAAATGGAACGCATGGAGTTGCCACCGGTCATAGATGATTGGGCCGTTCAAGCTTCCACCCAAGGGTAAAACGAGCGGAGTTCGATAGCATCACAGCAGTTGAAACAAACTTTGGTCGAGTATCGAGCTATAACTTGGGCAAATGTGCACAATTGATATCAATCGATGATCAGGGTCGAGGACGACCAATTAGGAGCCCCTTCCAGTTCAGTACATCCAAACATGTTGGCAGTTAAAACCCCGAGGGACATCGACAGGGAACCAAGGTCGAATAAGGAACAATATCAACCATATACCGTTGATCGAAGAAACAATGGCTCGGGACGCAATCCCTCCCGGAATGATTGAAGAAACGATCGAGGACAAAATTCTCGGGGACTTATGAAAAAAATATGGTTTTGATAAGCATGTCGATCCCGTAGAGGCACCTCGGTTATCGGAATATAACTTTGCGTCGGTGCATCAGGCATTGTATCTGTTGATATCCAATTTTCCCATAATATTTTCAAACTATGCTTTGGGACCAATTAGTATTTTCATACAATTTCTGCATTTTAAAAATATTTTAATTAACTTATCCCACCATTTATTTATAAAAACAATCATTGATGCATCACAAAATAGTTCTATAATAATTTTTGTGGCTTAATTTTATCATTTGCATTTGTATTAAGTTTCAATTATTGCACAAATAGCCACATTTATATTTTTGGATGCAATTGCAATTACTTTGCAATTATAGCCTACGCATGCATTATTAGATTATTTTTTACCGGAAAATAGCCTACTATATTTTTTAAATATTAAGTAATTACTTTAAAACATTGCCATGCATGAAAATCATTTCTTTATAATTTATTAACCATTTTTAAAAATTGTTTTAGCAATTAATTATGTATTTAACAAATAGCCCCTTTTTCATTTGGACCTAGCCTATTAAATCAGCCCAATTTTAACCCCTTTAATACCAGCCCAATTCACCCAAGCCCAATCTGCACCTACCCGACCCAAGATCCCCATCAAATCGTGGTCGTTAATCCTTTAGATCAACGGTCCACATCAATACTTACCCTTTTTAATCAAACGACCCCCTAAACCCTAAACATTTCCCCCATACAGCCGCCCTGAAACCCCTTTCCTCTCCAATGCTCTCAAAATCTAACCCTAATCCACCCACGCCGTCACTCATCTATGGCCATTCATGGTGGTTTCCCACCACCCCCAGGCCTCTAACGGCCTCTCCTATGTCGGTATCATCATCTCTAGGGTCCTCAAGGGACCAGGGTTAGGCTGCTTACGCCTTTTGGTCTTTGCTCGCTTGTTTCAGGCTGTTCCGGTTCGATTTTGAGTAAGATCTTCCTATGTCGCCTTAGATCTATGGATTTCTAAGCTTGCTTCCTCACCTCTGTGTTGTTCTTCTCGAAACCCTAATTTTTGTCCTTTGAACTTCTCAGATCTGTGCAAAATCTGAGATAGATCAAACCTATTTCACATGAGTTTTACAAGAACCTTCTGATTTTTGAATGGTTTTCCATTTTTTCTAAACTAGGGTTTCCCAAAAATTTCTTTCTCCAAAACGTTTGATAATTTTGAGTGCTTAATCTTCTGTTTCTTATGTGTTTTAACCGATTTCGTAAGATTTGCTTTAACCCCAACTCGTTTATGCTAAAAACCCTAATTTTTTCAACATTTTGTTTGGTTTCTGAGCTACTTATGTACCGACTTTGTCCTATGCTTTGGTTCTTGTGATTTTTCTTTAGTCTAATCAGATGTCTTGTGATTTTTATTCTAATGTGTCTCTATTAAGGTTCTTGGTTCAACTTTTTACCGATTCTATGTGTCTATATTCATTTTTTGCCTATTTATGATAAACCTATATTTTCACCCTTAAATCAGTGTTGATTTGAATTCTTGATTTATCAATTTGTTTCCTGACTATTCCTTTCTTGCCTTATTTGAAATTGTCTGCGATACTTGCTGACCATTTGCATGATTCTTTCCTTAATTAAACCCTTGACTATTGTACTCCGAAGCTCTTTATTTTTGGTTTGATTTGAACTCTTTTCCTTAAAAAGATCTCTGAGTCTTACTTCTTTACTCGGTCTAATTGAACCTGTTGCCTTAATTAGTTCCTGTCATCACCGTTGGTTGATTTTCCTTAATTGAAGGAAAAAACTATGCTGAATCTTCGTGTAATTGATTCTGAAATTCCTTAATTACTGATTGTTGATTGCTTTACCTTATTTGCTCTACTCTTGAGCTACTATATAAACTCTCTTTATTTTAACCTCTAGACACGGACACTAGTTCCCCACACTCTCACACTCTCAAAGGCTCTCTATTCTCTTCTGTTACTTGCAATTCTCACTAATCCAGCCGGCTGTAAGCCAAGGCTGGCTATTTGCAGCATCTCTGCTCAATACTCTGTATTCTCTCTTTGACTGGTATGTCCTGATTCAATTCACATTCCAAAACTATGTGTTTCTTTGTTGCTGCAGTTCATAGGTTGTGATTTCCAATTCTATTTGCTATGCTACTATCATATGCTTAATGTGTAACCAGCAAGCTTAGATTACACTGCCTAATTACTGTATCACTCAGCATGTTTAAGTCTGTTCTGTTAAAAGCTATAACTAGTATACTGTTTAGCATGCCCAATCCTGCTTTAGATAATTGCATGAATCCTATTTGTTCACTAGTATGTCCAAGCTGCATTGTTTGTTTACTGTCTCACTCAGCATGTCTAAATTCTGCTTGTTCTACATGAGATTAGTATCTCTAAAACCTTGAATGCTTCATGAAGTGCTTGTCTAGTTTGTTCATCTAAATCTTACCTACTCTACTTCACTAATGAGATCCTGTTAAGACATCTAGCCCTTTCAAAGGTACTCTAGTTGTGTGTATTGGTCATGGCTAAAGACCTATGTGTTCTCAGCATATCTTTGTAACTAACTTGTCAATTCCATAACTTCTTGAGGAATCTGTGTATTTGTTTGCTATCACTATGGTGCATTCTATGTGTCCCCTACCCCTTTCTCCTTCTGTGAAGTCTGTTTGCCAAAGTGTTTTCTGAGGTTGTTCTGAGACTGATATTCTGATTTCAAGATGTTCTTTTCATGCTTTTCCAACTATTGTTTTACTTAAACCAGTACAGGTTTTCAGAAACTCTTTTCATTCCTAAGACCTTCTTTTATACTGTTTACCAAACACTTTCAAATCATTCTGCACTCTCACATTACTCTTAGATTACTAAGTCCTGCCCACTCTGGTATGTGTACTGCCTTGAGACCCTTGAGATCTCTCTGAACTCTGGCATATCAGGGCTGGCACTTCCACACTGCACATAAATCAGTTCTTATTTGAGAAAGGTCTGGGTGTGAGCACTGCCCGGGATCCTTGAGGTCTTTAGAGAACTCAGACACACCTAGACATGAAATTGGCTATGGAACTTTGAGCACTTGAGGCTACTGAAGGCTTGGAAACTACTTTGGGCCTACTTCAAGCTCCCTATAGTTTAATGTATAATTATATTTATGTAATTCATTCAATTCTTGGTCTGTAATAATTAATTGTAAACAAACATTGGGTGACTAGTGAAAAGGGAGGATAGTTGTATATTGTGGGTAAAGTAGGGTAGATAACATGCCTATAGGATTTATTTGATTTACATGTGCTGTGTTAGATAATCTGCCTATAGGATTTCTTGGTTGAAATGAATTCTACCTGCTCCGTTTCATATAATTAGATACCATGCCTATATGATTTAAAATTATGTTTAATTAGAAATCATGCTTATAGGATCTAAAACCAGTTTAGTTAGACCTAAAATCAGTTTAACTTTAACTCTTGTTTGTAGATTCTGAATCGGTTTAATTAACTAACCTACTCGTTTCTTCAACAACGTGTTAATCAATGTCACTAGAAAGCATGCCTATAGGATTCAAATTGTCCGTTTAAGATTGCTTACTGTTTTACTGCATTCCTGATCAATGATTAGATACCATGCTCATAGGACATCACAATCATACGCCTAGGCAACTTGTAGGGCGACTAAAATTCTGCAAACCTATAAAACTACGCCTTGTTATTTGAGACTGCTCATATTCAGCAGGTTCAAAAAATCAGTAGGCAAATGGATTAAGTTCTCTTACACTTTGGTCCTAACTCAATACTGCATATTCTCTGCTCACCTAGATATCCTGTTTTAGGGCCACTTTTAAATACCTAAAACTGTGTTTAAGACGTGCACTTGCTTGCTCTGTTTGTGGAGGTAAATGTGAGCCTTTAATTGTTCTTTCTTCAGTGCAGTCCTAATTGTTTTGGTTGACGCCTAGATTTTTCTCCTTTAAGTGCCTTAGGATGGTCTAGAACTACCTAAATTAGAGGTCCTAAATACCTCTAGGGCCACAAGGAAGGGACGGATAGTGCACGCATAGGATATCTCTCAAGGTTGCTAGAACGCTTTAGGCTATGACCAAGGGGAGGGAATTGGGTAGTAAGGATATGATGACTACGCGCTAATGCCATGTGTAGCCCCTCATTGAGGAGTGATTACCGGGCATTGTATGGGTATGATCCTGTAGGCTAACCAACCTAGGACCCCCTCTTTCCCAATTCCATATGTGTTTAAATTTTATAAACTTTCTTCTCTTTACATATACATGTGCAAATTGTTCAAATCTCTCTCTTGCTCCCATTACCTGAATCGTACCTGTATTTAGAATATGAAAATATGCCTTTATTTGCAAATATGTGTTGAAACTGTTTACTTGTTCAAAATGACTGATTCATATAAGTTCGGCTGAGACCCACCGTTGTGGACCGCGAAGGGTGCCTAACACCTTCCCCTCAAGGTTATTTCGAGCCCTTACCCTAATCTCTGGTAATGCAAACGAGTTACATGAGTTAATCACTCTAGGTGCCCTAACGTACCATAATCCGTTAGGTGGCGACTCTTCAAATACCCAATTCCCAAAAGGAAAAGAGTTGTTCCCCCATGAATGTCGAAACCCGAACTTTCTCCGCGAGGAGGAAAAAAGGGGGCGTGACAGTATCGGCAATCGGAAGGATCAAAGATACTATATGGCCCAGACCCATACAAACTGATCCTTCCCAAAGAAACCCAAATTTAAGTATCATGGCACGCATGGTTGTTGATACCCAATTTTTCCCCGTATATTTTTCTTATGCAAAATACCTTTCAAATAGCATATGTATGCATATATACGTATGCCTAGGTGTTTTATTATTATTATTTTTTTAAATCAATTTATTGCCCTATTTTATCAATATAAAATCAATTATTATTCCCCAAATGATCATTTTTGTGATTCATTATTGTATTTTCATATTTATACCAAAATATAGCTAAGATAATTTTTTGCATATTTTTTACCAATTTATTTAGTATTTTAAAGCTAAATTGCATGTAATCGCAATATTAGCCTATTTTAAGAATTAATTGCGTTTATAATTGTAAAATTGATTCCAGTATTTTTAATTTAATATTTATATATTATTAATTAATTTAGTACCTTTAATTTATTTTCAGAAATCATTTTACTATTTTTATAAATAAAAAGGAAAAAAGTGGCTATTTAAAATCTAGCCCTATTGATTTCAATTTTAGCCCAAATCGACCACCCCAATTAACCCAATTTCAATCTCAATCCGACTGGCCCAATTCCTAAATTACCCGCCCATGACCCAATTTAATCCAACACGCCTGGCTCCCCAATAAATCCAGGCCGTTGATCAAAATGATCAACGGCCACGATCCCTTCTTTCCTTTTAATTCCCCAAACCCCCCAACCCTAAATCATTCTCATCTATCAGCCGCCTTTGAATCCCTTCACCCCCTCAAACTCTCTCGAGCCTTCTTTGAACCCTAATCGTCTCCTACCATCTCCCACCGTGTCCCACCGGAATCCATGGCTTCTCAGGCTGTGGGAGTCCTATACTCACCTCCTATTGTCCTATGTGCTTGATACCTGAAGATTCGAGGCCTGACTTCGAAGGTTTTCATCTAGACCTCTATCGATTCAAGGTTCTCTGGTCATCTCCGGCTTTGCTCCGGCGTACTATAGTTGTTTGAGCCTGGTTCTAACCTCTCCGACTCAGATCGATGACCTCTCAAAGCCTTCCTCATTTCTAGGGTTCTTTTGAAACCCTAAGCCTTTGAGGTTTTCTCCGATTTCTTTAGATTCGTTGTATATCTGTGCTCTCCTTGAGTTTTTCAAACGATTTCCCTAACTTTTCTTTCGAAAATTACTTTTTTTTTAAATCTTTCTTTCCGATCTAGGGTTTTCTGAAAAAAATGTTTAAGTGTTTCACTGACTTTCTTTTTCTTTTGTGTATTTACCTCTACTGTGCTCCTATGTTTTTATCTACCACGTTCTTGTAT
>NC_031997.1:12670121-12674022 GCF_001879085.1 Nicotiana attenuata
ACGCCTTCGCCGTTCGCTTTTCCTTTACTACTCTCCCCACTTCCCTATACCCCTACTGTGTATCAACTGTGTAACCTGTTTCCTTTACCCTTTCCCCTTTCAGAATCCTACACTTGCACTCTCTCTTAGTTCTTAGGTTCTGCCCCCCCCCCCTCCTGTGAGCCTTGCCTTGGGACCCTGAGTTCCCTCTGAACTTAGACACTTGAGGGCTGGCTTTTCCACACTGCACTATGTCCTAGTCTGGTAATGTATTTGGGGTGCAAGCACTGCCCGGAGTTCATGTGAGGCTCTTAGGGAACTCTGACACACCCCAAATGAGAGAAAGACTTTGAAATCTGATCTTTGGAGTTGGTTTACTTCATACTTCAGACAGGAAGTCTGAATCAGGCTCTCCTTGGTTGTAATTTTCAATTTCTAATGTATTTTCTTTATTTTCTTTGGACTGTAATAACTTTGTAACAAACTTTTGGGGATGGTTAGTGAAAAGGGAGGGGTAACCATGCATGTAAAAAGGGTAGATAACTTGTCTATAGGAATCTCTAATTTCAACATTTTTCATATAGCTACCATGCCTATAAGATTTTTGCATTTTTCATATAGCTACCATGCCTATAAGATTTCTGCATTTTTCATATAGCTATCATGCCTATAAGATTTCTACATTTTTCATATAGCTACCATGCCTATAAGATTTCTGCATTTTTCATGTAGTTTCCATGCCTATAAGTTTTTTTGCGTTTTTCATTTAGTTACCATGTCTATAAGAACTGCAGCATTCTCATTTAGATGCCATGACTATAGGGATCCTGCACTTTCATGTAGATATTGTCACGACCCAAACCCCGCTCCGGTCGTGATGGTGCCTCTCGTGAAGACGAGGCCAGCCAGACCATTATAGAACAGCTGTTTTAAGCAGTTAGATAGTTCATAAGCAGTTTAAACATGACTTAATGATATTAATTAGCGGAAGTACAACCCAACACAGCCCAAACCGAGGTGTCACAAGTCACAAACATCTATTAGAATATAAATATAACTACAAGGTCTAAAATATACAAAACAAGAATAATGAACGAAAGAGAGAAAAGCGGTGCTGCGAACGCTGGCAAACACCTCGCTAAACTCCTATAACTCTGCCTCCGATCTGCCAAAAACCCGCTACCGGGCGAATAAATACCTGCATCTGCACACGAGGTGCAGGGAGTAAAGTGAGTACTCCAACTAAGTGAGTAATAAAGGTAAATAACAACTGAGCAGTAAGAAATCACGTATAGCAACCGACATGCCGTATAGAAGCAGTGTAAAATCCTTTGAGAAAAAGCAGTGAAGCTGTGAAATCTTTAAAAATACCATAGCTCAGTTTAAAACCTCTTTCGAAAATGACCTTGCTCAACAGTTACACAATGATCGCAAAATAGTTAGTGCCGATAAGCACAGAAAATCTGCCCCTCGCGCACAAATACCACAGTATAACAGGCAAAATGACAAGTAAATATGAAAGATGAACACATAGAAGTTCGCCCCTCGGGCAATATCTCAAAACAGTACCAGCCCCTCGGACTCACTCTCAGAATACTCTCAGCCCCTCGGGCTCTCTCTCTCTCTCAGATCACTCTCAGAATAGAATCATATAGTAACCGTTGCGGCTTGCAGCCTGATCCATATATCGCTGCGGCGTGCAGCCCGATCCATATATCGCTGCAGCGTGCAGCCCGATCCATATATCGCTGCGGCGTACAGCCCGATCCATATATCATCGACGGCGCTCACTGGGGGTGTGCAGACTTCGGGAGGGGCCCCTTACGGCCCAAGCGCAATATCAAGCCACCTCGTGGCATCATCTCTCGGCACTCGGCCTCATATCACTCGGCACTCGGCCTCACATCACTCAAGCCACCTCGTGGCATATAAATGTATCTCAGGCCCTCGGCCTCATATCACTCAGCATATCCTCACATATGGCCCTCGGCCTCACTCAGTCCGAAAATCATCACAAGCCCCTCGGGCATTAGTAAAACAGTAGTTCTCAGCCCAAAACATCATCTAGAAATATCATTTAAGTTTCAAATCTGAGTAAAAGTGGCCGAGTTGTAAAAACAGTAGATATCAACAGGACTGAGTTCAAGTAATAATTCAAAACAGTGAGGAAATAGTGATAAACATCCCCGAAGGGTTCAAATAGTTGGCACGAAGCCCAAATATGGCAATCAGCCCAAATCATGATGATAACAAATAAGTTTCAGTCAAATACGCGGTAAAAATCCTCAATCGGGACGGACCAAGTCACAATCCCCAACGGTGCTCTACCCCACGCTCGCTATCCGACGTGCAAGTCACCTCAACATAGCACTACGATGTGCAATCCGGGGTTTCAAACCCTCAGGATATCATTTACAATCATTACTCACCTCGAACCGGCAAAATCTCTAGCTTGCGACGCCTTTGCCCCTCAAATCGGCTTCCACGCGCGTCAAATCTATCCAAAATCAGAGCGAATACATCACAATATGCTAAGGGAACAAAGCCCAAGCGAAAACAATCAAAACGGACACAAATCCCGAAATTACCAAAACCCGAGCCCCGGTCCCACTTCTCGAAACTCAGAAATTTCCACATCATTAGATTCCTTATCACTCCACGAGTCTATGCATATAAAGAACACCAAAATCGGAGTCCAAATGGCCCCTCAAATCACAATTTAAAATTCCAATCCCTAGTCCTTCCATTTTTTTTCAAGTTTCCATGAATTTCTAGCTAGATTTCACAATAGTATCACGTTTTAGGTTCAATAATCTTACCTCCAATCGCTTCTCCTTGAATCCCTCTTCAATCTCCCTCAAAGAGCTCTCAAAATGATCAACTATGGTGGAAAAATGGCTCAAAATCGCAGATGAAATGTTTTATAACTTTCTGCCCAGCACTGAACTTCCTTCATCGCGATCGCGGCCCAAGCCTCGCGATCGCGAAGAGCAAAAATTCCAAGACTCAAAAATGTACTATGCGAATGCGAAGCCTTTACTGCGAACACGATGCTTGATTTCCCAGATCTATGTGAATGCGACCACACTGATGCGAACACGAAGAGCAAAACACTGGACCCCCAATTACTTATACGCGAATGCGAAACACTGTACGCGAACGCGAAGCACAAGCTCAGGGTCCTCCGCGAACGCGAGACCTCAAAAGCGAACGCGAAGACCAAACTCAGGCCAGCCCAAATTCCTTCTACGCGATCGCGATTGGCCCCACGCGATCGCGAAGGCCAATTTCTCCGCAACATCTGAACAGCAATTTCTGCAACTCTCAAAGCCAAAAATGGTCCGATTGACCACCCGAAACTCACCCGAGGCCCTCGGGACCTCAACCAAAAGCACCAACACATCCTAAAACCTCATTCAAACTTGTTCCAATCATCAAAACACCTCAAACAACACCAAATCCATCAATTCACATCGAAACCAAGCCTAAGTTTTTCTAAAAACTTCCGAAATACGCTTTCGATCAAAAACCCAACCAAACCATGTCCGAATGACCTGAAATTTTGCACACACATCCCAAATCACATAACAAAGCTAGAGCAACTCTCGGAATTCAATTCCGACCCACGGATCAAAATCTCACCTATCAACCGGAATTCGCTAAAATACTAACTTCGCCAATTCAAGCCTAATTCTACACCGGACCTCCAAAACCAATTCCGATCACGCTCCTAAGTCATAAATCACCCAACGAAGCTAACCAAATCATAAAAATTCCGATCCGAGCTCATATATAAATAAGTCAACTCTTGGTCAAACCTTCCAAATTCAAAGCTTTCAACTGAGACTGTTCTTTCAAATTCATACCGATTTTCGTGAAAAACCAAACCAATGATCTACATCAGTCATAACACATTACACGG
>NC_031997.1:12867433-12873231 GCF_001879085.1 Nicotiana attenuata
GGACAAAGAGGGCTAAGGCTTTGAAGAACTAGAGGGTTGGGATTGGAGTAAGTTGAGCATTGTTTGTAGCATCCCTTCACTCTTTTCTTTCTCTTTTGCTAGTTCTGCTTTCAGCCCATTCCTTTCTTCTTCCAACTCAGCCATACGAGCCTGAAGCCTAGCAATCTCGGCATCTTTGGTCCCACATTCTTGAACCAAAGTCCTAACCTTGCTATTCACTAGGGTCTTCACTGATGAACCAGGTTCAGTAAGGGCTACACTTAGCAGATAGTCACAGGCCTGGAGAGTCTTGATTCCAAAGTGCTCCTTACTTGAGGCCATTTCCCATTTCTTCAAAGGAACGTTCAGCCTGTCCAGTACAGTTGTCAGAATGAATCCATAAGGAGTAGCATGAGCCTTTGAACCATTGATGACTCTGTCCAGCAGTTTGACTATGAAAGCAGGCCAATTAATCTGCTTACCCCTCACAAGACACTCCATGAGAAGCAGGTCCATGTAATTTGCAGTGTGCCTCCTCTCCTGTCTAGGCAGCAGGCACTTGTTCACAAACTCAAAGATCACTTTATGTTCTGGCTTCATTTCACTCTTTTGAACAAATCTTGTCAGGCACCTCTTCAGCATCCTTTGTATCACAGAAGTTCCTAGTAATTTGGAGTGCTGTGGGCAGATCATCTAGACAAGGCCACCTTTGCCTGGTGTAATCATCATAACCCTCACTTGGAATGTCTAGAATCCTGCCCAATTCAGGTGCATCAAACTTCACCTTCACATCTTTCACCACACTGGTCACTAGCCCATTTTTCACAGAGCCATTTGCTATGAATTCAATCAGCTCTCTTCTGGCTAGTCTTCCATCCATCTGAAGGATCATGTCCTTCCAACCCTGTGCAGCTAAAACATCCAACAACCTAAGCATACCTGGCTCCTCCAAGTCTTTCAGCAACCTCCCCTTCAATATCTTCCTCCTGCTAAAAATAACAAAACGATCTTGCTCCTGTTCAGACTCCTCCTCTTCTTCTTCTCCACTCCACTCTTCATCTTCTTCTTCAGTAATTTTCACTTGTTTTCCCTTCACTGCAGACCTAGTTCTTCTAGCCAAAGAAGGTTCAGCAGATACAGATTTTGAAGACTTCTTTGCAGGAGTCTTGGTTCTTTTTGGTTTGTCAGTGGGAACCTCCACAGTTGTACCTCTCTCTTGATGGACCAGTTCCATCTCCTCCTCCTCTTCTTCAGCAGCCTCAGAACTTTCCACTACCTTTTCTTTTCCCTTTTCCTTCTTCTTTTTCTTACTCTTCTCTAATGCTTCCTGTAGTTCTGCTTCACTTTGCCTTACTTTGCTACTTGTAGCTCTTCCCCTAGGTACAGAAGTAGCAGCAGTCTTGGGAGATGTTACTTTGCTTTTCTTTGAGGGTTTAGAAGCAACTGGGGTCCTTTGTGAAGACGCCTTGCGCTTCTTTGGGTCATAACTGGCCCCCACTTTCTTTAGAATATCTGCTAAAGTCTCCTCCACAGAAGAACCATGTTCTTCTTGTTGCTTACTCATTTGAACAAGTCCCTCAGCAACTTCTCCTGATCCGCTTCCCCCTGACTTTAAGCCACCTTCTTCTCCTCCACCACAAATAGCAAGAACCTCTCATTTCTTTTTCTTTCTCCTCCTACTAGACTCAGCCCCTTCAGCATTTTTCACAGAACCCACCAACACAAACCTACTATCTTCCTTCTCTACTACATCAGAAAATGCATAACAGGTGTTTACCTCACATGGGGTTTCTTGACTCTTGTCATTATCAGAAGACCCAGGTTCTTCTCCTTCACTAGCAGAGATGAACTTTTCAGACTCAGAGCTTGAGTCAGATTCTTCAGCCGAAACCTCTTTCCTTTGACTGGCCTTTAATTTCTCGTTCAAGATTTTTCTGAGAGAGCCGGATGCTACAATTTTTCTGGCTAACATCTTTTGCCGGCGAAATCTGGGTTTTGGGGATTCAACTGGAGGTGTTGATGATGAAGTATTAGGGGAAACAGGTGGGGGAGTTCCAGGATTGTCTTGAGGATTAGTCATGGCGGAGAATTTCTGGAAATCTTTTGGGAATTTTTGGAGAAGAAAAGGGGATTATCAGAAGTATTGGAGAAGTGAATGACGGTTATGAGTGATGAGAGAAGGTGTGGAGTGTATTTAAAGAGGGATCGTGATTAAGCCTGTAACGGCAGCCTTTTCAGTGGTCAATTAGGAGTCTAATCAAATTAGAATTCCGGTCTCTTTAGAGATTAATAAGTGACTCTAGTTTTTAAGAAACAATCCCGTTTTAGTTAGACTCCTAGGATAATGAAACTGGTTCAATGCTCAACGGATAGAATTTCTAAAAGTTTGGTGTAATTAGGACTTCTGCGCATGATTGGTAATTTTATCTTTCTAATTGTGCAAAGTATGGAAACATACCTGAACTTTCTCATGAGCATATACAGATGAACCAAGTTCTTCAAGTAAAACTTCTCTTGATCATGCCTCAAATGTCGGAATAGAAAATCTTTGTAAGAGATTAAAGATTCATATAAACACATGTCACAGGAGTATACTAATTAAAGTATGAGACTGAGTAAGAATTAGTCTAGATATTTACATTGAATTAAGAACTCCTAACCAATATTTTTTTTTCATTTTTCAATTTTTTGTTTTTTTTCATTGTGCATTCTGAACTGGACCTTTTAGGTGATATTAATCATCCCTAATTCCAACCTGTTCCTTTCAAAGTTTTCTCTACTCAGTGCTTTAGTGAAAATATCAGCTATTTGTTTATCAGTAGCACAAAATTCTATGGAGATTAACCCTTTCTCATAGTTATCTCTTAAGAAGTGGTGTCTAACATCTATGTGCTTGGTCCTTTTATGATGAACAGGATTCTTTGTCATACTTATAGCACTAGTGTTATCACAAAATATTGGATTACACCCCACTTCAATTCCAAAGTCTACCAGCTATTGTTTGATCCATAGCAATTGAGCACAACAAGAGGCAGCAACAACATATTCAGCTTCAGCAGTAGACAGGGCTACTGAATTTTGCTTTTTGGTAGTCCATGACACTAGACATGACCCCAGGAAATGTGCCATACCTGAAGTACTTTTCCTGTCCACTACGAAACCTGCATAATCAACATCAGCATATCTTACCAGATCAAAATTACTACCTTTGGGATACCAAAGATACAAATCTATGGTGCCTTTCAGATATCTCAGTATGCTCTTGACAGCAGTCAAATATGACTCCTTTGGATTTGCCTGGAAACGAGCACAAAGTCCTACACTGAAAACAATGTCAGGTCTGCTAGCAGTAAGATACAAAAGTGAACCAATCATACCCCTATACAACTTTTGATCAACTGATGAACCAGGTTCATCAACATCTAATTTAGTGGCAGTTGCAATAAGTGTATCAATTTCTTTGGAGCCCTCCATTTTAAACTTTTTGATTAGTTCTTTTGTATACTTCTGTTGATGGATCATGGTCCCATTTGGACATTTTTTGATTTGCAAACCTAGGAAGAAATTTAGTTCACCTATCATACTCATTTCAAACTCACTTCCCATTAATTTTGCAAAGTCCTTACTCAACCTATCAGTAGAGGCCCCAAATATTATGTCATCAACATATTTTTGTACAACAAGGAGGACTTTACCTTTTTCCCTTAGGAACAAAGTGCTGTCAATTTTACCTCTTTTGTACCCATGCTCCAGTAGGAATTTTGATAGTCGTTCATACCAAGCTCTTGGGGCCTGTTTGAGCCCATATAGAGCTTTGTCCAGCTTGTACACATGCTCAGGACATTCCTTGCTTTCAAATCCTGGAGGTTGTTTCACAAACACTTCCTAGAAAGGCACTTTTGACATCCATCTGATGGAGGGTGAATTCCATATGTGCTGCAAAGGCAATGAGGTATCTGATTGCCTCTAGTCTTGCAACTGGAGCAAAGGTCTCATCATAGTCAATGCCTTCCTCTTGGCTGTAGCCCTGAACCACCAGTCTTGCCTTGTTTCTTGTAACAGTTCCATCTTCATCAAGTTTGTTCTTGAAGACCCATTTGGTCCCAATGACTGACCTGTCCTTGGGTCTAGGAACTAGATGCCAAACTTGACTTCTTTCAAATTGATTGAGTTCCTCTTGCATAGCATTGACCCAGTCTGCATCCTGCAAAGCCTCAATAACATTTTTAGGTTCAATAAGAGATAGAAAAGCATCAAATGCACACATACTCTTTGATTGTGATCTAGTTTTGACTCCAGATGTTGGATCATAAATGATGTTCTCAATGGGATGAGAACTTTGATACTTGTGAGATTTCACCAACAACTGGTTTCTACTAGATGATTCTCCTGTGTTCTGTTGATGAGGAACAGGTTCATGAACAGGTTCTTGTAAAGAGTTTGTTTCATTTTCTCCCTGATTAGTTCCCCCTGCCAGGTTGCCCAGACTGGAAGAACCTGTTCCATCACCTGTTCCTTCTTTTGATGCTGCTTCAATCAATTCTCTTACCAAGCCAATGGCTTCATCTTCATGTTCCTGTCTCTCAGAAAGAATGTTAGTTTCATCAAATATAACATGCACACTTTCTTCTACACACAGTGTTCTTTTATTAAATACTTTATATGCTTTGCTATGTGAAGAATATCCCAAGAATACTCCCTCATCACTTCTGGGATCAAACTTACCTAGGGAGTCTTTTCCATTATTGTGCACATAGCACTTGCAACCTTAAGGTGGGATATGTTTGGTTTTCTCCCTTTAAGTAATTCATAGGGAGTTTTCTCAACAAGAGGTCTAGTCATGCATCTATTGATTATGTAACATGCAGTGTTTACAGCCTCTGCCCAGAAGCTGTGGGGTAATTTGCTAGAGAGAAGCATGGTCCTTGCCATATCCTCAAGGGTCCTGTTCTTTCTTTCAACTACACCGTTTTGCTGAGGAGTTCTAGGGGCAGAGAAGTTGTGATCTATACCATTTTCATCACAATATTCAGCAAATTTTACATTTTCAAATTCAGTTCCATGATCAGACCTAATGGATGCAAGTTGATTTCCTAATTGTTTCTGAGTTTTTCTAACAAAGGCAGTAAACATTTCAAATGCCTCATCTTTCGATGTTAGAAATAGTACCAAGGTAAATCTAGAATAATCATCAACAAGCACCATCACATATTTCTTTCCACCTCTGCTCAAGGTTCTCATTGGACCACAAAGATCCATATGAACCAGTTCCAACGTCTTGGACGTACTTACCATTTTCTTGGATTTGAAGGATGACCTTACCTGCTTCCCCCTTGCACATGCCTCACAAACTTTGTCTTCCTTGAACCTGATATTAGGTAACCCTATTACCAAGTCCTTGGAGACTAATTTGTTTAGCTGATTTAGACTGGCATGGCCAAGTCTTTTGTGCCACAGGAGGGGATTATTAACTAGCACACTTAGACAAGTGAGTTCATTTTCTGAAAGAGTTGACAAATCTACAATGTAAATATTGTTAACTCTTCTTCCCTGCAAAACAATCTTGTCAGTGGTAAGGTTAATCACAAAACATTTGGTAGAGGTGAAGGCTACGAGGTTACCTCTGTCACACAGTTGTGACACACTGATTAGGCTATATTTCAAGTCATCTATCAAGTAGACATTCTCAATGGAATGAGAGTCTGTCTTACCTACCTTTCCAACCCCAATGATCTCACCTTTCTTTCTATTTCCAAAGGAGACATTACCTCCTTTCAGGTTCTCAAGTGAAAGGAACTGGTCCTTGTTCCCAGTCATGT
>NC_031997.1:12874812-13090586 GCF_001879085.1 Nicotiana attenuata
AAATGTCAAACTCAATAAAAACAAATGAAAACAATGAATGCTGCAACAGATGAGTAAATGAATGACAATCAATTAAGACATGCAACAAATAGTACGGTACTCTCTAGTACCCGCTGCGGCGTGCAGCCCGCTCCATTTATTTATCGTCGACGGCGCTCACTGGGGGTGTGCAGACTCCGGGAGGGGCCCCTTACGGCCCAAGCGCAATATCAAGCCATCTCGTGGCATCCATTAGGCCCTAAGCCTCATATCAATATCAATATAATACTGCTGCAGCGCGCAGCCCGATCCCATACTCAGTCCAGAATCATATAAGCCTCTCGAGCACAATAATATAGAAATATTCAGCCCAAACTTCATTAGAAATATTATTTAAGTTCCAAGTTTTGAGAAAAAGTGGCTGAGTTTGCAAAACAGTACTTGATGTTCCAAACGTCAATACCACACAAGAAGGGGGGGGGGGGTTGATTTGTGTGGTACCCAATTTTCAATCTAGAAGAACCTGGTTCTTCTAGGTGTTCTAACTACTACTGTTTGCGGAATTAAAATACAGAAAATAAAAGAACACAAGGATTTTTACGTGGAAAACACCTGGCTCAAAAGGTGAAAAAACCACGACCTACTACTCAGTAGGATTTTCCCAAAAATCCACTAAACTCAATGAGCCAAAAACAGCATTTAAAAAACTATTGTAAACCTAAGGGTTAACTCTAATCCCAGTGTGGCACACGGCCTCAACTGTTGCGACACTTTCAAGTTAACTCTAACTTGAATACTCAAAGTACCTAATACAATTGCTTCTATGAAAGCTGGAAAGGTATAAGTTTTAAATCACCTACTACAATTGAACTAGAATAAGAATAAACACAATGGAACTGGTTCTTCTATCTTGTTCAAGTAGCTGCAGGCGTGCACACTCAATCTCACATAAATTGCTTGCAAAATAGCCTTGCTCTTTTGCTCTGAATTTTGCTTAACTTCAGCGTATGTGCATACCTGTAAAAGAGAACAACTCAGTTATTTATTAGATTAGTAATTAGAGTTGGATTGTAACTCAATTTCTGATCCACCATTGAGTTTGAGTCCTAGACCAATCCAAACTCCAACCCTTATCCGGATGTGTTCTCTTCTTATAAGGAGACATCTTTTCCTTATCCCATATGCAATCTTTTCGATCAGGTTAGAAGATATTCAGAAGATATTGCTGCTTGATCCCCAACGACTTATCTTCTTCATGTGCATCTCATGTGCATGGGCCATAACAACTGTGTCTCCTAAGATGGACCTGGTCCTTTACTGGGTTCATTTGTCATTCTTCAAAACTTCAACTGATCTTGGGCCAACATCATGCCATCATATTTTATTGTTGGTTGTCCACGAACCATGTCTACCATTTATATTGATCTCGTCAGCCCTAAAAGATAATAAAGAAGGTTAGATAAAATGTATGTTGGTGCTCGGTAAGTATGGCCGGGTGCTAGTCCTGGCCCTCCAGTTTGGGTCGTGACACCACAGTCCGCACATCAACCGGGGCAACTCCCTACATGCTGGTTTATGGTACAGAGGCGGTCATTCCCGCCGAGGTAGAAATTCCTTCCTTGAGGATCATACAGGAAGCAGAACTCGATGATGCAGAATGGAAACTGGGGCAGAATTTTGAGGAGGGCCCTCAAAATTCCGAAGTAACTTCAAGCCGATCACCGCAAGCCGCCGTCAGAAGCACCAGCCCAGTAAAGTGGGGCAGAATTTTGAGGAGGACCCTCAAAATTCCGAAGCAAGAGATGTTGCAATGTCTTGAACCGAGTCGCAGTCGTCGGTTCACCTAAAGAAAAACTATTCTCAATTATATATTTATGTCGTATTTTTACTAACACATGCATGTCTATCATCAAAATTGTTTTGTTTAGCAACGCTACCCCAAGGATATGCACAATATCGCCAAAACAGAGCCGAGCGGATCAAGCAAATGTCAGCGGGGATACGAACTAACCTTTTCCCCATTACAGAACTCATGATTTTTCTTTGGGTGCAGGTACCCGAGTCGCAAACCATCGAATACATTTATACACTCATACAACTTTCAGAACCATCACCTATCTACAATTGCTATTCGCACACAATATCCCCAGCAGCCACAATATTGCAATCAGCTATCAGCTAAGAGATTTTACTACTATTCGCCTTTTATTTCTCTGCACTGCATAAGGCTACCTTTCTGCCTTCCGAGGTTAAGCTCTACTTCCATCTGCATCTCTCTGCATTGCATAAGGCTACCTTTCTGCCTTCCGAGACTAAGCTCTGTCTCCATCTGCATTTCTCTGCATTGCATAAGGCTACCTCTCTGCCTTCCGAGGTTAAGCTCTACCTCCATCTGCATTTCTCTGTGCTGCATAAGGCTGCCTTTCTGCCTTCCGAGACTAAGCTCTGTCTCCATCTGCATTTCTCTGCGTTGCATAAGGCTACCTTTCCGCCTTCCGAGACTAAGCTCTGTCTCCATCTGCATTTCTCTACATTGCATAAAGCTACCATTCTACCTTCCGAGGTTAAGCTCTACCTCCATCTGCATCGGCTGAAAGATCGCCATTTTACTTACATTTTTTGCATGGCTGAAATATCGCCACTTCATTTAAATCCTGCATCGGCTGAAAGTCGCCATTTTATTTACATTCTTGCACCGGCTGAAAGATTGCTATTTTATTTACATTCTTGCACCAGCTGAAAGATCGCCATTTTATTTACATTCTTGCACCGGCTGAAAGATCGTCATTTTATTTACATTCTTGCACTGGCTGAAAGATCGCCACTTATTGCATTGCATGGGCTGGAAGATCGCCAAATTGTCCAAGGGCGTCATTGTTCGGAGGCACCATTTACATAGCCCGAGAACGCCATGCCATGGCCTGAGGACCCCATTTTATCTTTTGCATAGCATTATTCAAAGGCATCATGGTTCGGTGGCATCATTCTCATAGCCGGAGAATATCATTTCATAGCCAGCGAACCCTTTATTATACGCTTCATGGCCCAGGACGTCATCTGAGGACATCATCTTAACCGTCCAAAGACAGCATTCATGGTCCAACGGGGACTTGCATCACGTTTAAAGTTATGCACAACATATGTTCGTATTGCTCATTTGTAGGTAAACCGGCTGGCAACGGCAATCTCAGCAGGAGCGATCCCGCTCCAGTTCCCGAAGCCCTACTAGACTATAACCATCCATCCCAACCCGAATATCTTGTCCGTTATTGAAAAAATCTCCATCGGCATATTCCGCCGACGGATCCTGAACTACATATGGCCTGATTCCTGTAAGACCAGGGATATGTAGGCAGCTCGAGAACCAGAGCACGGTCAAACTCTTCAAGCCGTTTCGTTCGGTCAAATTGGCCATCATATCTTTACCCGACAACTCTTTCATCCTTCTCCGGTAAAGAGGGGCAGCTGTTGATACCCAATTTTTCCCTATATATATTTTCAAAATAACATATGCATGCATATATAAGCATGCCAAAGTGTTTTAGTATTTTTTCTAATTTCTAAAAGATTTTCAAAATCAATTTATTGCCCATTTTAGCAGTATAAAAACCAATAATTATTCTCAAAATTATCATTTTGGTGGATAGTTTGTTTTATTTCCCATATTTATACCAAAATATAGTTAAGGTAATTTTTGTATATTTTATTTGGTACTTTAAAAGCTAGATTGCATATAATTGCAATTTTAGCCTATTTTAAGATTAATAGCATTTTATAATTATAAATTTGGTTCCAATATTTTTAAATTAATATTTATATAGTATTTACTTATTACTTTTAATTTAATTTTCAGAATCATTTTTACTATTTTTTATAAAATAAAAAGGGAAAAGCTGGCTATTTAATATGTAGCCCAATTTATTTCAATTATAGCCAAATTGACCCCTCCAATTGACCCAATCCTAAACTCCCAATTAGACCAGCCCAATCTCAATCGTAACCCGACCCCCCCAACCCGACCAATTAACCCGTCTGACCTTTTCTTTAATCCAGGCCGTTGATCGTTTTGATCAACGGCCACGATCACCCCTTACCATTTTTAACCCACCTAAGCCTACCCTAATCCCCTCATTTCCATCTCTCAGCAGCCTTCAAACACTCTCCTCTCCCAAAACTCTCTCGAAGGTTCCTCGGAACCCTAGTCATCTTCTGCCCTTTTCAACCGCACTTTCACCGGAATCCATGGCTTCTCAGGCCATGGATGGCCTGTACTCACCCCCCTCCACCTTTAAACCCTGGGTGTTCGAAGTTTCGAGGTCTGACCGCGATGGTGTTCTTTCAAATCCTCTCAGATCCATGGCTTTGAGGCCTCTCCGGCCTCGCTCCGGCGTATCCAAGCATGAGGAGCCTATTTCTGACCTCTCCGACTCAAGATCAGACTTTCTTCCAAGCCTTTCTCATTTCTAGGGTTTCTCTGAAACCCTAAGCTATTCGAGGTTTTCTTTTTTTGTTTCCTTAGATCTATGCTATATCTGTGTTCTACTGGAGTTTTAAAACGTTTTCCCCAATCTTTTCTTTCAAATTTGTTTCTCTTCGATTTAGGGTTTCTGAAAAAAAAATTAAAATGTTTTCTGACTCCTGTTCTTCTTTTCTTTGTGTGAATCTGTCTATGCTATGTTTTTATGTTCTCTTTTCTACCTCGCATGCCCTTATCCTGTGTTCTTATGTTTGCCTTATTATGCATATTCTTCTTTTGTGCTCCGTTCTTTGTTCTACTGGTTTCTATATCATGCTTTCACACGTTTATCTTATGTGTTCGTTTACCCCTGTGTTCCTTTACTGTATTTTCTACTAAGCTCTTAGTCCTTTATTTGCCTTCTTCTGGACTTTGTTTGAGTTCTTTCTAAACATGTTTCATCTACTGTTTCCTTAAGTTTATACTACCTCTTTGACTTCTGAACTTGTTTAAGTTCCAAGCTTTTCTTAGAACATGTTCTTTATGCTTTAAATCAGTTTCTTCACTCTATTTGTTTCGAACCTGCTATTTTACCTGTGTGTTTTCTCATGAGTCTCTGAAAGAGACCTCTGAGCCTGTTTCAGTTATTTGTCTTCTCGTCTCTGCATCTGATTCGAGTTGAAAACCCTAGGATTTGGGGGTTTTGGCGAGTTTGATCTTGTGTGTGGACTAGGGTTCTATTATGGAACCCCCGGATTCCCTCAAACTAAGTCTGAGTCTATCTACTGAATTTGAGCCTCTTTGTTTGTGACTCTGAACTTTTCTATACTAGATTCTTTCTAATTGGCATGACAGTTCTTTCTTGTTTGACATGTCTGTATGCTTTATATATGAGGAATTCTTCCTTCAAAAAAAAGGTTTTGCCAATTTGTGATTGATTCAAAATTCCTTTTAATAAGGTTCGATTGATTGTTACTGATTTTCTTTAATTAATCCTTTCTTCACCTTTTCTGGTTGGATTCATTCATACCAAAACTCAATTTCTGATTGTTACTGGCTGTTGATTGATTGCCTTTCCTTATTTGCACAAATCGTGTTGCTATCAAACCCTTTCCTTAAATAGTTTTCTGTGTATTTGCCCTTCTTGTACTACTTTGGAAAAGATTTTGATCAAATTCTTTCCTTATTTATTCTGCCCGTTTGAAATCAGAATCCCTTAATTAAAGGGAGACCTTGTGTAATTGATTTCAAAACTATTTTCTTACCTTTTTCTTACTTGCTTCCTGCACTATAAAGGGCACGACCTTTCAGCACTTTAAGACACCTTGAGTTCAATACTCTAACACACATTACTTACTTTCAATTTCAATACTCTTACGCTTCACCCAACACTCTACTCTCTTCTGAGATATTCTGACTATTTGCTTGCAATTTGGCTTTACAAGACTACTGCTTTTACTTTCTTGTTTCCCTGAAACTGGTATGTTCTAATTTAAGTTTCAGCCTCATCCCAATGTGTTTATTTCACAGCTTCTATCATCCTGTCTACTTTGCTGTCTATGCTTAGTGTTAAATATGTATGTTGTCCTCTTTGCATCCGTTTTCTGCTGTGAATCCCCATACCCCTATTCCCTTTATGTGTTTGAGTTAAGGTTCAGGCATGGCAGCATCAAAATTGTTGTTCATGACTGTGATTGATCCTTCAAAAGATCCTAACTCCCAAACAATGTGGCTAACAGGCTGGTTGGGGTGTGCCAGCACTTTCAATTACTGGGTATGGCCACCAGCCTATCTTGACTTTCCCCTAAACCCCTTTCTGTACTTACACTCACTCTTAGTTTCTAAGTTCTGCCCCCCTCCTATGAGCCTTGCTTTGGGGACCTTGAGTTCCCTCTGAACTTGGACATTTGAGGGCTGGCCCTTCCACTGCACTATAATTCAATTCTGTAATGAATTTGGGTGTAAGCACTGCCTGGAGTTCATGAGGCTCTTGGGAACTCTGACACACCCAGAAAATGAGAAAGGCTTTGGGAATTGGATCTTTGGAGTTGGTTTATTTCATATTTCAGACCTGGAGTCTGAATCAGGCTCTCCTTGGTTGTACTCTAATTTCTGATGTAATTTTACTCTTCTTGATTCATTCTGGTTTGTAATAATTTTGTAATAACTTATGGGTGTTTTAGTGAAAAGGGAAGGGTCACTCATGTATGCATAAGGGTAGATATCATGCTCTTAGGTATTTACTTCTGCAATCGTATCCTGCTTTCGTTTCTGCATTCTCGAAATCCTGCCCTATAGGTTTTCTGCACTTCTGCATTTTAGAAATCATGTCTATAAGTTCTTTCTTTCATACATAGATATCATATCAATAGTTCCTGCTTTTCTGTATCTCATATAGAGAACATGTCAATAGGATTCTGCATTTCTGCATCTCATATAGAGAACATGTCTATAGGATTCTGCATTTCTGCATCTCATATAGAGAACATGTCTATAGGATTCTGCATTTCTGCATCTCATATAGAGAACCTGTCTATAGGATCTCTTAAATTCTGTATAAACATCTATCACTAGGCAAACAGTTTATAGGTTTAAATAACAAATTGCCTTCTAGATACTATGCATATAGGACTCCTACATTTGTATAAACGTTTTTCAAACCAACCACGCTTAGAAAGCATGCCTATAGGAGTAACCAGCTAAATTTGAATCGTCTACAAGTCTAAAATCACTGGTAACGATACCCAATACCCGCAGAACTTATGTTTTTCTATAATCAGCAAGCCTTCTTTAAAATTAGTGTACTCCTGCATTATTAGATATCATGCCTATAGGTTTCACCTAGGCAAGCCATTAGGTAATTAATCAACTGCACCAATCTTTGATAATTACAACCAGCAGGCAGGCCTAATTCGGACTTCTTATCTGAAAATATGTGATAAATCAGCCTGCCTTAACGCTTTAAGTTAATTCAGACCATAACCAGTACGTGCAAGACATGCTAAATAATCTATCTTTAAGTGTGGAGGCCTGTCTGAGCCTTTTTAACTGTTATGTGTTTCCCATATCTGCTTTATGTATTTTTGTTTGTCGCCTTAGAATTTTATCCTTTTAAACTCTGAAAAGCCCCAAATCTCCCTCCCCTTTTAGGACTAGTAGTCCCAAATGCCTCTGGGACTGATAGGATTGGGACGGGTAATAGCATGCAATAAGTAACGAGACTATTCCGCGCTTTAATACCTTAACGGAGTGGGAAAGGGTAGATATGGATATGACGACCACGCGATAACACCACGTGTATAAATGGTTACCAGGTGTTGTGTGGGGTGATCCATATTATTTATAAACCTAGGAACCCCCCCCCCCCCTTCCCTTTACTTGTTTAATCTTTCAGAATTTCTTATTTTTTTAAAAAGAAACTGCTCAATTTTTAGCTTCCTTAACTTTTCTTTTACTTCAATTACTTGCATCAATTACGTAAAAACCTTCCTTTTACTTGTTTATTTTCAGAACTTTAAAATTGCTTTCTTCCCAACTTTCAGTTTCTTTAACTTCTTTTGCTTCAGTTGCTTACAACCGTTATGTGAAAACTATCTCGTATTTGCAATTCTTGCTTGTTCACTTGTCATTTGCACTTAAAGTCACCATTGTAGCATGGCCGGGAACCACACTAGTGGATCTTGAGGGGTGCCTAACACATTCACCTCGAGATAATTTCAAGCCCTTACCCAATCTCTGGTTTTTCTAAATCAAATTTCTTTAGTGTCCTAATGCACTTAATCATTAGGTGACGACTCTTCAATTGCAAACCCAATTCCCAAAAGGAAATGAGTTATCCGCCCAAATGTCATAAGCCCGATTTCGCGAGAGAAAGGGGGCATCGACAATCACAAGTCACATTCTCTTCAAGGAATGGATCATAATCAGCGATGTGCTTCATACCAATTTGATGGTAAACATTGCCTTCACATTTTGAAGGACTATTTTGAGAACCCTTGTTGTTCTCCTTTTATAATCATTGAGATGATTATTATTATTTGGAACGCTCACATTCATTGTTCAACCACTTGTATTCATTTAGACTTATTATGCGTCGCTACCACATTCACTTCAAGAATGGAGCAAATCAAGTAAGACAATATTTATGACTTTTCATGAAAAATATATTATTTTTCTTTAGTCATCATTATATCATCAATATGGTACAGTGTGACTCAAACCCAATGTCTTACCAATATAAAGGCATGTTAGGCCATAATGAATTGGGACTTAAACCCAACTCTTATCGTCATGGAGCATCAGGACTTAAACCTGATGTTTTATCCTTATGGTGCGTTGGGAATTGAACCCATCGTCTTACCCTCATATAATTGTCACGACCCCAGTTCACCCACCGTGAACATGTCGTGATGGTGCCTAGTCTCTACAACTAGGTAAGCCTAAAATGCAGAAAACAAAATAACTTGCGGAAAATAATAATTCAACTTGAACAGTTAAAAGAAAATACGGTGTATAGATGCCACTTGGCATATACAATCCCATAACATGGAAGTCTACAATATCATCCCAAAACCCGGAAACTCACGGGAACACAAGCTAATAGAATGAGTACACTGCTCTAACTTCAGAATGTCTAAAACAACAGTAAGAAAGGAAGGATATCTGCTAAAGCTAGAATAAGATAGAGACTCCTTGGTCTGCAGACGCGGCAGATGTACCTCGAAGTCTCTACTAGATCTCTCCGCCTCGAGGGTGATACGCCTGGGTGGAGGTACCTGGATCTGCACATGAAAAACATAACAGAAGGGGCATGAGTACACCACAGCGGTACTCAGTAAGTGCCAAGCCTAACCTCGGTCGGGTAGTGACGAGGAAGGTCAGGGCCCTACTGAGGTTAGACAATATAATATGAATTAACAGTATGAAAACAGGCAACAATAATGAGTACAGCAGTGAATAAGACAGGTTAAACGAGGCAATAACAAATACACAGAGAACGGAGTAAACATGGAATATGTACAGCTCAATACCAATGGTAACAATGAGGATCTCCCAGGATACCATCCTGTAGTCCTTTTCTCAACTATCCGGTGGATCTCCCGGGATACCGTCCCGTAGTCCATCATATGTGTATATCCGAAGGATCTCCCGGGATATCGTCCCATTGTCCAACTATCAATGTGCAGGGGGATCTATCGGGAATCGAACCAGCAGTCCCAAAGTAAATATGTAGGGGGGTCTACCGGGAATCTAACCCGTAGTCCCAAAGTAAACAAACAAGGGGGGAGCTACCGGAATCCCACATCCGTAGTCCCAATGTAAATACGCAGCCACAACAAGAAGATATTCAGCAATGAAGTTCAAAGAAATACAAGGCAACAGATAGTTCTAGCCTAACATGCTTCACGTAGTACAAACAAAGCAACTTAAGAAAGTAGGCAATTTAGATCAGCTAAGCATGCTTTTCTAAACTAACACAGGCTATAATTGCAAATAGAATAAAGCAGGTAAGAAAGAAACTCAATCTAAATATTTAAGTAAAACAGGATTTTCAACAATTAGCTCAAGTACGCGCTCGTCACCTCACGTACAGGGCATTCAATTTCCAAACATCATATCCTAAGGGGAAAAGTCCCCCACACAAGGTTAGACGAGCCACTTACCTTGAACCGGCTCCAAAATCAACTCGAAACCACACTTTTGCCACGAGTATCCGACTCCGAATGGCCCAAATCTATTCAATTCAATTACATATCGTAAATAACATCTCAAGCAACTGATTCTATGATTTAATTCAAAGCTAAGATGCGAAATTAGGTAAAATGGCCAAAACGCCCCTCAGGCCAACGTCTCGGATTGGGATGTAATTAACTTTTTTAGAACCCTCGTACTCTCACGAGTCTAACCATATAAAAATCTCTCAAATCGGAGGTCAAAAACCCACTCAAATCTCAATAATTAGGTCTATGAAGTTTTTACCCATTTTCCATTCAAAATCCGAAATTAGATGATGAAATTAACTAAAGATTGATGAAATATAACTAGAAAGGGTTAAAGAATCGTTACCCAATGATCTCCTCTTCAATCCCTCTCAAAATCGCCCTCTCCCGAGCTCCAATTCGATTTTTCTAACTTTGAAACTAAACCCTCGAACTCACTATTTCTGGCCAGTGAATTCCGCATCTGCGGTCAAGGGACCGCACTTGCGGTCCCGCTTCTGCGGAACATTTGCCGCATCTATGGCTTCATTAAAAGGGCCAGGAGCCGCATCTACGGTCCTTCTTCCGCAGATGCAAAATCGCTTCTGCGGTTATACTTCCGCATCTGCGGAACCTGGAAGCCACCCAAAAATCCGCATCTGCGGTACACCTAGCCGCATCTGCGGCGCCGCATCTGTGGTCCCCAAACTGCAGATGCGAAAATATCAAAAGCAGCAAAAGCTGCAATCCCTCAACTTCAAAAATCTTTCTGTTAACCATCCGAAATCATCCCGGGACCTCAACCAAAAGCACCAATAACACCTAATACCTTATTCAAACTTGTACCAATCCTTAAACCACCTAAAACAACGCCTGAAACTCGAATTAATCAATGATTCAAGCCTAAGAACTTCAAATTCTCACAAAACACGCTTTCGATCAGAAACCTAACCAAAACACGTCCGAATGACCTAAAATTTTACACACACATCCCAAATGACATGACGGAGCTACTGCAACTTCTGGAATTCCATTCCGACCCTCGGATCAAAATCTCACTATCGGACCGGAAACTTCAAAAATTCAAACTTCGGCATTTCAAGCCTAAATTAGCTACGGACCTCCAAAACACATTCCGAACACGCTCCTAACCCCGAAATCACCTAACGGAGCTAACGGGACCATCGGATTTCCATTCCGAGGTCGTCTTCACACTGTTTTGACTATGGACCATTTTCCAACACTTAAGCTCTCCTTTAGGGACTATGTGTCCCAAAACTCTCCGAAAACCCAAGACCGAACGTCCCAGCAAACCAAAATAGCAGAAATGGACTTAGGGGAAGCAGTTAATAGGGTATCGGGGCGAAAATTCCAAAAATGACCGGCCGGGTCGTTACAATAATATTTATCACATTTTGTCTCATTCACTTCTAGGAATAGAACATAATTTTATGTAGCCATAAATAAGTAAATAGAAATGATAAGAACTATTATCAACAAAAATATGATGGAGTACAAACTCGTGTACTAGTATCTTACATATAAACATTTCAAAACAGAAAGTTACCATGTAGCGTTATTACTATATGATGTGTTACTGCAAACTAATGCATGATGATTACATAAAATGAGCACAAGAATTGAAATACATAACTAAATATACTTAACTTCGGAAAGCAAATAATCTTAAGTAATAACTATTGCTAGCATATTATGTTTTTATACAGAAGATGTTAAAATAGACTAGTAAAACATAATGATATAACTTTCCCAACTATCAACATAAAAAACATGTTGCATCTAATTAGCTTAGTATGGATCATAATATTGACATTATTTTTCCTGTGCCTAAAGCAGAAGATTAACGAAATACATTGCCTTTGCCAAAATAGAAAACTAAGTATAAAGTTTTTCGCTCGCAAACGTTTTTCTTTCTCAAAGAAGCAATAGAATCACATCATGAAGCAAACAAAAATCGGAATAAAATCTCAACATAGTATTACTAACAAATTAAAATCCTTGAAGTAATATGGTCATTCCTCCAACATGATCATGTGACATAACTATTATGAGTAAGAAAATCACCTTTTTCCAGATTAACAGTATTTAGCTCTAACATGCTTGAAATTTAGTTTCATGGGAACTCTAGGATATAGTAATTATTATCTACCTAATATACACGTCTAAATTTTGTAGTAATTATGTTATAATTTATAGAACCACTAAAAGGTTATTTAACGAACTAAATATTAGCATCTGATGGTCCTACCTTGTTTTATCCACATTAAACTAACATATAACTCCTACAATTCATGATAGTTAGTACAACATCGAAAGTAATAAATTACATAAAATTTAAAAGATTTAAGAGTGCGCAAACCAATAGTTCAATTTTTATTTTAATATATTAGTATACCTTCAAGTTTAAGTTATGATAGACCTCAGATGCATACCTCGGATTGCACTATGAATTCACAATATTACCTTTTCATTTTCATGGCGAGATATGGAAAGACCATACGAAATTTTGCTGCAACGCTTCAACTTGTATGCCTAATTTTGTGGCTTACTTTGAAGTTGAAGAAGACCAAAACATTATTGATAAACATAATGTGACTAAAATAGACAATATAAGCAAACTATCAACATGGCATATGAAATGTCGTAGGCATGATGATATAAATGAAATATTAGAGAATCGTGCTGATAACGTGTTATGAAATATAACTCAAAGTAACAATATGGAACAAGGAAATAAAAGCAATTTAGTAAAACATGAACAAGAAATGGAGAGAAGAGATTTTCTTCTTAAATTGTGTGTATTTTTCTATCTATTATAAGGCCTTTATATAGGCATGAAAAGTGGGAAAAAATATGTCATTGAATATGTCATTAAGCATAGAAATATGTCATTTCATTAACCATTTGAGAAGATCACGGAGGAATAGTAGACATCCACCATAATATGATTTTTCTTATAACAATATGAGACTTGTTGATCATATACGGTGAGGCTAATATCTTTGTTACACCTTTAAGCATTCTTTAAATACATAAGTCGCCCCTTAAAGTTATCGTGGATTTTCATATTGATACTTCTACTAAGGCTTGTTACAATTAAACACCCAACATTTATCAAATTGTGCATATTAAACACTTACTGACTAACCAATAAAACAAATGAAAAACACGAACTTATCATCCAAAGAATATTATTTTGATGTAACCACTTGTCTAACTGACATGATTGCACAAAAATCTTTCCATTGGTCAAAAGATAGAAGTTTTCTTGAATTCTCATTTATCTTTAATATTTTAAGTTTAAGAGTTTTAAACATGAAGTGATTTAAATGAAAAAGTTTTTCATTGTAATTAACAAGGTATGGAAGAATTAAATTGGTATATTATTTCATATATATATATATACATATATATATATATATATATATATATATATATATATATATATATATATATATATGTAACACACATGTACATCGGGTGCTAACTAAGGAAAGAAATAAAAGAGATTCCTCCAAATCTGCTATCTATATATGAGTTATGTACACTACTAAGAAACTGTCTATGTTCATTGTGTAAAGTTTCTAGGTTCATTCTGTAACACTCCCCCTCAAGCTGGAGCATATATATTGATCATGCCCGGCATGTTACAAAGGTAATCAACTCGAGTGACATTCAATGCTTCAGTGAACAAATCAGCTAGCTGCTCTCTGTCTTCATGTAGCCAGTGGAATCAAGTTCTCCTGAATCTTCTCACGCATAAAATGACAGTCAACTTCAATATGTTTGGTTCTTTCATGCGAGAATGATCGTGATCATTGTATAATATGCCGAGTACAGGAGCTCTTTTTAAGTAACAAAGGATTTGATCCAAGGCCTCCCAATCTCTATGTGACGACCCAACCGGTCGTCTTAAGAATTAACGCCCCGTTCCCCTATTAACTGCTTTCCCAAGTTTATTTCTACTATTTTGAATTGCCGGGATGTTCGGTTTTGAGTTTCGGGGAGCTTCGGGACACTTAGTCCCTAAGTGAGAGCTTAAGTGTTGGAAAGTTGACCGTAGTCGGAACAGTGTAAAGACGGCCTCAGAATGGAAATCCGATGGTTTCGTTATCTTTGTTAGGTGATTTTGGGGTTAGGAGCGTGTTCGGATTGTGTTTTGGAGGTTCGTAGCTAATTTAGGCTTGAAATGGCGAAAGTTGAATTTTTGAAGTTTTCGATTCGATAGCGAGATTTTGACCCGAGGGTCGGAATGGAATTCCGGAAGTTGGAGTAGCTCCGTAGTGTTGAATGTGTCGTGTGTGCAAAATTTCAGGTCATTCGGACGAGGTTTGACAGACGTTTTGATCGAAAGCGTGTTTTTAGAGTTTTTGGAATTCCTAAGCTTGAATCCGAGGAAAAATAGGTGTTTTGATGTTGTTTTGAGCGTTCCGAAGGTTGGAACAAGTTTGAATGATGTTTTAGGATTGGTTGGCAGGATTGGTTGAGGTTCCAGGGGCCTCGGGTGTGTTTCGGATGCTCAACGGACCATTTCTGGACTTGGAAAGGCATCAGATTTTTGCTGGTATGTGTTGCAGGTTTTCCTTCATCGCGATCGCGTGGAGAGTATCGTGATCGCGAAGGCTTAGGCTAGGCAGAGGGAAATTTGCTCTTCGTGTTCGCATGGAGAGGAATGTGAACGCGTAGCTTTGGGGCAGTGCTGAATCGCGAACGCGTGGACAAGGCCGCGTTCGCGTAGAAGAAATAAGGCGGCAGTGTCGTTTTAAATGTTTCTCTACGCGGTCGCGTGGAGCCAACCACGATCGTGTAAGTCTAAGTGAGCTAGCCATCGCGTTCGCGGACGGGGTTTCGCGTTCACGTAATGTAAATCTGAGGCGCGTAGGTTTTGTTCTTCGCGATCGCGACTGGCCTTCCACGATCGCGATTAAGGAAATCCCTAGGCAGATTTTTAAAACCCAAAATCGAGGGTTTAGACCATAATTCATATTTTGGACTTGGGAGCTCGGAAGATTGCGATTTTTGAGGAGATTTTCACCTAGGTGATTTGGGTAAGTGATTCCTACTCGGTTTAGACTAATTTCCATGAATCTACACTTAAATCCATCCTTTAATTTCAGAAATTGTATGAAAATTGGGGAAAAGTTCTTAGACCAAGAAATTAAATTTTGATTGGGGATTTAACATCGGATTTGGATAATTTTTGTATGGTTGGACTCGTGAGAGTACGAGGTTTCTGAAAATATAAATTTTACGCGATTCCGAGACGTGGGCCCGAGGGGCGTTTTGGTCCTTTTACATAATTTCGCGTATTAGTTTAGAATTTAATTGTAGAATCAGCTACTTGAAGTGTTATTTATATTATGCAATTGAATTGAATAGATTTGGGCCATTTGGAGTTGAGTACTCGTGGCAAAGACGTGGTGTCGGATTGATTTTGAGCGAGTTCGAGGTAAATGGCTTGTCTAACCTTGTGTGGGGGACCTTCCCCTTAGGTTTGATATATTTGGTAATTGAAATGCCTTGTACGTGAGGTGACGAGTGCGTACTTGTGCAAATTGTTGGAAATCCGGTTTTCTTTAAGTACTTATTAGTATGTTTCTTCTCCTGCTTTATTACTTGCACTATTAAGCCTGTCGTTAGCTTAGGAAGGCATGTCTAAGTGATTTAATTGCTTTAATTGTTCAAATCTGTTTACCTGAGCTCTGTGCAGCATGCTAGGCTAGAATTATTTGTTGCCTTAATATGAAGTTTTCCTTCTCTGAATATTTTCTTGCTGCTGCTGTGTATTTACATTGGGACTACGGATGTGGATTCCGGTAGCTCCCCCTTGTCTGTTTACTTTGGGACTACGGGTTAGATTCCCAATAGATCCCCCCTGTACATTTACTTTGGGACTACGGGTTAGATTCCCGGTAGATCCCCCCTGTACATTTACTCTGGGACTACGGGTTAGATTCCCGGTAGATCCCCCTGCACAGTTATATGGAACTATGGGAATGCACCCGGTAGATTTCCGCAGTACTGGGTATTTATATTTGGGGACTACGGATCGGGATTCCGGTAGATCCCCCGCGCATTGATAGTTGGACTATGGGATGGTATCCCGGGTGATCCTTCGGACACATATATGATGGACTACGGGACGGTATCCCGGGAGATCCACTGGATAGTTGTAATTGGGACTACAGGACGGTATCCTGGAAGGTGCCCCGGTTGTTATCTCTGTGTTGAGCTGTATTCTTTCCATGGTTTGTTTGTCTCTGTTCTGGTTGTTGTTGTTCTTCCAATTCTATGTTATTTCTTACTGTTGCACTTATTTATACTGTTTATTTCACACTGTTAACCCTTATATTTTATTTAACCTCAGTAGGGCCCTGACCTTCCTCGTCACTACCCGACCGAGGTTAGGCTTGGCACTTACTGAGTACCGTTGTGGTGTACTCATGCCCCTTCTGTGCATGTTTTTCATGTGCAGATCCAGGTACTTTCGCTCAGTCTTATCATCCTTGAGGCGAGGCGCTTCTATAGAGACTTCAAGGTATATCTGCCGCGTCCTCAGACCGAGGAGTCCCTTTCTATTCCCGCTTTTAAGTATTAGCCCTTCTGTATTTCTTTTCTTTGTTAGACAATCTGGAGTTAGAGCTATGTAGTACTTCTTAGCTTATGATTTATGGGTTTCCGGATCTTGGATTTATGTGTTGGTTTGAGAGTTAAATATGGTGTATGCAGAGTGGCACATTTATACACTGGTAAATTCTTATTTCTGTTTTAAATTGTTTTACTTCCGCAAATTTTGATTTCTTTTTCGCAATTTAGGCTTACCTAGTCGTAGAGACTAGGTGTCGTCATGATGGTTCACGGAGGACGAACCGGGGTCGTGACACTTTAACTTTGGACGCGGACATGAACTGGCTAACCATACTCACTGCAAAAGCAATATCTGGACGAGTCACAGTGAGATAGTTTAATCTCCCAACTAACCTCCTGTATCTATATGGATCATTAAATGGATCGCCATCATCTTTCATAAGATGCAAATTAGGAACCATTGGAGTACTGCAAGGCCTTGCAGCCAGCTTACCAGTTTATGCTAGTAAGTCAAGAATATACTTTCTCTGAGATAGAAAAAATCCCTTCTTGCTTCGAGTTATTTCTACTCCCAAGAAGTATTTCAGTTGTCCCAAATCTTTTTGTATGAAAATTAGTATGCAAGAAAGACTTGAGAGAAGAGATTTCTACATAATCACTCCCTGTGATAACAATGTCATCCACATATACAACAAGGAGAATAGGTCCAGTTGTTGATTGCTTGTATAAGACAGAATGATCACATTTGTTCTTTTTCAGCCCAAATTCTTGAACTGCTCCACTAAATTTACCAAACCAAGCTCGGGGACTATGCTTCAAGCCATATAAGGATTTCTTCAAATGCCAGACCTTGCCATACTCCCCCTGAGCAACAAAACTAGGTGGTTGCTCCATATATACCTCTTCATGGAGATTACCGTGAAGAAAAGCATTCTTAATATCCAATTTATGCAAAGGCCAATTCTCAAAAGCAGCTAGAGAAATGAACAAGCGGACAGAAGTACGTTTGGCAACCAGAGAAAAGGTGTCTGAATAATCTACCCCATAAGTATGAGCATATCCCTTAGCCACAAGTCTGGCCTTAAGTCACGCCATAGAGCTATCACGATTAACTTTGACCATGAAGACTCATTTGCATCCCACTGCTTACTTTCCACTGGGTAGATCCACTAAATCCTAAGTGTGGTTTTTCTCTAAGACATGTATTTTCTCAAGCATTGCTTCAGACCATCTAGGATGATTCAAAGCCTCCTTCACTGTTTTGGGTATAGATACAGAGTCTAGAGACACAATCAAAGACCTAGATGCAAGAGACAAGTGGTCGTAGGAAACAAATTTAACAATAGAATATGTGGATTTGCAAGTACTTATACCTTTGCGAATAGCAATTGGAAAGTCAAGGTTTTCTGGAGGGTCAGGTGGAGGCAAATCTGATGATGAAGGAACTGATGACGAAGGAACTGGTGCAGAACATGTATCATTCGTCTGTTGCCTCCGCGAGTAAACTTGAACAATTGGTGGTCTTGCTAACACGATTGGAGCAGGTGCTGAAGGCAGAATAGTGGATCGGTGCTCGATAGAACTAGGAGATGGAGGAACATCATCTTGTCGTTCTGTCAAAGTACGAGTAACCTGATATACTAGCCACTCATCTCCCTCCCCTGACTTGTAGAAATGGGAGGTGCATATAAGAATGGTATAGTATCTGAAAATACCACATATATCATCACCAAATATTTTCCAAATTCAGTAGAATAACACCGATATCCCTTTTAAAGGCGAGAATAGCCAAGGAAAACACACTTCAATGCCTTGGGATCCAACTTGGTTATAGATGGTCGAAAATCTCAAACATAACGTGTGCTTCCAAATACCTTAGGTTCCACTGGAAATAATGCCTTGTTTGGAAAAAGAACACTGTAAGGAACATTACCACCAAGCATAGTTGACGGCATGCGATTAATCAGAAAGCAAGTCGTAGAGACTGCATCAGCCTAGCTATCTCAAGTGGATGCCTATTCTTCCTCTCAGCAACTCCATTTTGAGAGGGTAGATCAACGCATGAAGACTGATGTAGTATACCATGTTGTCTCATGTACGACTGAAATAACTCTGACATGTATTCTTTAGCATTATCACTCCTTAGAATACGCACCAAAGCGTTAAATTGAGTTTTGACTTCAGCACAGAAGGCAGAAAAGTGAGTAAACACTTCAGAGCGACTCTTCATAAAGTAAATCCAAGTCATTCGAGAAAAATCATCTACAAAGGTGACAAAATACTTATGTCCAATTTTGAAAACAACGGGACATGGTCCCCAAACATCAGAATGAACTAACTCAAAAGCTGACACAACTCATTTATTAACCCTTGGACTTAACGAGATACGATGGTGTTTTGCAAATCGACATGACTCATAATCCAATGAAGAAATATTCTGAAACTGAGGACAAAGATTCTTCAACAAAGGCAGAGATGGGTGTCCCAATCGACAATTTGCTTCAAAGGGAGATAGAACACTAGAGCATGCAATAGACTGTGGCTCTCATTCATCAAGGATGTAAAGATCACCAAATAAATATCCTTTACCAATAACCTGTTTTGTTGTAAGATCTAGAAACAAATAATGATAGGGAAAGAATGCAACACAACAATTAAGGTCTTTGGTGATTTTACTAACAGAAATCAAGTTAAAAGCCAAGTTTGGTAGGCCAAGTTGGTTTAATAGTCCCAGATCCAACACTGTTACAAGTTGATCCATCAGCTACAATAACCGGAGAGGATGCTTTATGTGAGCAAAAGCTAGAAAAAATATTTGGATTACCTGTCATGTGATTTATGGCACCTATCGATCATCCATTTACTGGAAGAGGTGATAAGACATGTTTTATCTGACCCAGCAAAGGTATTAACTAAAGAAGATTCCTTAACTGATTTATGATACTAAAGAAATTTTAGAAACTCATCTGAAACCAAGAACTAGGAGTTGTTGCATTATTATTCTTTATCATCATTTTTTCCTTTGAATAACAAACTGATTAAATTAGTAGAGGTCCCCAAAGCTAAAAGGTACCAAAACATATCTCTGGTAGACACGAAGTCAACAATCTATTTAACAGAACTCCATTCCAATAACCCACTCAACCAAGTCAGAGAACCAAACAAATCTGTCCCAAAATCAAATAAAATTAGAGACCAACAAAGTTTCTGATAAGGGAAGACTCAACAGATAATATAAAAGTCTCAAATTGTAACAAAGCGTGTTACCAGGAAGACCCAACAAATACCAATTCACAAAACAAGCAATCAGATGCAAGATTATTATTCCACGACTACTTCAGTATCCAAAAAAAAACCAAACAGTAGAAGAACTCAAACCTGACCAAAATTGGTGTAATACAACCTTGTCCGAGTCTGTTCTTCACGAAAATAAGGTTCTATTATCAGAGGATAACCGATAACCAACAACAGATCGAAAATATCAAGCTGATCTCGGAGAACGAAGTTGGACAGAGAACGGACCACACACGCACCTCACGTGTCTGCCGGAAAGTTTTGGTCAACTCTGGTAAGACAAACTCAACTCCGGCGAAGCCACAGATCTCTGATACCGTGTAATTAACAAGGTATGGAAGAATCAAATTGGTATATTATTCCATGTAGTGATACATGTATATACATGTACATCAAATGCTAACTAAGGAAAGAGATTCCTACAAATCTGCTATCTATATATGGGTTATGTACACTACTAAGAAACAGTCTATGTTCATTGTGTAAAGTGTCTAGGTTCATACTGTAACATCCATGAAACATTGGAGGTATAAAACTTTCTCATTCAAATATCATGTCTAAAATTGTTGTGGTTCACTGCTGCAAAACTTATTTGTTCTTCGACATAATAAATTTTATCATTTTACTTCTGCTAGATACAAATCAACTAGATGCGAAATTTTGAGCACTGCTGTAGAAGTCATGCTTCAGCTTTGCCAAAATACTGTACGTTTGTTGTGTGATTATAACTAAACTCACTTGTGCTTTCTTCCCACCAGCAAGAATGCGTTGAATCTGAAGCCCTCTGCTGAAGGCCTGGTTGAAAAGTAGCTTTGTCTGGTTATAAATTTTAGAGAATGTTGGATAGTGAGACAAAATTTCTTCCAAAAAATATTTCCCGAATATTATCCGTCACACCAATCACAGCCTATATTTTTTGGGGGGATAATATATAAAATTCCTCTTAAACTTGACTCGATTTACAACTTAACTTATGTTGTGGTTGTTTTATTCACGTAACCTTTTTTTGTTTCGATTACATCGTGTCATGTGGCAGAGTGGTTTCGCCTCCTTGTTAGCTAGTTGGAACAAAAAAACAATTAAAAATAGGGATACTGTAGTATAAAGTGACCACATAAACTTGATCTTAAGTTGATATTTGTTCTTTTTGGTTCGATTATACGAGAGAAACATAAAATTTTTAACATAAACTATTTTTAGTCGTTTTGCTAAACTAAGACCACAACCATTATTGACATATTGGAGATCTTCACTTCCAATTATCAAACACCTCAACCAAGCGAACCAACAAACTACCCAAACTAGGACTTCTTAACTTCATCTTCTTTATGCATCAGTAATGTTATTATCCACTGACAAATGAACAGACATTGTAATTTGTTGTGAACATGGATAAGTTATATAATGTTTATGGGCCAGTTAGTTGGACAAAGGTTGGCCAAGCTATTGGGCCTGGGGCTAACCCACGATATGGCCAAGGAATTAGACAGCCCAACGATACATATGCTTGGGATCCAGGTTGAGTAGGGAGTACAAAGGGGATAAAAGGGGTGTCATCGGCAGTTTTAGGATTTATACGAATTATGTTTCCTCATCCCCAATTCTCTATGTACTTACTCCTCATCCCCTTCTTCTACTATGTTTGTTCTTAGCAATTTCCTTCATTGTTTAGTTTCTCCTTGTAATTCCCATTTTATCGTGGTGAAATACACTTATTAATCTGTTGGGCGTGAAATTGTGTGTGCTTAGTGTTGGGTTCGTTACATAATTTGACATGTTACTACTGATCATGCACCATGTTTCTTAGATTACCAACTTTTAGAGTAACGTTTGTCTAACTGACACTATTGCGCAGAAACTGTTACAGCATCAAAAGAAAAGAATAAACTCTTGAATTCTCATTTATCTTAAATATAAACCAAAAAAATATTGCATATATGAGCAATTATTTGCATTTATAACAAAGGAGTATACATCTTGTGCTGTAGTATTCTGAAACTATAATATGCTAAGAATTTTTATGCTCTACAATGTGTCCTGGACCAGGGAGCAGAAGGCTTGATGTGGAATTTTGAACAATGGTGTGGAAGTCATACTTCTGCTTTGCCAAAGATACAGAACGTTTGGTGTGTGATTGATAATTAAGCTCACTTGTGCTTCTTCCCACCAGCAAGAATACGTTGAATCTGAAGCCCTCTGCTGAAAGCCTGGTTGAAAAGCAGCCTTGTCTGGAACTCGGAGACAAATGGGAACCAAGCAAGAACAGCCACAGGTGCAAAGATCACGAGCCCCATTAGGTACTCGTATCCTCTGGCTAGAGCCTTCACAGATCCCCACATTCCTATGCCCTTCACTACTGGCCTACATGCCTGTGCTATCTGCAGGGCACACGATAAGACTTCAGATACACACACACACTCTCTCTCTTCTTTAGTGTTCTATATATCAAAGGCAGGTAATTGTGTTTTTCAAATGCGATGAAGTTGTCAAAATTGTAAAGAATCTCTTTCACTGACACAGCCTCAATTCCACTACCATTAGTAGCAATAATGCTGAGACAAAAACCTCTCAGTGAATAACATTGAAGATAAGAAATAGTCACCTGAAGAAGAGCCCATCCAGTTGGCAAGAAGGCCAATAAGCTGGCAAAAATGTCTCCAACAGTAAGGCTTAGGAATTTGAACAGCACAACAAGTGTGACTATGAAGCCAATGAACAGGAACAACTTCAGAAGCCTGAACATCAGCTGGAAATCAGCACTGAACTTCTTCCTACCCATGGACACGATCTGCAGATAGAAAGTACAGTTTCAGAAGTTGCTACAGAAAGACAATTTATGTGACGAGAATTTAGAGCATCTTTCTAAAGAATGGTTTCATAATGCAAGAAAGGTCCGAATGCTGACCTTCAAGACGACCATGACGAACACAATGACCAACCAGGACAAACCATAAACCTGCAATCGTATCGAGAGGAGGATTATCATATAAGTGGGATGCCAATACATTCCAGATATTGTATTGAAAGCTGAAAATTCAAGGGAGATCTATTCTCAAGAGAGTTCTAGATGTACTTACAATGATACCCTTATCATTATTGGACACATTTAGCTGATAAACAATTCCATATTGGAAAAGTAAGAAGCGCAGAGCAAGAAGAATTTCACAGAAGCGGCCAATCAAACCAGAATACTGCAGATGCTCTTGCTCCTCATCCCACCAAGACTCCCAACTCTTGGTTGCCGGAACACCAATACCTCCATGATTGCTGATCCACTTGGCCCAATCCTCCCAATCATCCACTATCTTTTGCCATTCAAAGCCTGAAGGATTAAAGAGGAAAGGAGCAAACAGCCATGAAACAACAAGGAACCACATTGAGCCACTGAGAAGCAAGAAAGCTACAGAATCAGTAACAGCTGTGCCATAAATTTGATAAGCTACGAGCAAAATCAAAATTTCCAGTGCTTTGGTGAAATGGCTCCTTGAGTACATTCTGTAGTTCTCAGCAAACTTTTCGTGTCTCACGACAAAACCACGCCCAGTTGCTCTGTATTTGGCTCCACCATGTAAAATTGTGCGGCCAAAGTAATGGAGCTTTGTTCCAAGAGAGAATGTAAAGAAGACAGCAGCCAACTGCAGGTTCATGATGATGATATCACCTGCAGCAGTTCTGAAGCCTCTTTCCAGTCCAATCTCCATAACCATTGGCAGGGCCATTAATAAACCAAGTTGAACAACAGATTGTGAGGCCATTGCAGCTTTGAGAGCATCATCACCCTTGGATCTTGCAACTTTGACAATGGACTGTTCCAATCCACTCAATGCAAGGTAGAGTTTACCATATAAAAATGCATAAACTGTGAGGACAACCAGCTGCGAGGAATAAACAAAATGATATCATAAGTATATCTTCCTTTACATCATCTCGCAGAAGAAAAAGTGATTGCCGCCACATGCTTCAAAATGGAAGTCATTGCAATGTATTATGATTTTGAAGTCATGTAGCCCATACCAGCTGAGATAAAACTTTGTAGATTAATGACATCAAATGTTACAGGACTTACCATTGAGCTGATATAAAATCCAGTAGTTGTGAAATAACAGGACAGCATACGGAAAAAGTCAAAGCGATGCCCTAATCTGTACAGATCACGGCTAAGGGTCTGCTCTCCATTACCACATGCCACTTTTGCCTCAAAGAGAGAGATTTGGTTAAGACCAACATCTCGTCCCTTTCCAACTTGAATGTATTCATGGTGAGTAACATTTCCACGTCGCAATGTTGAGTTGAAGCCTACAGAGCCAAACTTTGTGAGACAATAAGGTGATCTTTTTATGCATCAACAAACATATTTCTGAAAATTACCTGCAAATATATCCTCACTAAGATTGATACCCCTTGAAGCTTTGCTAATGCCACCGCGAGTGATGTGGAAAATTCTGTCAAATACATCTGGATGTCCATAGTGGAAGCGGACCCTAAAATCATCAAAGTAGAATATAAAAATCTCATGGCCTTGTCAGAAGTCAGAAAATAGCATAAATTTAAATTATTTAGATATAAACCAAGCGAACTCTTAACCACAAGCAAACCAGCGAAAGAAAGTCCCCACTGCTCCTGATTTAGTTTCTAACAGAAGAAAACTGTGCATTTGTCCAGGAAAGGATCTTGCTCTACATCACATAAACAATCCAGTATACTAAGTTTCTTCCTCTCCATTTGGAGAAAGAGAAAAAGCTACTTACACTATGTTTAGTTCTTAGAAGGTTAAGGGAAGGGGAAAATAATGAGAAACTAACTGTTTCCTTGCCCTTAGATATTGGTGAATTACTTCCAGTTGTTTGTTACAATTAGAAAGGAAGTAAAACAGATATACTCCCTCTTTCTGTCCAGTTTGGATAGATTGAGAAAGCTGACCTGGAGATTATCCAATTCGTCCATTTTTACTTGACATATTATTTACTTCTCTGCCAAATAAGGGAAATGATCTGTATCCCTACACTTTTATGTCTAATCATCCAACTCCTCCTCTTTTCACCCAATCACACATAGCTTTAGTTATTCAAGTCGTGACATAATGGCAGTCTTCAGCAAAAGAAGAATAAAAGTTGAACAGCACTACAGCAAATGTTTTTGCCAAAAGTTGATGCATTGATATGGGAATACAGGACTGTCTGTTGAGTAATTTAATTCATCAAGGAACCGAAAAACATACTTCAAGGGCCTTGCAAGAACTCTCTGACCAATGGTGACAAAACTTGTCTCTTGATTAGACATAAACCAAGCCAAAGAAGAAACACTGCAATTTGGAAGATGCGATGCCTTATTAGACATGTCAAAACCTGGATTTAAAGAAACTAAGCAGGCTCTATAAGAAATTATTATGCAACCTTCCAGTGAAGATATGCTCACGAACACCCAATATTGTAGGTGGACGCACTCCGTGATCTTCATTAAACTCCTCAAGAAGGTTACGCATCTTTAAAGCTTCCTCCAAGTAATTGTCCTGCAAGAGAAAGCATTAAGCGACTATTTTCTGATTACTTACCAGTAAGTATTTCAACTCAGTCTAACTTCACCTGATTCATGTCAATTGTTTGAAGAGCTTCCCCACGAGAGAAGATAATTGCATGATTCTGATTTTCAGGCTTTCCTTCTCCTATCTTTGCTGCACCAGGCAACTTTATACGGTATATTTCCTTCAAACAGAGATCATAGAAGAAATGAGGCCTTGTAGTGCACAGAATAAATTAAAATAATATTTAAGATAAAAAACAATGATAACCTGATCAAGATTATCAACTGCTTTCACCAACACTGAATAGTAAACCTTCTGAGCTTTTCCACCTTCCCGTTCTTCGACTTCATCAATATATGCTACACGGAGAGAGGGGTTGCTGCAAAGGTAAAGGAGAAAGCAGTTTTCAACAGTAAATACATTCGAGTATAGGTGAATTCAACTCTTTGTAGTTTTTCTTGTCTATTCGGAAAAATAAAAACTTACTTGACCATCAAGTTCAGAATATCAGTTGCACGCCGGTCTCCATTTCGCTTCTGATTTCCATAATTCTGGCAGGTAGCGACATAAGTGAATTTCATGTCAGCCACAGCTTCTAATTGAGCATACAATGATCTTTGACTTTTCTTATCCTCCTCAGATGGTACTGTAACAGCTTTGTATCCTTCAAGAATCTCTGCAAATAAATAGTCAAAATGCAGTGAGTTTCCAGAAAGAAAATTTAGAACTTGGTGCCCTATTTCAAGCACCTAGAAAGTATTGGTAAAACAGACTCAGCATAAAAAACTGATAGGTATTCAACAGTATATTTTCTCTTCTTATTGCATCATATAAACACTCGTTACAATCTTAGATATAACAGAGTGAGAGTCTTAGAATGAAAAAGTTCTTTTGCATTCCTTCATTTATAGCTCCTGTTACCATGTAACAGAACGAGCCGCCAGAAGAAATTCTGATTATGAAAAAATTAAGGGATACTTGACATGTAAGACTAGTACAGAACAGGGAATTTATTAGTGTTTGCATGAAAAGTATACAGAGTTTTTCCACCTCAAAGGAACCTTAAATCCATAAGAACTCCGAGCTCTGAGACCACACATGTATTAGAAGGTATATACATGTACGGGTGATTTTTGCGGGTCCTACTATTGATTCAAATGGCTACTTGTAGAACATAGCTCGCCTGAGTAGACTTCAACTACCAATTATATCGAGCACATATCATTTGGAAAGGAAAAAATTTAGAGCAGATAACAACTATTTCTTACTAAAGAGATTTTTGCAAATCTAGCTCATTCTTTCTTTTATTAACAAGAACAGTCGAGGTTCTTAGCCCTAAGATAAAATCTCTTTACAGGAAAATGGCTTTAAGAATATTATGGTTTACCTCCTTCTGAAGCCATGTCGAGAAATGCTTGAAGCTTCAAAGCTCTCCTGTAGTACATCATTCCTCTAACTGAAAAGAATATACAGTAACGATAAACAATCAATAGGAAACTGTTAAAGTCAAAAAGAATGTGATAAGAAAAAGTCTTTGAAGGTGCCTGTTCTGCAGAGAGTCTGTCCCCTTAAGGAAGCCCAATGACGTAGCTGCAAGATATTTTCATCATTTTCCCAGACCTCTGATTCCTTTTTACACCCAAGACGTTCCATGAAGTTATTCCATTCATCTAGAAGGAAATAAAGCCATGTCAAATAGACAAGAAAATATACCAATGAAGTAGGAAGAGGGACATCATATTGAAAGAAAGTTCGTCTTCAAGTAGTTGATAATAGAATGAAACCTGGATAAATTTTTTGGAGGTAGTAAATGATTGATACACCGTCTTCATTTTCCATCTCAAGATCACCCTTTGAGTAGACAGTTTCCTCACTGTAGTATGGCGTCATGACACTGCACATTAAAGCATATAATTGAACTTCTGAATTTTGGATGATAGTACAATGTATCGATGCGCTTCAACAAATGAGATATTTTGAATCTTTCGAATATTAATCATCAAAAAATCCGTTGGTATTTTTTCCACTATCCACATATTAATAGCGTATTTTCATGACTATAATAATGCAATGTTGCTTGCTAACTTCATATCATTGAATGTAGACTGAATAGAAACCTTATGCTCACTCCAAATACTAAATGCATGTCATAGGATAGTGAAATTCTCAAAGGAGAACCTCAAAATTATCGACAATCGATCTATAAACATAAGGATGTATGCCTTCGTGGATTATGAGCAGCACCTGAATGAAAGCATTTTGCGCACTCGAGGTGCACGTGGCATTTCCATGAACAATGAATTTGTGAAAAAGTGAACCCTTCTGCGTGCCTCAAGGTTTGTTGGAACTTCAACTGCTGATTCTCTTACAGTTAAGAGAAGATAAAGACGCCGAATCTGAGAAATAAATCAAGATGATGTTTCTTTTTCTATTAATCCATTAATTGAAGACAATCATCTGATCATACACATATCAAAAGACCTGTTCTTCCCACTGTGCTGTCACTGGAGGAGGGAATGCAATAGCTGTTCTCGAGTCAGTATTAGCAAAGAGTTGTTTCCCTGAATCCCGTCCATTATGACCAAGTTCTACTAGTTCCCTGAAATAATTTACAGACCATAAAGAAAATATCAAATTGAATATCTTAAATAACACTATTGATATGTATCTATTTATCAAAAATATTCATCCTAAAATGCGCAGAATTCACCAACCCGATTTCATTCACCATCATGTCTCGGGTCACTATTTCTAACATATCCTGCAGTGCTATGACAACGTTGTTCCTTTTAGATGGATCTCCATCTCTCTGCAACAAGAAAGAAAGTGAAATATCTAGCATATGAAGTTCCACTGCTACAGAGACACCGGTCAGCGAATTACTTACCAGTATCTCAAGTAGGTCAACAAATTTCTTGCAAAGGTTTTGCAAAGGACCTGTTCTGAAATTCGCAAGGAATGTGCTCTTTGAAATGCTGTTTTCAACTTCTTTTATGATGATTCCTATGATCCTGAACACACAAATTAGACAGATTAAAAGATATGCATCTAATGAAGAAGTATTAATTGTCAATTGATGCAAAAATCGGAAGGATCACAGTAAACAGCAGAAATAATGCATGAAGGTTGCAAACTACATTTAGATATGTTGCATCACCACATTATATAAAGTGGCAGATATGAGCATCCACAGAGGTACCAAAACAATGGTCAGATAAAAAAAGTTGAATGGAAGAAAAGTTAGTTGGAGAGAATGCAACTGATCTTTCAAAGACATAAAACACAAGTTAAACCGGACAGTTTACAGGATAAAAAGAGAAATTCAATAAATGACAGAAGAATTAGAACTCACATTAGGACCTAAATGAAGTGAAAAATGTAAATAAAAAGGGACTAGTGTTATGAAATAAAAGTACCAAGTGAGCTTTTAATACAACAGTGTTGTCACTGTATCTGAAAACCAAGCATTACGACATACTACAGCTAGAGAAAGCGTTGTTTGGCTTAACGAACAAAAGGAGTTAGGAGAGAGGAAAGAAACAATTCCAAATGATCCTGATGGATATTCAGGAATATACTTGAACTAAGATGCATGCTGTCGTGAAGTTGAATGATGACAAAGCTAAAATAATGATTCTCAGAGCTATGAATCAGCTGAATAAGCAACCTTTTCTCAGTTTCTCCAACAACCAGCGCATTAAGAACAAGTTTAAAAGATTCATAACATTCGATGACAGCACACTTCATGTATTCATCCGCACATATGCGCTTCCAAAGGTCAGCATCTCTAGAACGAAATTGTGAAGCCATGTCCAATGCAATTGGGATCTGCAAAGGAATACGTCAATCCATGTAGAAGAAAAAACAGAGGTGCATCAGCCGACAGTCTTTACCTTGCTAGCAAGCAAAAAGGGTGGCCATTGAATAACTTTCAGACTGGGGTCCGAGGAATAAGGAACAAGTAATAGGTCCATCTCCCTGAAATAATGTGCGCACAGTTCAATTCTCGATGTAAGAAGAACAACCAACTAGAAAACAAAAAGATGAGTTAAGGGACTTTTCCTGTCACTTATAAGATCTTCTTCACGGAAACTGCATATAAATTCATTCCATAGCTGAGCGAATTTTGCAGCTTCACTTCTCTTACTGGGTGAAACCTAGACATCCAAAAAGAATGTGTTTAATAAGAGTTTCATATTTTCCAAGTCTTTGGGCAATCTATTTATCTTCATGGAAGAAGAATTAAAAGCATAACACACGTTAAAGGTGAGGAAAGAGAAACCTCATTAAAACTCTTGGAGAGTGAAAATCCTTTTTTGTCAGTTTTGTCAGAAGGCACCAAGTAAGAGTTGAATGCACCAGGCAGAGACTGAAATCTTGATCTTAACATGTCTAGAGTTCGTATCTGTGTAAAGGAAAAGCAACAACAAGAGCAGAACCATATATTAATAAAGATTAGCAACCTCAAAAAAGTAAATGACAATTTTATAAGATGAAAGTCTAGCTTTACAGGAAAGAATAAAAGTTGCCTCAGGCCTAAAATAACTCAACCCAGACCTGATATTTGATGCAGCAGAACCCACAAGTGACAATTCGAGAGATATAACCACAGTTTTTCTACCAGAAAAGGAACTACTACTTTCAATTTTTTAATTATAGATGGATAATTAGTTGCAACAATAATTATAGCAATGCAGTCCACTGACTTCCTAACCAGCCTTCATCTTTTTTTTTAGTCAATACAGCCTTTATCACTGTCCACAAACATTTAAGTTTGGCCTAAATCTCGTTGCTGTACATAAAAGAAGATACACTTCAGATATGCCTTCTGCAATCTACTGATGATCACTCATCCGAATGCTCTATAACAACCTTCTTAATCTTGGAATATTTCTCGAATGAAAAGAAGCACATTGAATAAATAGGTTAACAAATAATTTAAGGTTGTCCCAGTTTCAACAATGCTCACTTCTGTTACCCCAAACCTGATGTTGGATTGCAATCAGGAGATTGAATTTCTGCAGCACACATAGGTTTCCAACTTCAAATATTTTCCAAGGACCATCACCACTATGCAGTGCTCTACCCCAGATATCACAATGATTAATGAGCAGCAATAATCAAGTTATCTCTAAACTAAATTCCACTAAGATCCATCGAAAGTGACCAGACATTAACCATACAAAATAGACAGAAAAATAAATGTCAATCAAGATACATTCTGAAAGTCATTACCTCACCAAGACGATCAAAGGCCCCTATAACACCACCGCACAAAGTTGAGAAAATAGCATACCAAATTTGAGCATCCATAAAGTAAACCTGTATAAATTTGGATACAATATTTACTAGTAAGAAATAAACATGAAACATGTAAAAATGAAAACAAAAGCAAGATATACCAAGATAACTGGTGCCCACAGGGAAAGCACAGCCCCATAGTTGCTCCTAGCTGTATGGATAGGATATATTCATAAGCATCAATTCGAATATACTGAATGTGAAAAAGAGGAAGTGAATTTTGGAATATATACCATCAGGGAAGAACTCATGCCAAGCATACTGAACGCGATTGATGTCCATTATCATTTTCGTGGGTTTTATAAGAGGTTTTATCTGGAGTCACATATATACCACAATTAGAAGGCAAAGACATCTACCAGTCATATTCCAAATAAGAGCAACTGAATAGGCATCCAATTACCTGAATAAAATAGCTGAAGGCAAATTTTGCACAAAGAAGTAGCACCCAGAAAAGAGTATACCTGATGCAAGAAGTGAAGCAACAATACAGCAAGTGTAAACATAAATCAGAGGAAGATGAAAGTAAAAGACTTGTTAGCATACTTTATTAGTGCAAATTGACTTTCATGCATTCCCCTCCCAACATAAATTCTTGGCTGCAGAAAAACAAGAAGGAAGACAGTTAAATAATGTTAGCTTTAGAAAATAAAATATTGGCATATATATACAAACTACAAAGTAGTGAGATGAGCGGACAGAATGTATGAGCTGCTGCGTCTTATGGAAATAGATAAATCCTATTTTTGCAAATGCTAAACCATATGATCAGAGTACAAAGAAATTCACATCAAACAAATTCATCTAAAATTTGAAACATATTAAGTTTCACATAGATTCATTCAAGTTGCACCATTGATATCCAAATTTTTTCCCTTTTCCCAGGATTTAAGTTCTTTCAGCCATCATTTTGAAAAAGCATGGGAGCCGGCAGTATTTCAATTTAAAATTCTGGTAAAATACTGTGTATTATTTCCTCTGTAGAAGATCTTCACGCTTCGTATAGGGACTCAGACCAAAAAGTGATATGTTTTATTGGTGGTTAACTAAAGGAAAATACAATAATGTTCAGACGTGGTGAAAGAAGAAGCAGAAGAATAGATAGTATTAGTAAAGAATTTGGTTTCAGCTCAAAAGATTGATTAACTGCAGATTTCATGACTGACTACAGAGGAGAATAAACTGTTCTTAAGAAACTAAATATGCACTTTTATTGGTCAGAAGTTTTTTTGTTATTACCTGTGACCACCACAGTAGAAACCTTACAACAAGCCAATCCGAGTTCTCAATCCATCGACGGAGCATTGGGAATATAAACAAAACTGCAGTGAGTAAATTGGGTAGTAGGTATACAGCCACAGCCATTAGGTACAAAGGAGGAATGCCCTTCATCTTGTCCAGAAATGTCAGGGAATTTCGAATCTTCGTAAATAGCTCTGAGTTGCTTTCTTGGACATAAAACAATGGGAGGATGATAGACCATGCAAGGCTGACAATTATCTTCAGAACGTTCCTCAGTACATCTGTGAACTTCCATCTATGATAGCCCGGAAAGTTCAGAACAAGGTCCAGGATGCCTAGCATAAAACACAAGGGATGGTTATTTTTCTACTAAACTGCTACAAATTAACATGTAAATTTGGAAATAATAAGAGCAGAAAATTACACAAGATAAAAATGCTATTTCAAAGAAATTCATAATTAATTACATACTTTGGAGAAAGCGAAGAAACGCTGCTGTGATGAAAATACTGGACAAGTTGTATAAAGAATCCTTCCGAAATATATCCAACACAGAGATATCACTCCACGCAAATATGACCATGGCCTGCAAGAGTACATTACCAAAATGTCCCAAAAATGGAACAAGTACATAGTAAGGAGAAAAGAAACAGTATTTAATAATCTTAAATACAGTTTGAGTTTTCCACCTGCAAAGCCAGGACAAAGAAGGTCCAAAGACGATCAAAGCTTCGGAAGATATGCCAAAATGATCGGGTCTCAACAAAATAGGACTTTCCCATTTTTCCAGGTTTTTTAGTAGAAGCTCCTTTTCCCTGTAGTAGCAGTCATTAGGTAAACAACTCTTCTGCTGATAGAAGGGGAAACTTCTGATGAAAGTACAAGGCATACTTGTGTGGTGTCACGTGTTGATTTGAAGAAATCACCGTCATCACGCATAGGCCAACCTAAAGAAAAGCAATCTTGCGACCTGAACAACGTATATCAAATCCAATGCTTACATAAGAAACCATTTGTCATTTTGTTATTCCCATTATCACAGTAGAATTAATTGTTCTAATTAAACTTCAAGTACCAGAAAAATTCATTGAGGTCATCATAATTGCACCAAGTTGAGTATGGTGCTTTTCCATTTTTGCTTTTCTTGGCTTCCTGGAAGGGAAAATCATCGTTAGATCATCTTGAAAAGGAAACTTGAAGTGTAAGAAAATGCAGATATTTGAGACACATTACCTTATCAATCACTCGATAAATGGGAGTAATGACCTTTCGTAGGAAAGATTCATCATCTCCACCGTAAGAAGGCTTGATATTTTCTCCAGTGACAATGCTGACATTTCCAGCTAAGAGGCCATGGAGTTCGTATGCCATCTAAATCAATTATTTTCAGAAGTTATTTTCGCATTTAAGGAAGGCTTCCACTGCAGATGTGTGTGACTGTAGGTGTATAGTGTATTTTGACATCTATAGACTCAAAGTGGTGGTATAAAAGGAGATTAATGAACCACTCACATTATGGAAGATGTAACATAGACACTCCGGCATAAAGCGAATATTAGCTGCTTCACCCCAGATTAGAAGGTAAAGTCCCATGTAAAGTATTTTTCTCTGTTGCGCTTCTTGTGGAGCTTGAGGAAGCCTAAAAGCAATAAGATTTGTTGCATGAAATGGTACTCATTATTTATGGTTTATACACTTCTAAAACCCTAAAACAGCATAAGCATATGAGAGAGTCCACTTGAAAGAAAGTATATGTATTTCCAATATCTTACCGTAAACTGTGTTTTTTCCCCAAGTATTTACACCATGTTTTGTAGTTTTTGAACAACTTGTTCATTAGTGCGTCCACAGCTCGATCGTCAAGCTACATGAGAAACAATAGTTTATAAGAATAGATTATGATTTTGTTACTTTCTTGTATACCTTTGCTTTCTTGCTATAACAAATCCAGACAGATAAAGAAATGCATTTACTCTAGAGTTTAGACTAATCAATCAGACGAGACTGATAAGAAGATTAACTAGTACGAAGCATGTGGTTAAGAGCTAGACTACAAGGTCTAGTTTATATCCAAGGTAAAATGAATAAGAAATCTTAGGAGCACCGATACAAAATATTGAATATAATGGTGAACAGAAAACACCATAATTTAGCTATATGTGATACATGCCTTGTTAAGTGGCTCAGCCTTGGGAATTAGCCTTATATGAATATTTGCAAGAAGCAAAATCAAATTCTCCCGCTGGTTTCTTACGTTATCCCTCTGCAGACAACACAAACGGGTTAACAATTTTCATTCTGACCAAAGACCTGAGTAGAGTTTCAAGCAATTCTAATCTTATTCTTCGAATTAGAAACTATTACCTGAAACCCGAACATGGCCCTTAGCCAATCTAGAACATCCAGTTCCCCCGCTTTTTGCCTTTGTTGTTCAAATGAAGCTGGCCAATTCAAGCCACGTGTATTCGAGAGAGCAGAAACTGCCGCTTTAACCTGGTGAGGAGTTTTAAAGGGAAAGCTAAGAGTCTTTACATACTATTCCAAACTATATGTGCCTATTTTTTCTGTCTGTATGTGTGTCTGTAGTACCTCTTCAAGTTGCATAATGGACTGGGACGCTCCAGCTGAATCCAGGGGAAGAATATTATAGGGGGCATATATTTCCTTTTTGGCCTGAACATCATTTGCTGCGGCAATGATCTGTTCAATAATTCATGTCATTCAGCTCTTGCATAGAATCCTCCAGTGAATGCCAGAAAAGTTAAGAACATTTAAGTGGAACCTTCATAATTGCACAAATTATTATTTTTTTTTATATTAGTACTGACCTCAGGAGCAACTTCTTCAACTTTTTCAGACTTGTTAACAGCACAAAGAACTTCAAAAAGCACTCCAGCAGTCTGATATGCTTTGCCAAGCTGAGCTCTGTTTTCAAGAGATTAAAAAACCAAAACAAATTAGTACCAGGCCTCGCAACAAATCTATAAAAAGGATGTTTACGAAACAAAGATAGTTACAGTTACCTGTCTGCTTGTTCTCCCTTGTTAAGAGACACGACATATTGCTCATAGTATTGCTTGTAAAAGCTCTCAATCTCCCGTGCATCAGTCTTTTTCACCCGAGAAGCAAGACTCGACGCATTGTCCTGAGTGAAACCAATTCCTTTAGCTAAACCCTATACTTAACAATTGGGACTACAGGAATCTGCTGGGAATATTGAGGACCGAGACAATTGACCCAACAGTGCCCTACCGGTAATTAATCCTTATAACCCCCTAAAAGTTAAAAACCCAGAGTACAATATGAAAATTTATGCACATTGTCCAAGCATTTGTACACGACTTTGCATGAACCCGTCATTACATTCTGAAAATTTCCATCAAAAAATAGCTGCCTATTATATTTTCCCCCATTAAACTGACGAACTTGTTAAACAACTGAACCGAACCGGTATAATGCCTCTCTTTGCCCCTATGTAACAGGGAAAGTAACATTTCCCAATGTATAACCACTTGATTTTCTCCCTCAAGTAAGAAAAAAAAACAATAAAGAGGATATTAAAATAAGAGTTCATCTTATATACACGTGTGTAAAGAAATATTTTTTTTAAAATTCAAGACTAGTTAAACTCTTAAAATAAATAAATGGAATCATACGTACACGCTCTAAACGTTGGAAGAGATTGGTTTTGAACTGCCGAACACCACGTCCACTTGAGGTGGGGTCTAATCTATGCGCCTTCTCAAACGCATAGAACCGACCTATAACAACAGAAAAAATAGAGAATGTAATTGCAGAGATTCGTGCATTTGATAGTACATAGGTTGAATGTAATATAGTAGGTGAAGAGAGACATACAGAGATAGGCGACACGAGGGCGTTCATTTTGGATCTCTCTAGCGACGCGAAGGATTGGGGCAATGGACTGGAGAGAAGAGGGAACAACCTCGTTGTCAAATACCTCCATAGAGAAGGTAGTGGTGGCGGCGCTGCGTGACGGCCGTCGAGTCAGTGACGACGGCCCCGCTCCACCCGCTACCGGTGTTTGGGGATCCATTCCCTCTGCCGGTCTCGCCGGATTCGTCATTTTTTTACTTTTTTTCTCTCCTAAGTCAGTGTTGTCGGTAGCTTAGCTAACTGAATGTAGCTTAGGCTTCGACACCACCGCTCCCTTCCAGCTCCTCCAGCTCCGCTTTTCCTTTCTCCCTCTCTTCCGTTAAATTTCTGTTCAAAATATACACATATTCACTCATATTCACGATCAAAATTCACGAAAATTAACGCTTATACATCTACATATATGATTAAACACGTACACACATTATCATACATCCAACAATCATGATTGAACACGGATCCAATTAATTCGTAAATAAACACATACATACACGTTGTAGTACGTACATTCACAATCATGCATTATGCAGATACACTGGATACACACACACACATGTACATTCAGGTATATATTTACTTGTTTAACCGGCTGAAATTACAATTAAACCTGTATAAAATGAAGATCAGCTTTGATCATGATAGTCAAATATATGCATAATATTTCTCGTAAATTCGTAATCATAATACGACGCATAAACAGGCTCGTTTCCGAAATTAACATACATATACGTCCATATTCATGAACACACACATGGACACACACACACACACCACAATGATATACTCACAAAAGTTTTTCCTTACATTATCAATCAACTATATACACAAAAACGCATACGTTTATACGATCGGTGAAGACCGAAACGACGAAGGAAACTTACGAAGCTTGACAATGAAGATAAGAAGCAGCCTCTGGCTGAAAATCACCACATGCACGAGGAGAAAAATAAAAATGGAATTATTAGTTTTAGCTTAATAAATCGGAGCTTATTATAATATACGCACATATGAAATTTCTAGAGAGAGGTGAAATTAAAGGTGGGGAAAAGGAGAGATGAAATGAATGTTAAGGAAAAACGTACCAAGCGGAGGCCAAAAGAAAAAGAAAGAGAGAGAAGTGTCGAGATAGGGGGAGAGGAGGGAATGAAGGGAAGGATTTAAAACGCGAGAATCAGTTCAGTTGGATGGGAGGGAGTGGGAAGAAATTAACGGAATACGTGACGGTGGAGCTTCTTTTGCGGGCAGAGACAGTTGTCTATTCTGTTACAAGTTCTGTTACCAGTCTTCAACCGGTGGTGAGTAAAATTTTCAGCTTTCCTTTTACCGGGAAGGGGAAATGTGGAATACAAAGTTTACCGGGTGAAGACCGTGTTTGTTTCCCATAAACTTTTTTTTTTTTGTTGTTGCATTTTATGATATAGAACTGTAGCTACGTCAAGAAAATAGAATTCTAGTCAAGCCTATATTACTAGTCTGATTGAAAAAATGAATTCCAAATTAAAGATGTACGAATAGTAGCCTAATAATTAATGAAGTTGAAGGAGAATTATGAAGTTTTGGTGGGAGCGAAAAATACTTGGTGATTATTTTTATCTTTCTAAACTTTGATGGATAGAGTTATTTAATATTATATTGATTATAAATATCAAGTATCTGGTGGAATATTATGATACCCTCAAGTTAGACTCGGACTCCACCATCATAAAAATATAAATTCCAAAGATGTGCCAGTTTAAATAGTAAAATTTTACTTAATATGTAATAGCTTGTTACGTGTTTAAAAATTAGAATTGTAGCTACGCCGAGAAAAATAGAGTTCTAATCAATACTACTTTTTTACAAATTTAACCAAAAAATTTGTACAATCAACCTATATGTTAAATTGTCCATCTAACTCTACCCAATTGACATAATTTGTTTATGTAATTAAATAAAATATTTTTCGAAATTAAAATTTTAGTTTCAATCAAACCAACCCAAATCTGCTCCAAATGATCTTAATTTTGAAACAAAACCTTCAAATGCCAACACAAACAATCTTCAATTACCAATTCAGTCAAATAAGACCAAATCAAAAAGAATCAGTTTGTTTTTTTCAATATTTTTTAAGGACCAAAATGAAGTACAAAGATTTTTAAAGTAAATCACTAAATCAGTGTTTGAACTAAAAAGTTAAGCACAAATTATTTATACGTATTAAGTAATTTTAACAAATTAATCATTAACTTCTAGTTTTCACCACCAAACAAGAAATTCAAGCTTCCAATATGTAAGTAATATGTTGTTCCTGGCGAAGAAGATATCTATTTTCGTAACAAAGTTAAAAACGAGGACAATATCTAAACATCAACCCTTAGGGGTCAACCGCTGCAATTTTGTGGAGTTATCCATGAAATAGTATCCCACCGTTATAAAAAACGGAAATGGGTCTGATATGTCTCTCTACTATCATCAATAGTTCAAAAAGGCCCTGTCACGACCCAAAATTTAGCCTCTCGTGATGGCGCCTAACGTGGTACTAGGCAAGCCGACACTTCAAAATACTTCCAACACTTTTAAATGAAAAATAAAATAACACAGGTTTAAATCATCAAACTCTCAAAACTAGATAAAAGGTCAAAACCTATTATGAAAATTTCCAACATCAGGGTGTCATTGAGTACATGAGCGTCTATACAACACAAGTCTGGAAATACTATCTATGAAAGACTGAACTAAATACATAAAGCTAAAAGATAGGGAAGGAGAGACAAGGTCTGCGAACGCCGGGCAGCTACCTTGGAATCTCCAAACGATCAAGTTGCGCAGAGAATCAACACCCACCGCATCCAAAAACACCTGGATCTGCACACGAAGTGCAGGGTGTAGCGTGAGTACAACTGTCACGATCCAAAATCTAACTAGTCGTGATGGCACCGAACTCAACCCCCTAGGTAAGCTAAGTAACAACTATCCAAGTCCAATGAAATCATGAAAACAATTAAATAGAGAAGTTGTTTGAATCTTATACATTTTCTCAAGAACTAGTAGTACAAATCACGAGCTTCTAAGAATAGAGTTTACAAAGATGAAATGAAGTAAATACATTATCTGTTTGAAAAGAACATAAACAGGGTTGTATGAGTCTAAGGCTACCATGAACAAGAGGCAGCTACAGCCGGAACGCAGGTACGTCTTCAAGTCCGGCTCCCCTCGAACACAACAACATCATCAGTCAACATCTGCATGCAAGGTACAGAAGTGTAGTATGAGTACAACCGACCTCATGTACTCAATAAATAACAAATCTAACCTTAGGTTGAAACTAGTGACGAGCCGGAACAAAGGTTGGGTACAACACCAATAGCTAGCAACAGTTCATAATAACGTAAAGCAAGTAATAAAAGAAGTAACTCGGAATGTAAAATGCTCAGGTTATTCATAGTTCCTAAAAATAGTTCCGCTTTTCAAGTATATCGGTGAAAACCCAAATCCTTTACCGAAATCATCGAAAATATGGGTAAGTTTGAAAACTGTAATTTTTCCCAAAAACCTTTCAACAAGTAAATGTTTCATTTTCAGATAGCATGAGGAATGTACATCTCTATGCCTACATGTCAAGATACATGTAAAATCATGGATGTCATCAAAACCGAGTAGTAGAAGGAAATGCATCCCTATGCATGTATCTCAAGTACGCATGTCAAATATAATGCCTCTCAGTGATGAACTCATGTACTCACACTCTCAGAGTACTCAATCTCACCGTCTATTCTATCTTACCGTGCTCAATTCTCAGCATACTAAATCACTCAGCATTGTACAATACTCGTTGCGGCGTGCAACCCAATCCACATATATATAGCCCTAAGTCTCGTTGCAGCGCGCAACCCAATCCATATACATATAGCCATAAGACTCGTTGCGGTGTGCAACCCGATCCATATATATATATATATATATATATATATATATATATATATATATATATATATATATATATATATAATTAACTGTCACTGGAGGTATGTCCAGACTTCGGAGGGGCTCCTTCAGCCCAAGTGCTATATCGTTGCGGCGTGCAGCCCGATCCCATAAAATGTAATCAATATAACATGTTGCAGCGTGGCAGCCCGATCCCATAATATCGCTCTCACTCGGGCCCTCGGCCTCACTCAGTCATCAATGTCTCTACTGTCTCCAGTCTCTCAAGCTTACAATGCCATGAAACTAGCCCAAAATGATGATATGATGTGTCAATAAATGATAACAGAGACTGAGATATGATATGCATATGAATGCGTATGACTGAGTATGTAAAGCAATGAAAGCAGATAGCTCAACAGTAAAAAGAGACCTCAGTGGGTCCCAACAGAATAAGCATGTAGCCTAGGCATGATTTCTAACATGTATCACAGCTCAATAGCTCAAGTACGTAGAGATTTCATGGTTACGGATAAGATCAGGTAACTACACAGTACCATAGAAATAATAAAGTCACATTCACACGGTGCACGCCCACACACACGTCACCTAGTATGTGCGTCACCTCAACACCAAACACGTAACACATAATTCGGGGTTTCATACCCTCAGCACCAAGTTTAGAAGTGTTACTTACCTCGTACGAGCCAATTTCAATACCGAGCAAGCCAAGCGATGCTCCAAAAAAGTCACCCCGCGTGTTCTGATCTCCGGACGGCTCGAAACTATCCAAAAACAACTCAAATACATCAAACAATGCTAAAGGAACCAATCCCAATCGGAAAAAGGTTAAATCTTGAATCAAAAGCCCAAAATCGGCAAAAAAAGTCCAACCCGGGCCCACGCCCTTCTTTGTGGCCCTGGAGGTATTTAGGACCTCTAATTTGGGTAGTTCTAGACCATCCTAAGGTGTTTAAAGGAGAAAAGTCTAAGCGTCAACCAAAACAATTAGGACTGCATTTAAAGGGGGGAACAATTAAAGGCTCACATTTTACCTCCACAGGCAGAACAAATAAGTGCACGTCTCAAACAACTGCTTAAGAGAAAAACCTTAGAACATGATATCTAGGTGAGTTGAGAGTATACAGTATTAAATTAGGACCGAAGTGCCAAAGACCTATTCAGCTTGCTTACTGATTTTAGACCTGTTGGATATGAACAATTACGGATAACAGAACATGATTTTATAGTTGCAGAATTTTAATCGCCCTATAGGCTTGCCTAGGAGTTTAACAGTGATGTCCTATGAGCATGATATCTATTATTGAGCAGGGATGCAGTAAAACTGTAAACAATTTCAAACGGGCGATTTGACTCCTATAGGCATGCTTTCTACTGACATTGATTGAGAAACGAGTAAGTTAGTTAATCTGATTCAGAACTTGCAGGCGTGATTTAAAGTTAGGCCGGTTTTAGATCCTGTAGGCATGATTTCTATTAAAGCCGTTTTAATCCTATAGACATGATTTCTAAGGAGATGAATTTGAATACATGCTGTAAGGGAAACTGAACTTCAATTACTTTACACCCTATAGGCATGATATCTAATTATAGAGCTGATTTAGATCCTATAGGAATGGCTTCTAATTGTGTGAAAGTAAAGCATGCAGAATTCACCAAAGCAAGTCCTATAGGCATATTATCTAACAAATACATTAAAATAGACCCTATAGGCATGTTATCTACCCGATTTTACCCACAATATGCAACTACCCACCCCTTTTCACTAATCACCCCAAATGTTTGTTTACAATAATTATTACAGACCAAGAACTGAATATAAATTACATAAATAAAGTAGAAGCTAAGCTATAGGGAGCATGCAGTAGGCCCAAATGATTTACAAGCCTCCAGTAGTCTCAAATGTCAAAGTTCCATAGCCAATTTCATGTCCAGGTGTGTCAGAGTTCCCTAAGGACCTCAAGAATTCTGGGCAGTGCTCACACCCAGACTTTTCTCAAATGGTAACTGATTATTGTGCGGTGTGGAAGTGCTAGCCCTGATATGCTAGAGCTCAGAGAGATCTCAAGGGTCTCAAGGCAGTACACATATCAGAGGGGCAAAACCTAATAATCTAAGAGTAAAGTGAGAGTGCTTGACATAGTTTTGAAAAGGTTTTGAAAATAGTACAGAGATGACTCTAGGAGTGAAAAGGTTTTCTCAAACAGGAAATAGTTTGGTGGTAAAAGACAGTTTGAGAAGAGTACCAAAACTCTTTTGAAAATAGCAGACAATCCATTGGTCATAAAACATCCAGATTCAGAAACACTCAACAAACAGATCACATGGGGATAAAGGCATTGGGGCACATAAGAGTCACATTGGGGGTACATGGATAGGGTATAGAGGAAACATATAGTCAATAACTACATAAAACACTTAGGGTCTTAGAGACTTAGCAGGCTAGTCATGGTCAGTAAATAGTTAAGACAGATATCACAGATGTAATATAGAAAACCTGACATATCTTGAACAGGATTAAACATACAGGCAGGGTCAATCATATACATCAAATAATCAACATGATCACATAATTAAGGGATTAAACAGAAATTCACAAACAGGCTGGTGAAATATCAGATAACTAGGTGAAGTGTAGGCATGCTAATCATACATTGAACAGGACAGAGTTTAGACATGCTAGGCAAAGAAGTAAGCAGGAAGACAGGTTGAATTCATAGCTGATGAACTAGTGCAGGAATGAAACACATAGGGTTTGGGTTTCAAAATTTAACTAGAGACATACCACTTGAAGAAAAGAGTGCAGAATATAAAGCAGATGTAGTTCCAATATCTTGCCTTGGCTTTCAGCCGGCTAGACCAGTGAATACCACATGTAGCAGAGAAGAAAAGAGAGCTTTAGAGTGTAACTGTGTTTCGTGAACTAATGTTTTTTTTTGTCTGAAGTGAGAATAGGAGGGAGTTTATATAGTAATCAAAAGCTTAGCAAAATAAGGTAAGGGATCAATTAAGTAGCAATTAGAAAAATTCAAGGAATCAATCACATGTAAAATCAGTAAGTCTTCCCTTTAATCAAGGGATAATTAATGGTAAAAGCAGGACAAATACTTAAGGAAGGAAATCGAGTACATAGTAGGTAATCAGGGGTGAATGCACAGGGGTTTCAATTAAGGAAACAATCAGTAAGAATCAGCAAAATAACAAATAAGGCAAGGGAAAATTAATTAAGGCAAGCAGTTCAATTAAACCGGGTAGAGAGGTAAGAATCAAAAGTTTTGTTAAGGAAAAGTGTTCAAATCAAACCAGGAAATAAGGATTTCAGAATAATCAAGGGTTCAATCAAAGAGAAAATCACGTAAAGAGTCAGCAAGTATCACAAACAACTTAAATAAAGCAAGAAATAACAGTTAGAATGAACATAGACATATAGGATCAGTAGAAAAGTTGAACCAAGAACTTAGTAGAGGCATATTAGGATAAGAAAATCACGAGACATTTAAATGGCTAAAGAGAAATCACAAGAACCAAGGCAAGAACACAGTCAGTACACCAGTACTCAGAAACCAAGCAAAGAATGTCAGAAATTAGGGTTTTTAGTATAAACGAGTTAAGGTTGTAGCAAACTTACGAAATCAGTCAAAACATATAAGAAGTAGAAGATCAAACACTCAAAAATTACCAAATGTTTTGGAAAAAAGAAATTTCAGGAAATCCTAGTATAGAGAAAGATGAAAAATTACTAGAAAATCATACGATTCTTGTAAAGAATCACAAGGTTATTGTAAAACTCATATGAAATAAGTCCAAATCATCTCAGATCTGTACAGATCTAAGAGGTTCAGAAGAAAAAAATAGGGTTTAGAGGAGAACAACACAGAGGTGAAGAAACACGCTTAGAAACCCATAGATCATAGTCGATGTAGGACGATCTTACTCGGGATCACACTAGAACAGCCTGAAACAGGCGAGAAAGGGGCCATAGATGCAAGCCAACTAACCCTGGTCCCTTGAGGACCCTGGAGATGGAAATACCAACGCGGGAGAGGTTACTAGAGGCTTGGGGGGTGGTGAGAAACCACCATAGATAGCCATAGATGAGTGACGGTGAGGTCCGATTAGGGTTAGGCTTGAGAGCATTTGAGAGAGAAGAGGGATTTCAGGGCGGCGGATGGTGGGAAATGAAAGGGTTTGGGGGTCGTTTGGGACTAATTGAAAGGGTTTTGAGACCAGATCGGGTATTAGGGTTTGGACTTTGTAAATTTAAATTGAAATTGGGCTGGTATTGGGTTGAAATAGGACTAAAATTGAAATAAAAATAGGCCAGATTTTAAATAGCCACTTTTAATAACTAAATAATTTATAAAAATAATAAATGAATTCCAAAATATCTTTGTGTACTAAAATGATTTAAAATAGTTATTTAACATTTTAAAAATATAAAAGACCATTTTATGCATAAATAATGTAATTATGCATTAGTATGGGCTATTATTGCAAAGANACAACAACTCAAAAATTAACCTAAACTAGTTTGGTAAAAGAAATTACTAGGAAACCTTAGTTTAGAGAAAGATGAAAAATCACTCGAAAATCATACGATTCTTGTAAAGAATCACAAGGTTATTATAAAACTCATATGAAATAAGTCCAAGTCATCTCAGATCTGTGCAGATCTAAGAGGTTCAGAAGAAAAAATTAGGGTTTCGAGGAGAACAACACAGAGGTGAAGAAACATGCTTAGAAACCCATAGATCATAGTCGATGTAGGACGATCTTACTCGGAATCACACTGGAACAGCCTGAAACAAGCGAGAAAGGGGCCATAGATGCAAGCCAACTAACCCTGGTCCCTTGAGGACCCTGGAGATGGCAGTACCAATGTAAGAGAGGCTACTAGAGGCCTGGGGGGTGGTGAGAAACCACCACAGATAGCCATAGATGAGTGACGGTGAGGTCCGATTAGGGTTAGGCTTGAGAGCGTTTGAGAGAGGAGAGGGATTTCAGGGCGGCGGATGGTGGGAAATGAAAGGGTTTGGGGGGTCGTTTGGGACTAAAAAGGAAGGGGCTCTTTGTGGCCGTTGATCTCTATGATCAACGGCCGAGATTGAAAGGGTTTTGGGCCGGATCGGGTTAATTTGAGCTGGGTAAATTTAAATTTAAATTGGGCTGGTATTGGGTTGAAATAGGACTAAAATTGAAATAAAAATAGGCCAGATTTTAAATAGCCACTTTTAATAACTAAATACTTTATAAAATAATAAATGAGTTCCAAAAAATATATTTTCGTGTACTAAAAATGATCTAAAATAGTTATTTAATATTTTAAAATATAAAAGACCATTTTATGCATAAATAATGTAATTATGCATTAGTATGGGCTATTATTGCAAAGATGTGCAATTTAGCCTAAAAATGTAAATATAATTGCAAAAAAAATGCACTAAAATATTTAAATAGTATGTTGGCATAAATAAAGAATTTAGATGACTAAATCATCACAAAAGTATTTGAAGGATAATTATTGAATATTTATATAAATAAAAAGAGAAGGAATAAATTGATTTGGAGCTTTTAAAATTATAAAAAAATTATAAAAAATATTTATGCATGCTTATAACTGCATATGTGCTATTTTGAAAATATATGAGGAAAAATTGGGTATCAACAAGCCTTTATGTGAAAATTTAAGAAAAATGCTAAATCTTGCCTTTAAAATTGAATTAAGTTGACTTCGATCAACATTTTGGGTAAATGGACCCGGACCCGTGATTTGACGGCCCCGGAGGATCCGTAGGAAAATAAGGGACTTGGGCGTATGCTCGGAATTGAATTCCGAGGTCCCTAGCCCGAGAAATGAATTTTTGAATTAAATTTTTTACCTGAAAATATAAGAGTTTTTGGAAATTTAACGATGTTTGATTTCGATGGTATCGGGCCCGTATTTTGGTTCCGGAGCTCGGTACAGATTTAATATGGTAAATAAGTTATGTCTGCAAAATTTGGTAAGAAACGGAATTTATATGACGTGATTCGGACCCTCGGTTGTGAAAATAGTAACTTTAAGAGTTCTTGAGATATTCGTTGATTTTGATGCTAAATTCGTTGTTTAAGATGTTGTTTCGGCGATTTGATCGCACGAGTAAGTCTGTATGATGTTTTTAGGTTTGTGGGCATATTTGGTTTGGAGCCCCGAGGGCTCGGGTGAGTTTCGGATAGGTTTCGGGATGTTTTGGACTTAGGAACTTCTGCTGTATTGCTGCTTCTAGTATTCTGATCCTTTGTGCTTCGCACGCGAAGCACACTCTCGCGAACGCGAAGTGCAAGCTGGGCTAGGGAGGGGTTTCTTCTACGCGAACGCGAGGCCTTGATCGCGAACGCCGAGCACTAGGGGGATTGCTCTTTGCGAACGCGACCGGCCATACGCGAACGCGTAGTGTAATGGAGGGGGGCTGGGGAAGTCTCTGAGTTGCTCTTCGCGAACGCGGTCCCAGGCCCGCGAACACGATGGTCAGGGGGGACAGACCATCGCGAATGCGAGCAGCTCATCGCGAACGCGAAGGCCCTTCTGGCCGCAATGCTTCGCGAATGCGAAGAAAGTCTGTCCAGTGTTTTAAAAACAGAATCAAAACGGGAGTCTTCCACAATTTCATATTTTCTTCCATAGAAACCGACCTTGGGCGATTTTTGAAGAGGGATTTCAACACCAAATCATAGGTTTGTGTTCTTAAACTCATCTCTTTCATTTTCCATCAACACCCATTAGATTTCTAGGCCTAAATCTTGTTCTTACATGGTAGAATTAGGGATTTTGGGAAGAATTGGGGTTTTTACAAAATTGGAAATTTAGACCTCGATTTGGGGTCGGATTCCGAAACTAATTACATATTTGGGCTCGTGGGTGAATGGGTTTTGGTCCGAACCTCGAGTTTTGACCAAGCGGGCCCGGGGTCGATTTTTGACTTTTTGGGGAAAAATGATAGAAAACCTATAATTAAGCATTTGAGTTGAATTCTTTAGCATTTATTGATGTTGTTAAGTTAGTCATGGCTAGATACAAGTGAATTGGAGACGAAATCTAAGGGGAAAGCGGTATTTGAGGCTTGAGTTTGGCCGTGGAATCGAGGTAAGTGTTTGGTCTAACCTTAGCTTGAGGGAATAGGTGTTGTGTCTTATTTTCTACATGTTAGTGTTGTGTACGACGTATAGGTGTGGTGACGAGTATCTATACGTTGGTGTCGAGCATGCCCGTGAGTCCTATACTGTGACTGTTGTGATTCTTATTATGTACTGTCCATGCTTAAATTGATGATTATCCATGTTGGACAAGACATATGATAATTTCTTGGTAATTGACCATTGTTGAGTATTGGCTTAAGTTGAGATTTATTTTATGAAGTTAACTGTTGGAACGAGATTGGTTATAGCTGATTCCCTTGCCGGGATGTATTTGTTTCTATTGTTGATTCCCTTGCCGGGATGTATTTGTTTCAATTGTTGATTCCCTTGCCGGGATGTTATTGTTTCTGCTGTTTGGGTGAGGAAAGGGTGATAAAGCACGAAGGGTGATGCCGTGCACATTCATACTTATGCATATGGTGAGAAAAGAGTGATAAAGCACAAAGGGTGATGCCGTGCACATTTACATTTATATTGATGCATCTGGTGAGGAAGAGAGATAAAGCACGAAGGGTGATGCCGTGCACATTCTTATTATTCACATGGTGAGGAAGAGTGATAAAGCACGAAGGGTGATGCCGTGCACATTTTATTATTGATTGCATGGTGAGGATTGAGAGTAAAAGCACGAAGGGTGATGTCGTGCATTCATTTTCTGTTTGCTGTGATTATTTGTTGTTATCGGTTCAAGTGCCTTAATTGCTTCATTTCCACTATTTATGTGTTCCTTTACTCTAGTATCCCCCATAGCATGTTGCCCTTCCCGTTAATTTTTGTTTAGCTTCTATTATCGTTATTCTGTTAGATATTGTTTAACTGCACAGGTTTGTGATGTTTGTCGTGTCCTAGCCTCGTCACTACTTCGCCGAGGTTAGGCTCGACACTTACCAGTATATGGGGTCGGTTGTACTGATGCTGCACTCTGCACTTTTTGTGCAGATCCCGATACTGGAGCATACGCACCGTAGTTCGAGGTTGCTGCCTTCAGTCCAGTGGAGACCCGAGTTAGTCCTGCAGGCGTTCGCAGGCCTTGGCGTCCACTTCTATCCTGTTTCTTTTCTGTTTTATCTATTTCCGAGATAGATGTGTATTTCATTGTTCAAACCTTTATTTGTAGTATTTGTAGACCGTCCGTGAGATTGTGACACCAGTTCTGGGTGGAGTGTTATCATGGTTTCGTATTTGCATTAAGTTAATCTGTTAGATTCTGTTCTTCCGCATTTTGTTTCCGCTGATTTTCTTATATTAACTGGTAAATGGCTAAAAGATAAAGGAAAAAGGTAAAATAATCAGTAACGTTGGCTTGCCTAGCGGGTACAATGTTAGGCGCCATCACGGTCCCGACGGTGGGAAATTCGGATCGTGACTGAAACGGCAAAAGTTAGAAATTCAGAAAGTTTGACCGGGAGTGAACTTTTTGATATTAAGGTCGTATTGGGATTCCGGGAGTTAGAGTAGTTCCATGGTATCATTTGTGACTTGTGTGCAAAATTTGAGGTCAATCGGACGTGATTCGATAGGTTTCGGGCGTCGTTTGTAGAAGTTGGAATTCCTTAATTTCAATAGGATTGAATTAGGGTGCGATCCGTATTTTTGATATTGTTTGACGTGATTTGAGGGCTCGACTAAGTTCGCATCGTGTTTTAGGACTTGTTGGTATGTTTGGATGAGGTCCTACGGGCCTCCGGTGATTTCAGATGGTTAACGGATCGAATTGGAGTTTGAGGGAATGCTGAAGCTCACCAGTTCTGGTGCAATCGCACCTGCGGAGTGGTGAGCGTAGGCGTGAGCTCGTAGAAGCGAGATGGGATCCGCAGAAGCGACTAGGAACGGAAGTGGCAGTGGTCGCAGGAGCGGAAACATCTAGGCAGATGCGAAAGCGCATCCGCGTAGAGCCTTCCGGAGAAGCGGAAAAGGGCAGGACGAGTTGGAGTCGCAGAATCGGGACAGGGCCCACAGGTGTGCACCCGCAGAAGTGAAAGCTTGGCCGCAGGTGCACCAGGTCGGGAGTGGATTTTTTTTCCGGAGAAGCGGATAATGACTGCAAAAGCGGTGCCGCAGAAGTGGCTAAATGATCCACAGAAGCGAAAAGCCTGGGCAGAATGTTTAAAAACAAAGGTTCGCGATTTTGGCTTCATTTTAACATTTTGAGCTCGGTCTAAGGTGATTTTTTAGAGGTTTTTTTAGGAGATCCTTGAGGTAAGTCACTTGTGCTTATTTTTTTTTATTTGTTAATCTTGTTTCCTCACTGATTTTCCCACCTAGATTGTGTGGTTTTGAGGTGAAATTTGGGGGTTTGAGGCTAGGGATTGAGAGTTTTATTTAGGGATTTGGGTGACTACTTGGTGTCGAATTTTATAAATTTGGTATGGTTGGACTCGTGGTTGAATGGCCTTTCGGGTTTTATGACTTCTATCGAATTTCAAGACGTGGGCCCGAGGGCCGGCTTTGAGCCAATTTTGGACTTTTGATTAATAACTTCATATTTTTTAGTGAAATTGATTCCTTAGCCCGTGTTGATTGTATTGTACTATTTAAGGCTAGATTCGGGATATTTAGAGGCCGATTCGCGAGGCAAAGGTGTGTTGGAGTAGAGATTTGCTCGGATTGTGGTTTAAGAACAGTTCTAAATCTGGTTCTAAGGGTATGAAACCTCGTATTTTGTGTTTTGTGGTTGGTTTGGAGGTGACGCACACGCTAGGTGACGGGTGTGTGGGCGTGCACCGTAGGAATTGTAACTTGGTCCATTTCATGGAACTGTAAAGTTGAATAATTTGTTGTTTGCTATATGCTCTCCATGTGTTATAGAAATTTGAGTGCACATCATGATAGAAATCATATTTAGGCTATGTGCTGGTACTGTTGGGACCCATAGAGGCCGTGTTACATGTTGAATTACCTGCTAATTGTTGTTTGTACTCAGTCTCAGTTTTACTTGCATATCATATCTCAGTCTCTATTATTCCTTGTTGATACATCATATAATTGCTGCTTGGGCTGATTTTCATGATTTCTGAGAGCCCGAGAGACTGGAGAGGTTGATGATTGAGTGAGGTCAAGGGTCTGATTGTGAGGATATTTTTGGGATCGGGTTGTACGTCACAACATGTTTCATTGATTTATGCCATGATTGCTTGATATAGCGCTTGGGCTGAAGAGCCCCTCCGGAGTCTGTACACACCCCCAATGAGCGCAGGTACCTACTGAGTGCGAGTGCCGAGTGCCGAGCGACTAAGAGGAATGAGTAACTGTGAGGAAAGAGTGATTGTGAGGTTGGAGTGAATGGGAGGGCTGAGTGACTGTTGCTCTGAGAGGATGCATTTGATGTCATTATTGTTGTTCTTAGCTACCATATATCACTGTTTTGAAATCTCCGAGAGATATTACATCCTGTTTTGCTTGAGCTTGACATGAATTAACTGATTTGACTTAAATTGACGGACTTGAAAGCATGCTTATTTTCTTATATTGAGATTACTGAAATTGAACTAAAACTGTGTAGCTCGTCACTATCTTCAGCTCTTTATTTAGTCTTGTTACTTGCTGAGTTGGTTGTACTCACACTACACCTTGCACCTCGTGCAGATCCAGGTACTTCCGGTCACGGCGGCTGTTGAGTTGTGGAGTCAGGATCTTTGGAGATTATCGAGGTAGCTGCATGGCGTTCGCAGACCTTGACTCTCCTTCCTTATTTTCATTTATATTTCAGTTCTTATTCCCTAGACATTGTATTAGACCATATCCCTGTATAGATGCTCATGTACTTGATAACACCCCGGTTATGGGAGAGAGTTGTATTGGGTTGCGAATTTTATTCTGGTTTTAAAAGGTTTTCCTTAAATATTAATTGCTTCCATATTTTTCAAAGCTTTGTTGTGTTGAAATGGTTGAGTAGGTGGCTTGCGTAGTTCCACGATAGGCGCCATCACAACGGCTTGGTTTTGGGTCGTGACAAGTGGATGTTTTAGATTATTTTGTAGAACTTAACTCCGTTCCACCGATTTCGAGAAATATGTTGTTGAGATCCTATTTTTGAAGTTTATATGAGTTTATCTGTTTTACTTTAGTATCTCTATTTGATTATTTCTGTTAAGTTATTATTAAATATTAGGCTTACCTAGTTTTAGAGACTAGGTGTCATGACGACATCATGAGATGGGAAAACTGGGGTAGCGACAGGAGCATCCAAGTATACTCTCTCGTCCCTTTTTGAGAATATCATCCTACGTGTATATACAGAGTTGTTGTTGCTCTTATTTTTCAAAATTTCAGTCTCTTCTGGAGTGTTCAACCTCTCATTGGAACAACATGAGTAGTCTTAACATTTCATACACCTATTTTCAAAACTTTTATTCGATGAATATATTTATCATAGAAGATCAACTATGTATAGGTCCCTTAAATTAAATTTGTGCTTAAGTTCACCAATACTAATATGACAAGTAATAAAGAAAAATTCATTGCTTGTGCCAATAAAGTGATTGAACATGCCAAACCCGACAAATGAAATAAGCTACACAGGTAAGATCTCATATAGTAAAATAAAAGTTAAAGACTTTTATGTATATGGTTGAAAGTGGGTGTCCATTTTGTTCAATTGTTTGTATACATACAAATTGGATATTTAGAGCTTTATCTGAAGAGTATGAAGTTGGGATAAATAGAATCTAAATTATTAAAGTATTACTTTTACAACAATTTTCTCTCTAAAAATATAATATTTAAGTCATTTAAAGTATATCCCCATATATATATATATATATATATATATATATATATATATATATATATATATATATATATATATATATATAAGTGTTTTAAAAGGCGAGNATGTTTTAAAAGGCGGGGGCGCGAGCCGAGGCGTTTTACCTCTGACGAGGCGAGGTGTAAGCCCTGAGATATGGGGCGTAAGTCCCCCGAATCTTTAAATTTTACTAATTTCAAGAATTTTAAGATAGTATAAAATAAAAAATATTCATAAAAATTACATTAAAATCACAAAATTATAACAAATAATCTATTTAAAATATTTATAAATTATAACTCAACTATGAATAATACGAAAAGTATGACATATATCATAATATGCAAATTAGCTGCAACGTCGTTACAACTCAAACATCAAAAGTAATACATTCGATACGAAATCTTATATGTACCTCTTAAGGAGTAATGAATCTTGAAAGAATTTCGATATTATAATTTGATATTTTTCTTAAAATACTCCTTTTATTTAATATGCTTTGTATTTGAAAGAGAATTTATATAAAAACATAATTCACAATTTAGATATGATTCTCAAGCATCGTTCATTTTTAAGTTTCAACAAGTTCATAAAGTGACACATATTTCACCATACAATACCATCATAACTAATTATTTGTAAATAGTTACTAGCTAATACTGGGCTATTTAATTAATAAGTATTGTATAAAAAATAATATTTAGAAAAATAATTATAAAAAAAATTATGGACTATTATATAGTAAAGACATAACAAAAGTTAATAAATAAATACATTTTAAATAAAAGATTTATTTAAAATTAACTATCATAGCAGTCTTAGTGGATAAAGTGCAATAATTTTTACTTTAATTATGACATAAAATACTCTCAACTTAATCATTTATAATTAGAAAAAAAGTAATTTTGAATAGTCAACGATTTATTAAGAAAATTTGAGGATTTACAAGGTTAGTTACATACAATTGCATAAAGTTCTATTAGGCGATAGCCCAGTACGCTGGGCGTTGGGCGTGTCCGGGGCGTATGCCCCAATGGCCGAGGCATAAGTCTCACGGAACTAAGCCTCACACATAATCCCGGGGGCATTTTACGAGTGCTGCGCCTCGGGACGAGCCCTGGGCGAGTCCCAATTCTGCCTTTTAAAACAGAGATATATGTTCAGGTCATACTACTTACAACTTATCATTATCACAACTTCATAAGTTGAAACGGGTTTTCCAGTGCATCTACTGTAATACTTAAAGGTTTCAATATGAACCTCCAAAATTTTTTGTTGTGATAATGAATATATCAAATTATCAAGCACAGAAGCTCCACCGGAACTCTATGAATTGTTCGTGGCTGATACAGAAGAAGCTAGAGAGTTCTGAAAAAATATTCGTGCATATAATAGTATATTTGTTTTTACATCCTTTGGTGCTAAGCTTGATAAGGAACTAGCATCCTCAAGGAAAGAAGTGTACACGTTTAAGGCATAGGGTCATATCACGATCTTCCATAATTGCCCTCCCCCTTGATAATAACCTATGTTACTTTCAATTGTACTTTTTTTATACAGATAATGAGTTAGGCAATAGAATATCAAAGCTTCAACATGCTAACATGTCTAACAGCATCGTAAGAAAAATGAAGAAGATAATGGATGAAAACCCATATGCAAAATCTTTTCGCCGGCTGAAAGTCCATTCCATATTTTAGAATTTGCAGCTTCGAATTGCAGCAAATACCACTCCAGATCAACGAGTATACAATACACCCTCTGTAGATCAAATTGCAGCAATTTGGATAGATGAAAACAATCCAAATGTACCATTCGAGCGTGAAATAATTGCTTATGAGCATTGAGGGAATAGACATCGGGTCAAACACTATTGTGGTTGTTATGACCAGCTGCAATTTCCTTTTCTTTTTCCAAGAGGCGAAGGAGGCTAGCATCAGGGAATAAGGAAACTATTGTAACATCACATGATTTGCACGTGACTAGTTAGTTTGTTAGTTGAGCTGTTAAGTTGATTAGTTGGATAGCTGATGGTAGTTATAGATGTTAATGTAAGTTAAAGGGTAGATTAGTCCTTTTACACTTTACTAGTTCTCTTCTTAGCTCCTCTGTATATAACGACATAGTGAGTTCAATGGAACAGGGGCTTGAACATTTCCTCAAGCACTGACTTTCTTCTTCACATTTCTTCTAGATTCTTCCACCATTAGAATTCTTTGTAGATCTCTGAATTTGAGCATGGTATCAGAGCAGAGTATCTAGATCAAGTCACGCTAGATCTGCTTCATCATTGTTCAATCGAAATTTGTTGAAGCTTGTTGGTTTTCAGTCATGCCGGAGTCAAATTCATCTGTGCCGGCGTCTGGTTCGTCCGTGCCGGAAAATGTAACGATCGACCACAATCATCCACTATACATCGGACCTTCCGATAATCCTAGCTCACTCGTGATACCTGTGAAGCTTACAGGCACCGAAAACTATGGGCTTTGGAGCAGATCTATGAGAATAGCGCTTTGAGGGAAGAAGAAATTAGGTTTCATTAATGGTAGATACAGCAGGAGTGCGTATGAAGGAGAACTGCTTGAACAGTAGGAGACATGCAACGCCATTGTTCTCTCATGGATCATGAATAATGCGGCACTGGAGCTTCTAGGTGGAGTTGTATATGCGTCTGATGCATATTTAGTATGGGAAGATCTGCGAAAGAGATTCAACAAGGTAAATCGTGTTAGGATTTTTCAGTTACACTGTGAAATTGCTACATTATCTCAAGGAACAAATTCTGTTTCAATATATTTTTCAAAATTGAAGGAATTATGGCATGAGTATGATGTTTTGGTTCCATTTCCTAATTGCTGTGAAAAGTCGAAAGAACATGCAGAAAATTGACATCAACAGAGAGTTATGCAGTTTCTATCTGGTTTGAATGAGTCATATGACCAAGCTAGGAGACAAATTTTAATGAAGACAAATGCACCTAGTCTAAATCAAGCCTATGCTATGATTATTCAAGATGAGAGTCAACAGAAAATAGGGGTGAATGCTGTAACTTCTGATAAGACAGAGCCTTTAGCTATGCAAGCAGGACGAGGAAGAGGTAGGAGACAATACCTATAATGTGACTTTTGTCACCTTAAGGGACATACTAAAGAAAATTGTTATAAGATTGTTGGTTATCCTGCTGATTATGCTCCTAGAAGGAGATATGGTGAAGGAATAAGGACTCAAGGTGAATGGCAACAGAACTCAGGCACTGGAAATCGGAATATTTGGAATGGGACAAATAATGGTAAATCTGGATGGAACGGTGATGATAGGCTATAATTGCGTATTTTAGTCGCTTATTGCACTCTAATTTACTCCACTTTAATTGAGTTTGAGCTCAAATAATAGTGAATTGCACTTAGTACGTATTTTATGCCTTGCAGGAAGTGATCCTGAGCTCAAAAGCTAATTTGGAGCTAAATTGATCAATTTAGAGCTTTGAAGTCTGAGTAAAAGCCCAATACATTAAGCCGGGATCGTGTTCGGAGGTTGTGTACCAAGTCGGAATGTTAAAAGAGGACGAAATAAGTTCACTCTGAGAAAATTACATTGCCGCGCCGCATGGGGCGCCGCAAGGCGCGGCGCAGCAGTGTAAAATTGTGCCTGACTCGAAAATATGAAGCTGCAGATAAAATGCACTACCGCACCGCATGGTGCGGCGCAGCCTGCGGCGCGGCTGTTTAGATTTTACAGAGCTACGTCCTAGTTCGCGCAGGAAAGAGTTTTTTCGTCTGGGCCCGACCCTACTTGGTATAAATACATGTAAAAACGCCATTTTGAAGACTTGGGACATATCTTAGACCTAGGGAGGCTATTGTGGAAGAGAGACACTACTTTAGGGTTAGACAACACCCTTGGAGGCAAGAACACGCTAGGAGCAAGGCGGGGAATTCTTCTACGAGTTTTTCCTTCCTCTTCCTATTTTTCATTGTTGGTTATGACTTTTAGTATTGTAGTTTTACATGCTATTATGAATAGCTAATTTGTTATCTAGGGTTTTGATGGAACCTTTTGTAGGATAAATTCTTGTTATTTTTATATAATTGAGCCGCAGTATTTTCTCTATTTGTTCAACTACGTGTTTGTTGTAGTTAATTGACAGGATCCTCAATTAGTTGTGCCTATTTAGTGTGCATAACTCGGGAGAGAGTGCATATTTAGGTAGTTGTTGAACAACACCACTCCCAAAGTATAAGAGGGATCTATAGCTGCGGGTTTAAAGGCGGGATTAGGGATAACGAAGTCTTGGGTGCAATCTAAAGTGAGCTGTAATAAACAAAGCCAGCTAGCGTAACTCGGGAGAGTGCGTCTAGTAAATTATGGTAAATACTCGGGAGAGAGTTACGACAGTCAGAGCGCTCGTGATCGGTAGAGAATACTTAGGCGAATTTATAGAAAACGTAGCGGGAAGGATTCCGATAATTGGGGAAATCATAACTCTAGACCTCCTTAATCTTGACTCCAATCATTATCCTTGTTAATTGATAGTTTTATTGCTTTCTAGTATTTGTTAGTTAATTGGATAAAAAATAAACATTATAATCTTTTATAATTAGGAAATTGTTTGGGCTTGTATTTCTTAGCGATATTGAACAACTATAGCTAAGCCTTAGTTCTCTGTGGGATTCGACTCCGGACTTGTAAACCGGATTATATTTGCAACAACCGCTTAGTCCTTTTTATAAGGCATAGTTGGGCGTGATCAAATTTTGGCGCCGTTGCCGGGGAACTAACGGTGTAGTTGTAGGTGTACATATTGCTAGGTTTCAAGTTTGAACTTTTATTTTATTATTTGATTTTTTTTTAATTTTATTTGTTTATTTGAGAAACATGACATCATGGAATTATGAGAATTTTGTTGTTGGTAATTCTACTTTTGATCCTCCTTATGCATATTGTGAAGGAAACCACCCAGGGCAAAATTATCAAAATATTCCTGAAAGCGAGTTTTGTGCACCAACTCAATCTTATGTGTGGAATGTGTGTGATATGTGTGGTGGTCAAGATGGTCACTTTCACGGTTGTGCTTATATTTCTTACCTTCCCCCAACCCCTTACTTTGATGGTTCTTCTTTTTCTGGTGAAGTTAATAGGAACAAAGAACCTAGGGAAGCTGACCTAAAGAAGCTCGAAGATATGTTAAAGTGCATTTTGGAACAACAGAGTAAATTACTACTGCGGATAGAAAGGCAGGAGGAAACTATTCACAACTTGAAAGTTCACATGAGTCAACTAGTTGAAGTTTTTAATGCTCAACAAGCCAATATTGTGAATAGTATCCAAGAAGAGCGTGAATTAGATACAGAAATTGATGAGCTAGAGGAGGAGGCTAGAGTAGAACACCAACAATCAATCGCACTAGATTTTGAGGATGTCGATGTTGTAGAAGAGATACTAGAGTCAACCAAGGATATTGAGGATACATATTTAGTTGACTCTATTGTCATTAGTGTTGAGAATGTAGACAGTCCCAATGTTCATGTAGTTGAGCGCATTGGTCCTCACTCCAAGCATTTTTCCACATTGTGTTTAGATGATGCTATGGAAATAGAGTCGTCCGAGTCATTTGAGGAGTCAAGGAATGAGGAACAAAGTGCTTACATTCTGGAATTCTTCTTGCCAGAAAGTCGGGATTACACACCTCATATAAAGGCCAAGAAGTGCAGAATACTACATTATTTTATTGGGCCAGTCAGATTCGTTCCACCACCCCAGGAGCATGATCATAGAGCAGAATCAAAACTTGGGGTCCGATTCATAAGTTCAAAGTGGGGGCAGAAAGTGATTCACGTCGTGCCACGACGTTAAATCAAGCGCTTGTTGGGAGGCAACCCAGCTTTATTGCTTTCTTTTATTTATTTTTTTATTTTTTTAATTGTATTATTTTTGTAGTGTCAATTTTTTTTATTTTCTAGGAGAATGGAAAGCAAAGGTATTGGAAGGATGCATCAGCAAACCAAATGGTTGGAACTAAGTGTGAGGTACCCACCCGAAGGACCAAGCTTGGGAGAAGTCTGAGTACCCCATGAACTGCTAGTGCTTCGGCCTTTGGCCTACCAGGGAGTTTCTTTTACCCTCTTGTATGTATGGGTGTGCATTGGGGACAATGCACAATTTTAAGTGTGGTGTGAGAAGATTATCTGGGTAACTTTTCATGCTATTTTAGCTGTGTTCGTTTAATCAAATATTTTTTTTTAAAAGATTGGACTTTTCCTGATGACGGATCTTCTAGATAGTTTTCTTGAGGGAAGTAAGTCAAAAGAAAATACTAAAAAGATTTTTTGTTTTGTGTTAGGTAGTGTAGCAATTACCCCTTGGTTTTTCTTTAAACCACGGTTCTTTTCCAAGGGTTTTATTTGAACCGGGTGTAGTTAGTTTTTTTAGGAATAGGAGCCATTGTGTTGTGTTTTGAATTGAGGCAATATCTCTTGACTTTGTTATGCCTTGAGAATAGTGAGTACTTTGGTTGTGACGCTTAGGCTCAGTTTTTTACTCTTGTAGAAGTACCTTAAATTGTATGATTTTAACTTTGCTTAACTGCTTTGACTAAGAGTGTCTTGATTAGTCCAATCCTGAGTGAGTTATGTGCCATGTGTGTGTGAGGTTTAGGTGTTATTCTGTGCAGTGCATTTGATGCCTAGAACTTGCCCCGTGTGTTTGCAAAACGAAATAGTAGTGTTGTTCAGTCTTGGAAGTGATATAGGCGTTTCCTTGTTGAGCCAGATATGTATATTTTACCCACCTAATTGTTATGTATCGTAGTTAACCCCTTTGAGCCTATAATCATGTTTCTTTGGCAACCACATTACAAGACTTACCCATTTGTTTGAATGGACTATCTATTTGAACCTTTTTACCTCTCAAAAGCACTTGAATTGTGATGATCTATGTAAAAGTTAAAGTGTGGGGTGGTTGGTTTGGCTTTTGAGTGGAACTAATGAAATAAGGAGAAAGGTGCACTGTTTTGAAAAAGTAAGAGCTACTTGAATTGGAAAAAAAAATAGTTGGATTGTTGTGAAAAAAATTCCTTGATAAGTGGTGGCTCTTGATGTAAGTGTGCTTAAAGAAGAATGGGGTAATATACATTGATGTGAAGGTGGAGTTTTGGTTTGATATAAGTATTGGGTTTGAATGTTAAAGTATATGTATTAAAGTGCTTAGGGAGGTGTAGTCACTCTTATATCTAAATGTATCCTACCCGTCCCGTAGCCTACATTACAACCAAATAAAGTCCTAATTGGTCCTAGATTGAATGAGCTCGATTAGTGGAGTAGTACACTACGGGCAAGCTTATGGTGCATCTTTTGTGGCATATGAATGTTATTTCTGAGAGTGAGTGAATTCTTTCTATCTTGAGTTCCTAAGTGTTCTTAAATTTTATTGTGTGGAACTCCTCTCTTTTGTTGTGTGAGGGCACTTGATTCATGAAAGAAAGGTAATATCAGTGACCTCTATGTTAGAGTAAGTGGGTGAGTTGTGAATAATGCGTGGTACTTGTGAGTCAAATCTTGAGGTGAAGATGTTACACTCTTGTGCTTAGGCTATTTTAAATATTCTTGGTATGATGAGTTAGGAGAATTATTTAAAAAGGTCGTGTCTATATAAAGTGTAGTTTGATTGCTCGAGGACGAGCAATGGTTTAAGTGTGGGGTGTTGATGATACGCTATAATTGCGTATTTTAGTCACTTATTACACTCTAATTTACTCCACTTTAATTGAGTTTGAGCTCAAATGATAGTGAATTGCACTTAGTACGTGTTTTATGCCTTGCAGGAAGTGATCCTGAGCTCAAAAGCTAATTTGGAGCTAAATTGATCAATTTAGAACTTTGAAGTCTGAGTAAAAGCCCAATACATTAAGCCGGGATCGTGTTCGGAGGTCATGTACCAAGTCCGAATGTTAAAAGAGGACGAAATAAGTTCACTCTGAGAAAATTACACTGTCGCACCGCATGGGGCGCTGCAAGGCGCGGCGCAGCAGTGTAAAATTGTGCCTGACTCGAAAATATGAAGCTGCAGATAAAATGCACTACCGCGCCGCATGGTGCGGCGCAGCCTGCGGCGCGGCTGTTCAGATTTTACAGAGTTAGGTCCTAGTTCGCGCAGGAAAGGGTTTTTTCCTCTGGGCCCGACCCTACTTGGTATAAATACATGTAAAAATGCCATTTTGAAGACTTGGGACATATCTTAGACCTAGGGAGGCTATTGTAGAAGAGAGACACTACTTTAGGGTTAGACAACACCCTTGGAGGCAAGAACACGCTAGGAGCAAGGCGGGGAATTCTTCTACGAGTTTTTCCTTCCTCTTCCTATTTTTCATTGTTGGTTATGACTTTTAGTATTGTAGTTTTACATGCTATTATGAATAGCTAATTTGCTATCTAGGGTTTTGATGGAACCTTTTGTAGGATATATTCTTGTTATTTTTATATAATTGAGCCGTAGTATTTTCTCTATTTGTTCAACTACGTGTTTGTTGTAGTTAATTGACAGGATCCTCAATTAGCTGTGCCTATTTAGTGTGCATAACTCGGGAGAGAGTGCATATTTAGGTAGTTGTTGAACAACACCACTCCCAAAGTATAAGAGGGATCTATAACTGCGGGTTTAAAGGCGGGATTAGGGATAACGAAGCCTTGGGTGCAATCTAAAGTGAGCTGTAATAAACAAAGCCAACTAGCGTAACTCGGGAGAGTGCGTCTAGTAAATTGTGGTAATTACTCGGGAGAGAGTTACGACAGTCAGAGCGCTCATGATCGGTAGAGAATACTTAGGCGAATTTATAGAAAACGTAGCGGGAAGGATTCCGACAATTGGGAAAATCATAACTCTAGACCTCCTTAATCTCGACTCCAACCCTTATCCTTGTTAATTGATAGTTTTATTGCTTTCTAGTATTTGTTAGTTAATTGGATAAAAAATAAACATTATAATCTTTTATAATTAGGAAATTGTTTGTGCTTGTATTTCTTAGCGATATTGAACAACTATAGCTAAGCCTTAGTTCTCTGTGGGATTCGACTCCGGACTTGTAAACCAGATTATATTTGCAACGACCGCTTAGTCCTTTTTATAAGGCATAGTTAGGCGTGATCAAACAGTCCTAATGTTGCTAAGCAAGATGGAAATGGCAGTAATGCTGGTAAACCAGGTGGCTGGAGAAGAGAACATATGGCTATGATTAACAATGCAGATGTGAGTTCATTCTTTATGCAAGATATGAGTGATGGCCCTTCTGGAGCTACTGAGCACAAGGGACATCACTACTTCACAAATGATCAGTACAATCAGATTCTAAATCTGCTGAACAAGGAATCACATCCTGAGTCAAGCATGGCAAACATGGCAGGTCCAGGAACAAGTGCAGGAGCAAGTGCAGGAGCAGGTGAGGTTAAATATCTAATGAGCAATGTAACACAAAAATCACAGGAGAAGGAATGGGTTGTAGATTCAGGTGCTACTCATCACATCACCTCTGATTTAGAGCTATTATCAGATGTTAAATGCACGAAGAAAACTGATAAGGATAGAGTACATCTTCCAACTGGAGAGCAAGCTGATATTACTCATGTTGGTAGTGCAACTCTATTAGACAAGAGAGAGATCAAAGATGTGCTTTATGTTCCTAATTTCAAGTTTAACTTGCTCTCAGTAGCAAAGTTAACAAAGGAACTGAAATGTAATGCCAATTTCTTTCCTGATTTCTATGTATTTCAGGATCTTTGGAATGGCAGGGTGAAGGGGATTGGTAAAGAAAGAGGAGGCTTGTATGTACTCAGAGGTTTAGCTAACAGAATAAATGCACGCATTGCTGTGAGCAGGACAAGCAGAGATTCAAGTGAAATTTGGCACAACAGGCTAGGTCACCCATCTGCATCAGTAATGAGACATGTAGTAGGCTTAAACAATAAAAACAATGAGATGCCACATGAAAATTGTTTGATATTTCCACTAGCAAAGCAGACTAGATTGAAGTTTCCATTAAGCAAGTCTAGAACAGCAATATCATTTCATCTTGTACACCTGGACCTATGGGGACCCTATAAGATTGCTACATTTGATAAGAAACACTATTTCCTAACAATTGTGGATGATTACTCTAGGTATACATGGGTGTTCTTTTTGCAGCTAAAATCTGAAGCAATAGTGGCAATAAGACAATTTGTTGCCATGGTTCAAAATCAGTTTGGTATTGTGATTAAGGTGATAAGATCAGATAATGGATCTGAATTCTTTAATACACAATATTCTGAGCTGTTAACAGGTCTTGGTATAATTCATCAAAGTAGTTGTCCTTACACTCCACAGCAGAATGGCATAGTGGAGAGAAGACACAGATATATACTTGATACTGCAAGGGCTTTGAGGTTTCAGGGTTCAATTCTAACCAGATACTGGGGAATGTGTGTTAAGACAACAGTATATTTGATCAACAGGTTGCCATCAAGTGTTCTGGCGGCAAAACTCCATATGAGCTGTTGTACCACAAGAATGCTAATATTGCACATCTAAGGACTATAGGTTGCTTGTGTTATGCAACAAATCTAGTCAAAACAGATAAGTTTGTAGAGAGAGAGCCAAGGCAGCCATTCTCATGGGGTACTCTGAGACACAGAAGGGTTACATACTGCTTGATTTGACCACAAAGCAATTCTTTACAAGTAGGGATGTCATATTCAAGGAATCAGAATTTCCTTTCTCTAAGAAGGATGAAAACAGATCACATGATTCACAGGAGCACATGGATCGGGGAATACTGCAAATCTCACCTTTACACATACAGACAGGAGTCAACACATTTAATATCCCAACAGCAGGAGAGATGAGCCTACAAGACAATGAGGGAAGTGGATTGCAAGGGAATCTACCAACTCTACAGGAGACAGACGGTGATGATATGCAGGAAGCTTCTCAAAACATGCACAGTGTGGATGTTGTTCATGCAGGTACACATAGTGATGAACATCAGGAAGGTGCAGAGACTTCAGCCAACAAACAAGAAGATGCTGATGAAAGAGATTTCCAAACCAGACAGAAGGTCTACAAGGCAGGTTAAGGAGCCAATATGGATGAAAGAATATGTCACAACAAAGAAGACAACCAGCTGCAGTTATCCTATTTCCAACTACCTGACTTATGATCATACTAGTACAAGCTACAAATGCTACTTGGCTAAGTTCTCTCAACTGATAGAACCACAAACATTTAAAGAGGCAGTGAAAGACAGCAGGTGGATAGAGGTTTTGAAACAAGAAGTAAATGCATTAGAGGACAACAAGACATGGGAAATAGTAAACTTACCAGAAGGTAAGAACATTGTTGGATCCAAATGGGTATACAAAATCAAGTTCAAGGCAAATGGAGAAGTTGAAAGATTTAAGGCAAGATGAGTAACAAAAGGATATAGCCAAAGGGAAGGTTTAGATTATCATGACACATTCTCACCAGTGGCAAAAATGGTCACAATGAGATCTGTCATTTCACTAGCAGCATCAAGAGGTTGGAACTTGTTTCAGATGAATGTCTATAATGCATTCTTGCAGGAAGATTTAAATGAAGAAGTGTATATGGAGCTGTCTGAGGGGTTCAGAAGACAAGGGGAGCAGAAGGTATGCAGACTGCTCAAGTCCTTGTATGGACTTAAGCAGGCTTATCGACAGTGGAATATGAAGCTGACTGAAGCATTACCTAGAGCAGGGTTCACACACCATGACTACTCACTCTTTACATTGAGAAGTCAAGAAGGAATAGTGATCATTTTAGTGTATGTGGATGATCTCCTCATTACAGGAAGCATCTCAACACTAGTGAAAAAAGCAAAGGATATACTGCATCAGAATTTTAAAGTAAAGGATCTAGGGGAACTCAAATACTTTCTAGGTATTGAGGTTCTAAGATCTAAAGGTGGAGTGTTGCTGAATCAAAGGAAATACATATTGGAGCTAATCTCAAAAATGGGGCTGAGTGGTGCCAAACCAGCTAGCACACCATTGGAAGTGAATTCCAAGTTGACAACAATGGAATATGATCAGGCAAATGGGATCACAGGGGATCCACCTTTGCAGAATGCTGGTGCTTATCAGAGGTTAGTAGGAAGGCTCTTATATGTTACCATTACCAGGACAGACATCAATTATGCAGCGCAGGCATTGAGTTAGTTTATGCAATCACCAAAAAGGTCTCGCCGGGATGCTGCTTTAAGAGTTGTAAGATATTTGAAAATGGCTCCTGGACAAGGGATTTTGATGAAGTCTGACTATGCAGAAACCCTCACCTATTGGTGTGACTCTGACTGGGCTGCATGTCAGAATACTAGAAGGTCAGTTACTGGATATGTCATCAAATTTGGAGATTCAATGATCTCTTGGAAGTCAAAGAAACAACAGACTGTTTCAAGGAGCTCAGCTGAGGCAGAATACAGGAGTATCGCAGCCAGTATTGCTGAGGTGACATGGTTACTTGGCCTATTCAAGGAGTTGGGTGTAGACATAACTCAACCAGTCACAATACATAGCGATAGTAAGTCAGCAATTCAACTTGCAGCAAACCCTGTGCTCCATGAGAGAACAAAGCACAGAGAGATTGATTGTCATTTTATTTGAGACAAGATCAAGGAAGGAACAGTTAAGGTAGTACATGTTAATACTAAGGAGCAACAGGCAGTCCTACTGACTAAAGCTTTGGGAACAGCTCAACATATTCACCTTCTTGGCAAGCTGGGAGTGTTCAACATTTTACACCTTCCAACTTGAGGGGGCATATTGTAACATCACATGATTTGCACGTGACCAGTTAGTTTGTTAGTTGAGTTGTTAAGCTGATTAGTTAGATAGCTGATGGTAGTTATAGATGTTAACGTAAGTTAAAGGGTAGATTAGTCCTTTTACCCTTTACTAGATTCTTAGCTCCTCTGTATATAACGACATAGTGAGTTCAATAGAACAGGGGCTTGAACATTTCCTCAAGCACCGACTTTCTTCTTCACATTTCTTCTAGATTCTTCCACCATTAGAATTCTTTGTAGATCTCTGAATTTGAGCAGAAACAGCCAAAAATACAACATCGCAGAACAATGAACTTCACCACAACTATAAGCAATGACATTACAACATTCATATCAGCAGATGCAATGTTTGCCAACAAGGAGTAAGGTAATATTTTTGAATTGTTGTAGTATTATAACTGCGTTTACATAAAGCATAATCACTATAAATAATATTTGTAGATGTGGGTCGCGAAACAAAAGGCGATGTTTCTTGTAGAAGTTGTTATTGTTATAAATTACAAGTGCGGGAAGCGGATATGTCTATATTATTATTATGTGCAAGATTATTATAGCAATTCGTGATTGACATGTACATAAAACTAGAAACAACTAGGCTTGTGTATTTCAGAAAAGAACAATCAAATTTTAGAAGAGCGATTTATTAGGGTATAGTTAATAGTGTCATGGCTGGAGAATACAAAGGAGATAAAATTGCTCAAAGAATACTGCTTCCGGCATCTTTCATTGGAGGCCCACAGGATATGCAAAGGCGATATATGGATGCAATGGCATTGATTCAACATTTTGGAAGACCTAATCTATTCATAACAATGATATGTAATCCTAATTGGGTGGAAATCCAAGAACAGTTGGGAGAAGGTCAAACTGATCAAGATAGGCTAGACTTGGTGACTAGAGTTTTCAGAGCGAAATTGCAAGATCTGAAAGAACAAATTTTTAAAAAGCAAGTATTTGGGATTGTTGCAGCTCATGTTTTTGTTGTAGAATTCCAAAAACGAGGACTACCTCACATTCATCTTTTTCTCATACTAAAAGAAGTCCACAAGAGCAAATTAGCAAATCAATACGATAAGTTTATACCAGAGAAAATTCCCAACAAGACAGAATATGCATGAATTAGTAGTCAAGCATATGATGCATGGTCCATGTGGGAACCCCTGTCCGACGAGTCCATGCATACAAGATGGCCAATGCAAATATTATTATCCTCGCCCATTTAACAATAAATCATACAGGGGAAGGATGGATATCCTACTTACAAAAGAAGAAGGTATGGAAGATTTGAGATTGTCCATGGAATGGAAATGAACAACCAATGAGTTATAACTTATAACTCTTACTTGATTATGAGATACTATTGTCACATAAATATTGAAGTATGCTGGGGAGTAAAAGCAATGAATTATCTTTATAAGTATAATATATATATATATATATATATATATATATATATATATATATATATATATATATATATATATAATTCATCAGATGATGGAGAAAAAAATAATTGATGAGATTCAAAACTATCAAGATGCAAGATGGGTCTCGCCACCCGAAGCATCGTGGAGAATTTATGAATTCAACCTATCTGAAATGCAATCTGTAGTTTTTAATCTTCAATTACATCTCCCTGACAAATATTCAGGTATACAAATATTTATGATACAAACTTATAGTTGCTGATATTTTTGTTTAAATATTAAATATGAAATATTTACTCTTATCGACCGTCAGTATTTATTGGAAAATTGCAATTTGCAAAATGTGATCGCATGGGACGACGCCAAGCATACCATGAGTATTTTAGGATGTTCTCCTTCGATAGGGAAGCACGAATGTCACACCTCAACCTTGAGGAGCGGGACCGGCACTCCAACCGAGTTACCCCACTCAACCAAGCCTACTTAGTGCCTAATCCAACCCTACCCATGAACAATTTGAGAATGAATTACAGGAGATAGACAATGAGAGGATGAAAGAGTTCAACATCATATTTCATTACCTAAGGAGCTTCAGTTATAATTAATCACAAAAAGGTTACATATTCATAGTTTAAAAGAGAAAATATGTCCGAAAACTATAATTTTTTTAGTTTGTTTCCCTAATCAAAATACAGCGCACATTACGTCTACGAATCCTCTAGGTAGACATGAATATAATATGAAAATGCCGGTGACAAGGCCCCGGCTATACCTCATTATTTACAAAATCAAATGACTTAAGGCCCCGATATAGAATAGGACTCACCAAAATCTGTTGAGTAGATGGTAAGCTGCTATCAAGGATTAATGCCGCTTGCTGAAGAACCGCTTGGCTACACTAAAGATGCAGCACCTTTGGCAAAAGGGACGTTAGTATATATGGAATAGTACTAATATGTAAAGCTAAATACCTTCTCATGGAATGAAATGCCAACATTAAAAGGAAAGAAGCATGAAAGCAGTAAGAAAATCAATAATATCGAAATGCCAAGTTAAAACAAAGTAAATCTTCAAGTAAATATTAAAATTTTAGGTTGGGAGATCCTTAGTACAGACACACTACCATGCACATGGCATGGAGTCCGATCTCAATCCGATCGGCTAAGACGTCTCGTCCCAATGTATGAGGGTTGGCATAGAAATACGATACCACCATGTGCGTGGCATGGTATACGATCTTCGGCCGATTGGCTAGGCCGTCTCATCACAATGTCGTATGCGTCGATATGGTCTTTGTTGGCTATCAACTCATCCCAATCAAGGGAAATAATCTCAACATATCATAACGAAAATTTATCACTCTATAAACTCTTACACCGGCATGTGTAGTTTCGAGCTTAGGCCTTTACAACCCACCCTTCCTCGGTGACCTAACGATACTCCCAAAAATATTTATCATATAAAAGGATTATATATATCATAGCCTTTCTTAAACTCTTATCATTTCATTGGCATTCTTGGCCATACATGTAAATCATCATTCTTGGCACGATGACCGCATTTCAAATTTCATACTTTCATCCCTTTACTTGTCATGGATCATCATAAAATATTTAAAGACATTTAAAAAAAATGGAAAAGTCATAGCTTCAACTCATAAGTATGTAAGAGTTCAAAACACGTTGGAAGTAATTGCAAGGAAAAGCATAGTGATTTGCAATTTAAAGCATGAGTTAAAATCATAAGCCTGTGGGTGAATCAATCATTAAAAATAATCTGAAACAAATAGGAATAAAACTTGGACAAACCATACTTGGAGTTCACAAGGAATTCATGGAATCTGATTCTATGGAAGGAGTTTTGCCAACATACCTAGATTAAGCTTTTCTTAGAATCACTGCGGCGTTCCACTACTCTTAGAAATTCAATCTACATTAATATAGTTCAATTTAATCATTATTAGAAGGAAATCTCATAATATGTCTTTTAAACATTTCGCCAAATACCTAATATGCGAATTCGGCTACAAGGTTCGACAATGGAATTCCTCCACCCCATAACCTATTCCAAAGCAAATAATCAATCTACAATAGTCATAAAATACCCAACAACCTTCATTGGCACATGCATTCCTATCCATATACTCCCAACTAAAGAATCGCATCCTCATTCTTCACATGCACCCCAAATTCGAAATTAAGGGCTTATGCTTCCAATCACCATTTCATAAGGCCAATCATAGTAATCATACTCATAAACTTATTATAGAATGTTGCATGTGAGCTTGGGATAAAGTCTAACCTCTTAAGTAGAAGCCCTTGTGAGTTCTCCCTTTGAATTTCTAAGACTTGATCAAGAATTTGAAGTGTAGAAGTGCTAGAGCTTCTCCTTCTCTCTCTAGCTTTCCCCCTCTCTCTCTAAACTATCAGATTCTCCCTTCAAAATGACCCCCTTACCTCTTTCTATTATAATAGGATCGGGTAACATTTTCCCAAAATTAACATCTGAGTCGGGTCTGCGATCACAGGTAGGACCGCACAAAAGGTATGCGATCCGCGAAATGTACTGCGAATTGTTCCACCAAATCTGGGTTAGATCTGGCCGGATCCGCGACGGATCCGCAGTCAGCAGAATAATTCTGCGGTTGCATACTGGACCGTGAAATTTCCTTCCAAAAATTTCATGCTGGTTATGCTAGGATATAAATATTTCTTTATGCGACCTATTCCCCATATTTACCTAATTGGCGCTATTTTAAACCCTTATATCAAAATGGCTACTTGTCGCCAATTAATCACTGCTTCATATGCTTATATGGATATTGGGCCAACTGAAACCCCTGATATTGAAACTTGCATTTTCGAACTACACAAACATTTACCAGCTTTATATAATTATTATGCTAACATTGTTGATGCATCTTCTGAAGTAGATGCAAATGCAAATATTCCTGCAAGTTCAGTTTCTACATCTGCATCTGGTGCTATAGAGGATAATGACGGTGTTGAAGATTATTTAATTTGGTCTACACTAGAATAGCATCAACAAACCAGTAGCAAAAATATTGATGAACTCCAATTCTACTTGCAAAAGGCAACAGAGCCCTGCACAAAGGAATTTCTACCGCTGGCTTGGTGGAGGACCAACTCAAATCAATTTCCTGTTCTTTCGGCCATGGCTCGACACGTGCTAAATGTGCCGATTTCAACAGTTGCATCAGAGAGCGTATTTAAAGCAGGAAGCAACTAGGAGATACCATCACTCATTGGGTAGCAACGCTTTGAAAGTTCCAGTGTGCTTCAGCGATTGGATAAGATCAGAACAGCTAAATCAAGGGCGTGAAGAGGTAGATGAACCGGAGGACCCAGAAATTAGAGATATAATGGTTCATGGTTCCGATTCAAGCAATGCCGGAAACCAAAAACCTCATGTTGACATGGATGAACTTACAAAATGATGCAAAGCATGTGATACTCTACTATTCTTTCTTAATTTTTCTAATAATTGTTGTAAATTTTTTAATTTGCAAGTTCAAAAATAAAATAATAAAAAAATAAAAATAGAACTTGCAAATTAATTTGAAGTATTATTATACGATGAAAATGTGAAATGAATTTTGAAGTTTGATCCTTACATATTGGTCTTATTAAATAAGTTTATGTAGCCACTTAATTTCAATTTTTAAAATTTTAAAATTCAAATTTCAAATTTAAAACTTTAAAGTTTAAAAGTTTAATTTTATGTCTTAAAATACTTATTTTATTATTTAAAAGTTTGCAAATACTTAAGTATCAATTACATTGAACAAGAAAGCATAATATACTGAGGGGCAAACCCGGCCCGATTCGAACCCGATGAGCCCGAACCCGGACATGCCAAATATAACCCGGAATATCCCTACCCACTACCAGCCTTGAACCCCAGCCCACTAACCAGCCCGCCCCACTAACCGGACGGGCTATTTTTTTCCTGTTCAGCCAGTCCAGCCCGTTCGATTAACACCTTTAATTAGCCTACATCGGCACCATAAAACCTTAAATCCTTGGCGAACTATATGGGCCTTACAACAAACCTACCTTTACAAAGAATTTTCCGAGCATTATATTTGGAATTCCCAGCATAAGATTTGGACAAAAAGAAAAACAAGGTCAGTAATTGGTAGAATTGCAGCAGGTACGATATATACTATTAGTCTTCATATTTACACACATTTTCTTGATTTAACTGCATTATTAACATATACTCAATACTGCAGCTAATCCTAGAGAGAGGGAAGGTATTATGAGCGATTATTACTCAACCATATGAGAGGACCATTTTTGTTCAAAGACTTACTCACTGTGAATGGAAGACATTGTCAAACCTTTAAAGAAGTTGCTAAAGAAAGGGGGTTATTAGAATCAGATAACAGCATATCAGAATGCTTGCGAGGCTAGAATTTTCCAAATGTTGTCAGCTCTTCTTAGTTTGTTTGCAACACTTCTGGTTCACTGTAACCCTACTGATGTTAGAACACTCTGAGAAACTTATTTTGAGGATATGTCGGAGGACTTTAGAAGGATACATGACAACTCAGCCACAACTCACCTACAATGTACATTGAAGAACATTAATTATCATTTGGAGAGTATGGGCAAGAGCATCGACAAATTTGACCTTCCTAAACTTGAACAACAATTGGCATATCAACATCGAAATGTAGAGAAATAATTGAAGAAATATATGTATCAATATCTAACGAAGATTTTGAAGCATAATCAAAATTAAATCCTGAACAAGAGCAGGCTTTCAAAATAATTTTACAAAGGGTCAATTGTAGAAGAGCTGGATTATTCTATGTCGATGGACCTGGGGAATAGGGAAAGCATTCTTATATCGAGCGTTGCTCGCAAATATTCGCTCTAGGGGTATGATAGCATTGGCAACGTCAACCAGTGGAGTAGCCGCTTCAATTTGCCAGGAGGTTGTACACTCACTCTAGATTTGATATTTCCCTTTAAACGAATGACCCGACCATGACAAATTTGTCAAAACAAAGTGGTGCTGCCAAATTGATCATATGAGCATACACAATATAAAGTTGACATGGTCAAAGTCAGGTAAGCGCGGAAAATTGTTACTTCACTCATTCATTTCTCATTAGTGATTATGTCACTAATTCACAATAATAATTAGTCTTTTGTTTCTCCAATCAATTGTATGAATTATAGTAGTATGTGTTAACACTTATCAATAGCGACGAGGCATATAATATTTTGCTTTCTATTATTTTCAAATGTGTATTGAGTTAGTATTTGCTATATTAGTTTTTTTCTCTCTATATATATATAACCCGGAGTAACCCAATCAAATAACAAAAGTACCCTTCTCTTAAGTTCCTCTCCCAATGTCTTTCAAGACTGTCAAGATTAAAAACGAAAATAAAAGTTCATCTAAATATATCTATGTAAAACCAAACATATGTTTTATATTGTACACGAATATAACTTATTTTTTGTCCTATGGATCAAACATCTACCAATAAAGTATATGCACTGAATAAACATCATCTAACTCTCGTATAATAATTCTCACATTATAATCAAATAACAAAAGTACCCTCCAGGGCTGCTGTCCCAAAGTTCTTAAAGAAGACGAACGTCATCCAAGTTTGCTAATTGTAAAACCCAAAAACATCTTTTATATTATACCGAATGTACCCCCTTTCAATCCAATAATCGAACATCTACAATAAAAACATATTCACTAAATAATTCTATTAATATTATTCCCCGTATTATAATTTCCATATTATAATTCAAATATAACTTATTTGCAAATCAAACGAACCTCACTAAGATTTAAATTCCATTATTTTTCCATTCCCAGTGGTTGAGCGTTTTATAGATCATCATGCAAGAATTTTACTTCATACTTATATCTTCTATTTTCTAATAAAATAAAAGATGTAAAATACAAAATAAAAGCAGGCTGGACAGATGTCGACACATGGATTCAAATTTTTTACATAGTCCATTTTTCATGAAGCAAACCAAGGACTAAAACTCAACCAAACTCTTGCATGATGCCCTGGTATTATAGTTCTTCTAAACCTTAACACTAGCACTCGAAACCAAAAATAATGTTGAAGTATTACAATCCTCGATTGAATCAGGTAAAACCTTATATCCAATCTGCAAACCAAACCGATGCCTTAAGCTATGAGAAGATGTTAGAAGAGAAATTTTATAAGTTCTTGAACTGGAGAATGAAAATAAAATACTGTAAAAACAAAAGGGGGTATAAATTTCATTATGAAGAGCTGTGGTCAACAAAAGATATGATACAATACAACTCTGCTGCTTCACAGAAAGAATCACAGACTGAAAATCAAGAAATAGAAGGCTGCAATTTCCCTATGCTGCTATCTAGGTAATGCTTTTTGCCAAAATAAAAAGAAAAAAAGAATGAAAACCAAAATCGAAAGCAAAGAAGCTATTGTACAAACCAAATTTCATGTTGCACCACAACCTATCAGCAAACTCATGAAATTCAAACAATCCCAACAGCTTTATCCGACGTTCTGTCAGCTAGCCACCTCTGTTGCATCTCTTACACACAGCTCTGTACAGTATGTACCCACAGATGGGTATACTTGACAAAATCTCGATTCTTGAGACACCCTTGCCTTTGTCCAATAATCTTGAAAATTGAGTGAAACTAGAAAGTAAAGCTCTTGGAGAGCTTGCATCTGGTACATTTCATACAACATCCGCAGGTACAATTATAAATTCCTCGGAAGAGAAGCAAATGGCAAGACAGCAATCCTTTAATCTCCGACTGCATCAGAGAACTGCTCTTTCCCAACCAAGCACCTCTTGCAAACAAGTTAGTGATAGACTCTCTTCACACATATCGTCACCTTTCGTGGTGGATAACTCTATTTGACCTCATAATATCCCATTTAAGACCCTCTGATAATAATCATATTGGCGAGTACGCCATGCATCCAAGCTACTGCTAATCAAAGAAAGTACCAAGGAAACACATTGCTGGCAAAAACAAAGAGGGCATCATGACAAATTGGATGATAAAAATTAAAAAAACTAATGAAGTTATGTACCAGTAACAAACCTCTTCTGTTAAACTAAGATGAAATCTCTTTCTTAGGTTCTGAATTGTTCGGGGACCACCCTTGAAACAAGGATAACCAGAATCCTGATATAAAGATAGAGGGAAAACAAATTCTGTGTTATTCCAAGGAGATTAATGTATCAATTCCATAACGTCGAAAACTTGTTTGACCGAACAAGTATGCTAAAGTAACTCAATCAGGGATACAATAGTTAGCTCATTCATAACCAAAACAAACAAGCAGAGGTTTAGGTAGATCCTTGATCTAAAGCAACGGTTATAGGAACCGCCTTTAAATCTCCTCCTTCTGTCGTCACACTTGTTACTAATCCCTCGTACATATCCTGTATGATACTTCTTTGAATTCCTTCCTTTTCAAGCACCATGAAAGGACATTTTTCTCCGCATTTCTTTTGAAGTTCAACAACAACAAACCCAGTGAGTTCCCACAAGTGGGGTCTGGGGTAAAGTGTACGCAGACCTTACCCCCACCATGGGGAGGGCAGATAGGTTGTTTCCGATAGACCCTCGGCTAGAGAGACTTCTTTTGATAAAGCAATAAGTTTTATTCATGTGAGGGCAAAATAAGCGCCCGTATACACGAGGTACACCAAAACAAGTAGAAAACCTAAAAAACTGGTTTTCCACAAATTACACCCAATCCTCTATATAAAAAGGAGTATCATGGGTGCACCAGAAGGGCACACTCTATCATATGCTTTCTCTAAGTTAATGAATACCATGTGGAGATCCTCCTTCCTCGCCTAGTATATTTCAATCAATCTCTTTCAGCGAAAAAATACTTTCTTTGTTGTAGACCATTTTTAATCTTGGGAAGTCTCAAAACGCTTTTCCCAATAAACCAACTATAACTGTATTGAATTTTCTCTATGAATACAATATACTATATGAATGTGAGATTAACTTTTCCTCCTCTCCTGCCAATTGGTGAGACACAAATGGCAGACATGTTGAATAAATACAAGGCTATATTTTTGGCTTCTCGATTCTGTTTCTCACAGTTATAAAATCTTAATTAAGAAGAAGAAAAGTGATGCTCCAAACACATGGTTCTTTGATACTAAACACTAACATCTTCAGATCTTCTCTTGATATACGTGGCAAGTCAAAGAAATATATTAAATTTCGGATATCAACTAGCATTACCATATTTTATACTGCATATTCGATGGTATTGTAGAGATTAAAAAGAATAAAGTTAATATGGAAGTGTGGCAACCCCAGAGAGTGAAAAGGAGCTTAAAGCTAATATGGAAAACTATTCCCAACTGCATAATGTGGACATTATGCCTGGAGCGAAATAAAGCAAGATTTGAGGGGAAGAGGCTGCATATTACCAGAGTAAAAAACAAATGCATTAAAAATTTATATTTCTGGTTTTATAGTTAGATGAGATGGACCAGTATTTGGATTTTTTGCACTTATTAGGAGAAAATATGTAGTATGAATTAAGTAAGAGCTGTAGTCTGGTCTTGTACTTTTTCTATGTACCATATTGGCACCAGTTATAATAAAATCTTTACTTATTAAAAAAAAAGACTAAAAAGAATAAAGTTGGAGAAATAATCATTCCTTGGTAAAGGCTCAACCTGCCACATCTGAATGTCTAAGATACTGAAAAATGGGAAGCTCTAGCAGCGTTAGAACTACATGACATTTCCCGAAATTCTTTCCTAGTTCTAGAAAATGCCCCCAGTCCCCATTCCCCCTATGTTGGAAAATTCCACACATGAGAAACAAAGATTTTACATAATTTTAAACATGTATGAAAATTAGCAGCTGGAACTGTATATGAGTGTCTACCTGTAGCATCTCAACAAGAAGAATTATACGCTCTGCGTGCTTCCGACATGTGAGAAACCCTTGGATGCATAGAACCTGAAGGCAGGAAATAAAAAAGCATAAAGCACAAAGAATAGAAAAAGAAGTCCAAATACAAAATAAAATCTCAGTGAACAATATATTACTTTGAAATAATCAAAGAACTCGCTTGGAACTCCTTCAGCATCAGAATCCATGATCTAGCACAAATCAACCAAAAATATATGTTCAGAAACTGTATCAAACACCTTCAGAATATAAAATAACAAGGGTAGAAATAAAAAGTTAGACACGAGATTCTTCGGCAGCATATACCTCAAGGAGTTCGCGAGTTAATTTAAATGGTGCACTTTCGAAATTTACACCACCAGGTGAATTAGATAGCATGAAACCAAAGTCGATGTGTATGATATGTCCTTCTTCATCCAATAGAAGATTTCCGTTGTGTCGATCCTTTATCTAGCAACAGAAGCAGAACGGCTGGTAATCATTGCGATACCTACTGTACTAGCAAAGCTAATAATGAAGACATTCATAGTACCCACATTAAGGGTGTGTTTGGTATGAAGAAAAATATTTTTCAGAAAAATGTTTTCCATGTTTGGTTGGCTTAAATGTTTTAAAAAAATATTTTTCTCATGAATTCATTTTCCTCCAATTGGAGGAAAATTCCAAAATTCTTTTTCAACATTCTCCATCCAACCCATCCACCACCACCCTCCCCCCCCAAAACCCAACCCCCTCCCTCCACCCCCACTCCCATAGCGTTTTCCTAACTTATATATTTTTCAAAAAAAAAATTCTACTCACTAACCTAACCAAACACAAAGTATTTTCCGGAAAAAGTTTTCCATTCACCAACCAAACATGGGAAAACAAGTGATAAAACTACTCATTTTCCTCCATAACAAACACACCCTAAGAAAAATCAAAGAAAAATAAGGAAACAAGAACAGACTTTAATCATGCACATTTCCTAAACCATTGGCACAACAGACATTTTAACGGTGAGAAACAAGTGACTTTAAGTGTGCCAAACGCGAGTACGAAATAACTCACTACACACACTCGTGCTATGTTACATCACAAATAGCATACAACCATTATTTTTCTTGATAGGTAAGTGAACATCTTATTGAAACAAAAGGAGCACAAATATTCTGTTGTGCGCTACATCATGATATCCTTACAAGTGTATCTATTTCCAAATCCACGAACCTTACAAAAAATCTGTTCCTACTAGTCTAATGTGAGAGGTAACTGAGGAAATCTAAGAGCTATCAATATACAATCTGCATATTGCACCAAAAGCTAAAAGGAAAAAGAAATTGAACTTCAGTTTGTGAACTCTTCCTTTTGCCTCCGAAACGTCTGAGATTCCTTTCTTTTAAAATGACCCACCAATACCATAAAACCATTATGACTATCATACATCACAATTATTTGAGTCATTGAATTTGAACTAGAAAGGGAAGTCATGAAGAATTTTCATTGGAAAACAGGAAAACCAACTTTTGGGTCATACACCCACATACAACAAACCTTTACCACTTCTCTAACACACCGCGGCATGTCATATTCTTTATCCTTTGAATAACAATGCCACCACTTTATCTACCGTTATGAAGAAACCTAATCGGTTCAGGGTCTGCAAGGCCATGATATCCCTGCTTCTACATCTTCCGCTATTTGACTGTTCTAGCTCTTCCATTCCAGCTCTAAGGATTTCTTGCATTCTATGCAAATTTTATTTTCCGATCAGCAGTTTCAATTTTCTCTCGCATTAAATTCCATATGGAAGTTATGGACAGTGACAGCCATCGTATGGTGGACCGTACTGAACCTGTTTAGTATACATTGCTCAATGCCAGCCACCATCAAAGATATGTTGTTGCTAGGCCTTCAAGAGAGGGCAAAGAGGATGCAGAGAACGGAATGCAACTCCTTGCACTAATGTGGTACTGTAGAGAAAAAAAAAAATGGACAACCTTGGGGAAGGGAGTGGCACTGTTGTATAGATGAGAGGAAGCTTATGTTTCTTCATAAATTCAGTGCACCCACGGAGTCCCTGTTAGCATAGATGTCTGGTACTTTCTGACTTTATGCAGAACATCATATTTTTGTTTACCACTAGTATACCAAGAGTTACTGTTTGATCAAAACAATTGTCACTTTATCCCAAAAAAGGTGATAGACAACTATCACATTTCTTTATGTCTATTATCAAGGGCAAATGTCATAAAATTTCATGCTTGACCTTTTCTAATTTTAGTAAGCCCAGATATCCCAATTGTTACAATTTTAAGTTCATGTATGATATGCAGTCCAATCATTTTTAGAGATATTGTGTCAGCATTTACATTTAGACTTTTTTTCTCCCAAACACACTTTTTTCCAACTTTCATATCTCTTTTTCCAATTTTTATGGGTACAGGACACGAAGAGAATAAAGATTTGCATTAAATACTCAAAAGATATGGCTAGCATGCAGCCCATGTAAAATGGAACTATCTCGGTGACACATATTAGAGATAGAAGCATCTGCTGACAACAGAAATATTAGAGATAGAAGCATCTGCTGACAACAGAAATATGTGATCGGTGTCTTATGCTTCTTCTTGCAATCATCAGATTAAACAAAGAAAAACGCAAAATTATACAGAGAGACGTCACCCAGTTCACCTGCAAAAGGTAGCAAACCAGAGAATACCCAGCCATGCTTTCGACAAAATTTCTCTGCATGTAAAAGAAATAAAGATGGATAAAAATAAGGAGTCTTTTTATTTTACAAGTCCCAAGCCCAAGTAAAATCATGTAAAGGAAATAGAAATGCGACTCAGCAAAACATAAGAGAGAGATCCTTAACTATACAGCAAGAATTACATAATGAAGCAGGTAAAAAACTGTTAGGAAGCACAACTTATCATCCAAACTATTTCCCAAGAGAAAAGCCCTCAGAAAAGGAAAGGCTCGATAACAAAGATACAACTTAATTTAGTAAACCTGTTCCAGTCATTGACTAGAGCACACAGTTCAGCCTTCTGATATATCTGACAAGAGTTTCCTTCTTCTTTTATTCTTTCCCTTTTCTTGAACTTAACAATGGAGACATATACAGCATATTTTCTTTGAGGTTCTCCGAACAAAATACTAGTTAATTATGGAATTTAGACAAATTCCTCATTGCAAAACTTCATTTCATAGCTTCTCCAGCATCGATCTTCAAAAGACTCGTAAAGTTTACTAGTCTGCTGGACGTACCCACAAAACTTTTCTTTCGCACTTGTTACCCGAAACAACAGTTCAGAAATAATAAACATAAATGAAAATATAATCAGCAAGGACCATCACCCTCATAATATTCGCACTTCTATTATGTTCCAAGGTGAAGTGCACAGGAGTCCCCCAAACTACGACAGTCCAAAGTGAAGTGCACAGGAGTCCCCCAAACTACAACAGTTCTGGCATTCCAGTATTTTTAAAGCGAGTAGCAAAAAAAGCAATAAGCCTCCAGGCGAACGAGAAATGAAGCACATACTCCCTCCGGTCCACTTTAATTGATTTTTTGGCCTTTTTATTGTGGTCCACAATATTTGATTTTTTCAGATATCAAGAAGGAATTAACTTCTTTTTTCCAAAGTGCCCTTGTATTTCCAATGAACAAATTAAGGTTAATATGGTCAATTTCACTGTTAATTAATGCTAAAAGGTGAATTTCTTAATATGTGTGAAAACAACCAAAAAGTCAATTAAATTGGACCGGAGGGAGTACTTCTTTGAAGTAACGTGCACAATTTTCAAATACAAAGATTCCAAACATTTAAATTGTAACAAACATCATTACATTCGTTATCCAATATCCGAGAATGACTACATCACACCCAACCCAAAATAAATATCATTAAACTGTAAGTTCAATAAGCCCAACAGGATCACTGGAAGATACATTCGACGGAACAAGGAATAACTGCTTTAGGATTGTACTAATGTCTAGCTTTAGTTGCAAGAATCATTTATTATTTTCCTAACAATGAGTCTATAAACCAAGAATTGCAAAATAAAAACGAGATAGAGAACAAACACGAAAATAAATAATTTTTTTTGTTAATAGCAAGAAAGTAGAAAAGTGACATAAGAGAAAAGTCCAAAAGCAGAATCATGGTAGAAGAGGACTCGCACAAAAGATAACAGGCACCATGAAGAAACAAAAGTAAAATAGAATTAAAAATCATGATATTCAATTACCCAGGCGTGGTAATCACATTTTTACCAAAAAAAAAGTTATTAGTTCTTTTGCCTCGCACCCAGGCCTCAAGCAACAAACAAGCAATTTCTCTAACGGCAGGAACAATTACTACCACTGTGGAAGTCCAACATCGAGTGACGAAACAATTCTTCTTTTTCTTTATGAGAAATCAATAGAATGAGGAAGCTAGATTGGTCTTTTCATCTCTCCGCCATAACAAAATGTTTTGAACAATATATCAGGAGTGTTCAAAGATAAGCATGGTGTGACTGGAAACAAGAATGAACACAAAAGAAACACGAGAGAAACAGGTAAATAAAACCAGTAAAAGCAGAGTAAATGCGCACCAGAGAAGAAGGAAAAAAGATGTATTAATGTTCGCTTCGTTCGCTATGCACAGACTTTTCCGAAGTCGTTCGCTTAACTCAGCCAATAATCCCTCGTTTCACAATGCTTATCACGTTTAGTTAACACTGGGACTCTACCCCTTAATACTCATTTTACAGCATTTAAGCCTTTCAACATTTTCAAGCCCCTAACATGAAGAATCCTCGGAGGAAACTAAACCCCGAAAAAGAGAGAAAAAAAAAGCAGAAATGTTTGCTCACAGTATGTTCAACTTGAATGGAAGCGTGACATAATAGGTACAGGGTTAGGTGGCATGTGACTGGGGATAATAGAAATGACAAATAACTCTGAACTCTGCATAGAGTGAAGTGCAGGATTTGCATGGTGAAAGGTCTATGAATAAGTTGGAGAGCTACTCAGGGTACAGCTGCTGAACCCAATAGGGTATTAAATGAACTGTAAGAATATTTTGTTGACGAATCTTAAAATAAAATAACTTGCTAATAGTACTTTTTTATGATCGTGTTGCTGCTCAAGCCAGCTTGTGCACACCTCAACTAATCCACCAGACAACCTACAATGAAAAATCAGCACATGTTCAAGGCTGGAGCAGATGATGTCATACTGAGTGATTTAGTTGGAATTCAAATCTGTGACCTCCACATTGTTACTCCTTGCTTCAACCACTCAACTATCCCCTTGGCAACAGGAAGTTGCAATATCGGATGCATCTAGCACTACTTGACCAGTCCTTGATGAGGGAGATGACGAGGCGGGGTAGGGGAAGGAGGAGAGGTCCAATGCAAAGGTCCGCAGCGAGGGCAATATAATATTGATGGTAGAGGAAAGTGGTAGAAATTGAAGGGCGGGGTGTAAAAGGACTGTCAGAGAAGGAGTGGGGACAAGTTGGAGAAAGTGTTGAATTGATAAAGGAGAAGAAGATATAAGTGGAAAAGAGCAAGAAAGAGGCATAAACAAGGAATATTGGGATTCCTTTTTCTCCAAAATGACGAGGCACAATACTCATCAGAGTGGAAATTTTGGACAAATGCAAAGGTTAGTGTATAGTGGGGAAAACACTCAATTTTCTTTTTACCATCTTCCAATAGCCTTCGGCTTGAGTATCCCCATGAGCACTATTCATTTCCATATCACTTAGCAGTTTTTATCATACTTTCATCTTGGAATATTGTAGAACCTTTGTATCATAGTTTTTCCTCTTGCCTTGGTTCAGTAACGCTTCTAACAAGCTCTAATCATGCTTTGATTGGACAAGGAAGTTAGTTATCTAAAAGTTCAAACATAGAATATAAACACGTAGTGGGTTGCTTTAGTACAATTACATCCGATAAAGACGGGGAAAGTATAAATTGAAGGCACCCTTGAGAAATTCAAAAGAGAGTAGTAAAGCACAAAGGCTACAAACTCTTTTCATCACGAATTTTACCTGGGCGAGCTTAAAAGTTGGAGAATTCTCCTGATACTTGGCAACATAAAAGTCATGTAGACTTGTGATGTCAGGAAATCTACTTTTAATAGAATGAATTGAGGCCTGCAAAACAATGATCAAAACTGCTATCAAGAATATCCGCAGCAAAATAAAGAATGCTCAGGTTATCAAGAAAAAGCTAACATAAGTTACCGTATCTGGAATTGTTTCAATTAGTGCGGTGTAAGAGGATGTAACTAAGACTTCATAAGGACGCAACCAAAGCGGCAGACCAGCTTCCTGGAAGATATCTACCATTTCAAAATACTCAAACAATATGAGCACGTAATCCTTGAGAGCATAAAACAATATTAAAGGTCAACAGCAACAACATGAATCTCCACTGACATTGGCGTATCTAGGAATGAAAGCCTAGCTATAAACCTAACAATTGCAGGACGACGAAAAACATAAAATGACATCACTCTTTCGGCAGAAAGTACTACTCCTTTTAACTTTAGAAAGTATATTGGGAAGTAACAGAAGCCTTCTTATGAGCTAGTAAAGATGTAAAATACTGAACAAATAACTTTGATAACAATTAAGGTAACTGAAACATAATGTGCAACCAAAAAGTTTTTACCAAATATTACCAAAAATCATTTTCTGAATTTCATTCATTAATACTATTCATTGTTTTATAAAACTTTGTGAACCATCAGTTTAATGTGAATTAAATATGATTTTTACCAGAATATCAAGAGTTCTAAATTAATTGTGGAAAGACAGCCTTCACTAAGACAGGAGTTCACATAAGAGGACTGTCTGTCTCATTACCCAATAAAAGAGCTCAAGTAAAATAAATGCCTATTGGTCAACATCAGACAAGCAAATAAACTATGTGACTGATCGACTTGTAGGATATCATAAAGCCTATTGGTCAACATCAGACAAGCAAATAAACTATGTGACTGATACCTATAAGTAAAATACATATCCCTGCTGAATCAACTTTCCAACACAAACCCCAACTTAAACTGTGAGACCTAAAAGCAAGGTTGAATATCCGCTAAAAAATAGGCTAATTATAATGGTGGTGCTCGGTCCAACTTGCACACACCTCAACTATTCCACACGGGCATCCACTACCGCCCACCAAGACAAGTACAAGGTAACTTTGCTCGCAAGGCTAGGCAGATTGAAAGAAATTACCTAACATTTTTTTCTCTGTTGGGATTTGAAACCTGGCCTCTGATTGTTTTTGCCCACCTCAATTACAGCTAAGGTACACCCTTGAGTGCAGAATTTCACGTTACTTAAAGAAAAATGGAGAAAACCTCAATGTGATAGAAGATCGTTAGCTGAATAAGTCCTCAGATAGCCTAACCTCCTCTTGCTTAAGGACAACGTAAAAACAAATGTTACTCGGACATATGGCTTTGCTAACCAAATGTTTTAGAACTTTCATCACATAGTACAATATATATGTGTAATATGCAAGATTTAAATTCTTGAATTCATCAGTCTTTTCTCTAGGCAAAGTTTGTACTCATCAAATTTCTTAAATTATTTCCTTTCTTATGGTTTCTTTTACGAATTAGTTCTATTTATTACTATATTAGCATATTTAGTTTGCGCTGTTCTACATTTGTTTCCTGCCCATATGTCAGAACTTTGCCTAAATATCCCTGAATGCTATTATTTCCAAATTGCTTATTTATTTATTTTTTGGAAATTTCCTGCATCAAAATTTTACCTTTTAACTTTAAGGTCTTAGTGCTGAATATATTTCAGAGTAAAAATCCAAGAAATTTTGCTACAAAAATAATTCTGCATCCAAAAACAATTCACAATTCACTTTTGAACAGAATCAAGTTGAAGACCCTATTCAAGTGCTGTAGCATGAAAAAACAAATACAAAAACTAATAAAGCAGAAATGAGTTACATGACAACTGGGCACATCTGCTTTCTCATCTATAACTGTTCATGCACAGGGGAAGAGTTCTAGACCTCTAGTAAATTCAATTCAATAACTTAGTAATAACTCGGGGAACATTTATAATGAGCGCTCCCCTCTCCTAGTCATATAGCAGATCCTCGCTCCTTAAATTTCCCCTTCTGCCAAAAGTTACACTGGTTTCATTCAGACGAAAAATTGAAGAAAAGAAGTCAAAGCTATCTAAAAAAGAGTACCCCAAAATAAAATAAAATAAAAACAGATAACCTACAACGGAAACAAAAAATTACAACAATGGAGGATCTTTGAATCCAAGATACCTACCGTAGAAGTGGGAGATAAGTTGTACAGCAAGATGCTCCTGTCTGCAGTCATCACCACTCTTGACAATGAACTAAATGAAACCAGAATTTAAGCACGTCAGCTGCTACTTCAGAAAAAAACATAATTTGATATTGGGAAACAACTGTATTCGAAAAATATAATGAGAAACAATTGTGTATCCCCAAAAATATAGAATAAAAAAGCAGCAAAAGATAATGGAGACAACTTTTTATAGTCGTGAAAGTGCTTTAAACAATCAATTATCAACCTAATTAAGTCCCACTTTATCCCTATTGTTTCTGGTGACAAAAGGAATAAAAAAACTCAAAGAGTTAAAGGACATATGGGAATCCAAAAACTAGTGGCAGAATGCTTGAACATTTTGAGGTTCTCAACGGAGTTTGACTAGAAAGTTCAACCTAATCTCACGGGTTCCCTCCCCTACTCCTGAGTGAAAACCGAAGGTACGTACTAGGAAACCTGACTTTACAGAATTATAGACTCACAGAGCATAAGAAGTTTCGGACAAACTTGAGTAACATGTTGCTTCAGATTTCATTATTTATGCAGGGCACCAGAAAAAAGAGCAAGGCTAAGACATTACTGGACTTCCTTATTATAATACAAAAAAACTATCCCTGGGGGTAGGTTAGTACTAATCGACACTGTGTTATAGCCCGTTTGGCCAAGCTGCAAAATTCAGCTTATTTTGAGAAGTGTTTTTTTTCAAAAGTGCTTTTCTCGAAAGTACTTTTGGTGAGAAGCAGTTTGTGTTTGGCTAATTAGTTTGAAAAGCACTTCTGAGCACCAATTAGTGTTTGGTCAAGCTTTAAAAAACTGCTTCTAAGTGTATTTTTCTCAAAAGTGCTTCTCAAAAAAGTGCTTTTGGAGAGAAGCTACTTTTTTCTGCTTCTCCAAAACTGCTTCTGCTTTTCCTCGAAAGAACTTTTTTTCCTTCCAAAAGCTTGGCCAAACAGGCTATTAGTATGATTGAGTCAGTTATTTAAATTTAATTAAATTGATTTAAATAAAAGTCCAATAAAATTGAGCTAGCCCATTCTTCCATCAAATGGATCGGCCCATAAGCCTCAAGCCCAATGACACGCTAGGGTTTTCTTGGAGGCTACTCTACCCCACACCTATATAAATGGAGTCATAGGGTAAGAAAAGAGGGGACAAGCAAGTAAGCAGAATGAAAGGCAAAAGAAGCTCTAAATAATAGCATCAAGGTCTCCATCCATATCTGCAATCTTCGTTTGTGGTCAAATCCCAAAGACGAACTCAAATCATAGGTGGGCGACTTCAAATCTTCCGTTCATGATAATCAACACCAAATCCTGGTTTATGACGATCTTTAAATTGTTCGTGACGCACTACAAATCTGAAATCTGTCAAGCTAAAGATCAAGCTCTCAAGTTGTTGAACCATCGTTCGTGAGGAGAAAAATTAGAGGACTACATCTCTTTAGATTTAAGATATTTTAGAGATTGTAATCCCATCACTTAAAATTGAATATAATATTTGCCACTGTATTTCTTGTCTTGATTATTATTTTTCAGGGAAAAATTTAGTTGTTACAAATTTTGGCACGCTCAGTGGGACAATTTCTACCTCCATCTCTTCTTTTCAAAGTTCAAAAACACCAAGATGGCTATAATAAAAAACAAACCTAGATCTGACTCCAAAAGCGAATTAGAAGTTGCAATGGAGATTGTTGGCCAAATCAAAAGAAGCAAAGCCGAAATACTAGGACAGCAGGTGCTTGAAGTTCCATCCACAAATCATGCTTTTGGTTCATCTTCTCCAAAAGAAGTGAGATCCTCTTCGTACATGCTAGAAGAAGGGAACAACATCGCTGAGGTGGTCGAACAAACTTTGGTGCGATTTAGCCTTTCAAAAGAAATCCACCGCCATTTGCACAATCCCTTCATGCATAAAGATGATGACGTCTTTAGCAGCGAATTTGCTCCAATCTCTCTTCATGTCACTCCACAATCTGCTTTCTATCCAAGTGATGATCCATATCATTATTCGTCCTTTGCGGTGGTCATGTAAACGATGATGATTGAAGCTTCTACCATAGAAGAACAACTTGCAAATTTGACAAAAACTGTTGAAGGCCTAACAAAGTACATGAAAGATCAAGATGATAAACTTTCCAAGTTGATGAATAAGGAAGAGAGTAAGACAGAGGAAGAATCAAGCCAAGCACTTATGAAGCTTTCAGAAACTCAAGAGAAAGGAGAGTCCTCTACAAAGCTAGCAACAATGACCAAAGAGCTCCAAGTCTCTTCTGATGGACAAATTCATGTTGAGCAATTGAAGAACTTCATCATAGGAGCCATCAAAGATAAAATTGAGCCTTCGCCTAAATCTTTCCTTACATACACACAAAGTCGTAGTTGCCAAGTGGATATCAACCTTCTAAGCTTCAACAATTCGACGGTAAAGGGAATCCCAAGCAACATGTTGCACACTTCGTCGAGACGTGCAATGATGCTGGAACTTATGATGATCACCTTGTCAAGCAGTTTGTTCGATCTCTCAAAGAAATTGCTTTCGATTGGTACACAGATCTTGAACCTAGTTCAATAGATAGTTGGGAGTGACGAGTGTCTGGCGTGTATATAATTTAAACTCGTACTCTGTCAAATAATAGTATAGAAAGATGTCGAACCCACGGGGATTGGTATATCTATTCTATAGACGTTTCTTGTTTTAATTACTATTTGAGAAAATCAGAAAGAGTTGAGTTGTGAAATAACTAACTAAAAATGCATGAATAGAGCAATAGAAAATATTTTATTTTTCACAAATATAATAAAAAAGTGTTGGGATCCTGACTTCACTTAATAATTTTATTATATAGTAGATATATTTATTCTTCAATTTCTATTTCTCATAAATATTATAAATGCCTCTCACGATTACATTTATATGTTATTACTATAGTTGAACAATTAATTACACTCCTCTCGGTTATACAAATTAATCGTCAAAAATGGTAATATTAAAGAACCAGGAATATATCCCTTTCGGTTACCCTACTTGTTATAACTGACTATTACAATATTCGCATCTTTCGATTACAAATAAGTGTAGAATCAATTTTAACATATAAGAGCTAGATGTCACTAAATAAAAGTTAACATCTATCACTACAAAATTTAACTAAATTACTTCTTCCGCCTCTCTCGATTACAGAATTAGTAAGAAGTTAATATGTAGTACGAAATAGATAGATGTTAACAAAATTAAATAACACCTAACTATAAAAGCAGATAAAATTTAAATAAAAAGCTTCAGCTCAAGCATGTGAAATTGAGAAATAATATCTACTAATTATATAAAAATATTAAGATCCGTCATTGTCCCAACACAAAAGAAAGTTACTCCATACTGGAGTTAGTGCTACTAATGAAAATATTCTTGTCCATTAAATAAGAAAATAGAAAGAAATATTCAAGAAAAATAATTTCCGCTATTTAATTAGAAGGAGGAACCAAATAATTTCCAATATTGATAACTGAAGAAACTAATAACTGCAGACTTCTAAAAATAGAAACACTTTATTTGCTTTCTTCCTCCTAAAAGTTCGTATAGCAGCTTTGTAAAATGACGGTATTTATAGATATTTTTCATTGCTTTTGCCCGTGTACAACAAAGTTTTAGTAAACTTTGTCGTTCAACTTGCCAACATGTAATTGACTATTGATGAGGAATGGTGTACATTCACGTGTACACATGATTTTTGTTGATGCTGATGCTAGTTTCTTTCCAATCTTTTTCCATTTTCAACTTCCTTCTTCATTCTTATTTATTTATATTTTGATATTACCTACAAGAAAATAACAATATTAATATTAAGAATTCAATAACAACTCATATTATGCATGGTATTTTTATCTTATCAGGGAGCAACTGGAGCAAGAATTTCTCATTCGCTTCTATAACACTAGGCGCATTGTGAGCATGATTGAACTTACAAACACTCGCCAAGGGAATGAGGAGCCAGTTATTGACTTTATCAATCACTGGAGGAGCTTAAGCCTCAGCTGCAAAGACCGTCTTAGCGAAACTTCTGGCATCAAAACGTGCATCCAAGGTATGCATTGGGGCCTTCGCTACATCTTGCAAGGAATAAAGCCTAAAATGCCTGAAGAGTTGGCCACCCGTGCTCATGATATGGAATTGAGTATGGCTACAAGTGGAGAGCATAGGTTTTCTGGCTTTGAGCCTCGTGATGAAATGGAAGCAAACGATGCTAAAAATAGGGGCAAGTATTCATCTAAAGATGAAATGGAAGAGTCCATGCATCTTACAACGCTCCTTGACGCATGAGCCTAAACTTCAAGTTATAATGCTCCTTGATGCATGAGCCTAAATTGCAAATCACAACGCTCCTTGACGCATGAGCCTAAACTACATATCAAAGCACTCCTCAGCGCACGAGCATAAACTACAAGTTATGATGCTCTTTGACACACGAGCATAAACTGTATGCCACGAAACTCCTCAAATTTGAGCTAAGTCTTCAAGATATAACGCTCCTCAAATTTAAGCAAAGTCTTCGAGATTTAAAGCTTCTCAAATTTGAGCAAAGTCTTCAAGTTGCAAAATTCACCCAAATTGAGCAAATTCTTCAAAGTTGAAAAAACTCTTTAAATTCAAGCAAAATCTTCAAGATATAAAGCTCCTCAAATTTGAGCAAAGTATTCAAGATGAAAAAGCTCTTCAAATTTGAGCAAAGTCTTTAAATCACAAAATTCTTCAAATTCAAGCAAGCTCTTCAAATTCGAGCAAATTTTTCAAGTTGCACAACTCACCAAATTTGAGAAAAGTCTTCAAGTTGCAAAGCTCCTCAAAATAGGAGCATGAACTGCATATTACTCCTTGTTTGCACGAGTATAAACTGCATACAAAAAAAAACTCACACTTTATCTGAACTACGTAATGACTTGATCTTCTTCATCGAAGTACGTAGGCAACTTAGAGTTTCATTCTTAGTTCAGTTACATGAAAATAAAAGTCTATCTCTTTAATACAATGGCCAAAGTGAAGTTGGTCACTTCAAGGTTCTTTGCAAATCTCAAAGTGAAGTTGATAGCTGGTGGGTGCATTCTAAGCTTTGGGACAAAGACTTCCTGGATAGTGCCTTTCACACACTTGAAAAAAAAATCCAAAGATGAGCTTGTGCAAACTTTGAGGATGGAACGATTTTCCATCGTAATCTACTTACATCAATTTCTTAATAATAAATGTGTCACGACCCAAAAATCACTATAGATCATGATGGCGCCAACGGTATTGTCAAGCAAGCCAACGGTGATTGATCAACTTAATTATTCATTTCTATTACTTTGAAATCACAATTTCCATTAATTAAATAGTACAAAATAGAATTTACAGGGTGAAATGATAAAAATTCTGTGAACCATCATACTAAACATCTAGTAGGAACCCCCAAAACCTGGTGTCACAAGTGCATGAGGATCAACTAGGAATTATAACAAAATACATTATCTTTCTGGAATACAAGTTAAACAGGAGAATATAAATAACGCTGATGGAGACTCTGTATGCTGCGGATCGTAGTACAGAATGCAGCTCACCGTAAGGTCCCCGCAATAGCTGTGCCTCTGCGCCCAAAAAGACCACCAGGAATGTAAACCTGCACAATTAGTGCAGAAGTGTAGTACGAGTACGTAAATCAACGCGTACCCAATAAGTATCTAGCCTAACCCCGAAGAAGTAGTGACGAGGGGTCGACATCGACACTTACTAGTGGTCCAATAAATCATGTACAAAGGGAGTAAACATATGTGAGGCAGAGTAAATAAACAAAATAAACAAGTATAAATATGTGGTACAATCCTCCTCTCAATAATAAACTTAAACTCTCGATAAGCAGTTACCTCCTCAACCGGAGTATATATATAATGGACCTCACCAGATAGGTCGTCATAATTCAAATTAGGAAAACTCTCGAATACTCTGGCTTCTTGACAAATATTACGCACAATTCCATAAGAGTATTTTATTGAAATGTCGAGGCGTACGACCCGATCCTATCATAATCTGTGCACTGTCAAGGGTCGAACATCACAAACCATAGTTGCATCTGTTATACTGCCGAGGCGAACGGCCCGCTCCCATGAGAGTGTGGTACATAATCCTGCCAAGGCGAACGATCCGATCTCATTAGAATAAGAAGCTTTAACGAGTCCTTGACCCCACTCACGAATAAACATGTGGGTTATGAATTTTTAGGGAAAACCTTTTAATGAAAAGCATTGCGGGAGAAATAGTAAGAGGAGTACAATTATTCCGCAGCTAATCATGAATCTCGTCAAATCTCTACAATAGCAAGTCTATCGCTCTACGCAAGTCTAGTCTCAAGTTGTAACGTAAAATAAAGGAATTTAATAGGCAAGGAACAACTCAAACGGTACAGTCATAGCATGGTGTGAACCTAAGTCTACCCAAACATATCATGAATCTAGCTATACGTACGGACTCTCGTCACCTCGTGTATACGTAGCCCCCGCAACAAATAACACATAATAGATACATTACCTAGGGGTAGTTTCCCCTCACAGGGTTAGACAAGAGACTTACATCGCTTAGAAGTTCCATAACCGGCTCCAACGCCACTCTAACACCTCAAATCGATGTCCGTCCCTCCAAAACTAGTCAAACAATGTGCAACCCAATAAATATATACTCTAATACTCATAATAAATCAATTCTTAACAATTCCTAACTCCGCTCGAAATGTCAATAAAATCAATCCTCGGGCCCACGTGCCCGAATTCCGAAAATTTTCGAAAATAAACTTTATCCATAACACTAGGAACTCAAATATCAGATTTATTCCCAATTCCATGTGCAATTTTGTGGTAAAAATCCAAAAATACCAAATTCTAGGTTTTCTTCAAAATCCCACAATTTTCCATAAATTTCTATGTCAAATCCTTATAGAATCCGTGTAATTAACTTACAATATACGAGAATTACTTACCTTGCAATAGATGATGAAAATCTCCCCTTGAAGCTCTCCAAAGATCGCCCAAACCAAGGGAGAAATGAGTGAAATGTGCAAAAATCCCGAGTTAAAACAATCTGCCCAAGCCCGTCCTTCTTCGCGATCGCGGAAGCAGCTTCGTGATCACGAAGGCTGAAACAACTGCCCCCAAAATCATAATCAACGCGTTTGTGTCCAACTGGCAGCTTTCGCGAAGCCTTCAGCTCCCACTGCCCCGCATTCGCGGGCCACGAGCCGCGTTCGCGTAGGCTTAACGCCTGACAGGCCCCCAGCTCCCCTTCTTCTTCGCGTTCGCAACCTCCAGGTCGCGAACGCATAGGCTAATCCAGCCTCTGCTCGGCATTGGCATCTCCTTCATTGCGTTCGCGATGGATAAATTCCAGCAGCCCCAAAAATCCTTCTTCGCGAATGCGTGAATCCCTTCGCGTTTGCGAAGAAGAAAACCAGACACCAGCACCAACAGTTGCAAATCTCTCAAACTTGGTCCGAAACCATCCCGAAACATACCCGGGGCCCCCGAGATCCCATCCAATCACACCAACCACTCCCATAACATAACACAGACCTACTGGAGGTCTCAAATCACACCAAACAACATCAAAACTACGAATCGACGATTGAAATCCTCCTTTAAACTTTCAAACTTCGACGAACGCGTCTGAATCATATCAAAATATTCCGGAATGACGCCAAACTTTACGTACAAGTCACAAATCACGATACAAACCTATTCCAAGGCTTGCAACACCAAACGGACATCGATAACACCAAAGTCCACTTCAAACTAAACTTATGAAATCCTAAAACTTCCAAAATTCCAACTTTCCACAACATGCGTCGGAACGCTCCCGGGCGACCCGATACTCAACCTGAACATACACTCAAGTCCGAAACCATCATACAAACCTATTGGGACCTTCTAATCCCTATTCCAAGGTCGTTTACTCAAAAGTCAAACCTTAGTCAATTCTTCCACTTTAAAGCTTCTGAAATTAGAATTTTTCTTTCTGAATCAACTCTGAGCTTCCCGAAATTCAATTTTGACCACACGCACAAGTCATAAAACATGAAGTGAAGCTACTCAAGGCCTCAAACCGCCGAACAACGCGCTAGAATTCAAAATGATCGGTCGGGTCGTTGCATTCTACCCACTTAAACATACATTCGTCCTCGAACGTGCCAAGAACTGCTCCGGAGTTGTCCAAAATCACTGTTTAATACCTCGTGCACGTACCCGTGCCACCACAACCCTTGTGAGCACATTAGCTCGGGCCAGACTGAAGATCCTCCCTTTTATTTAGTCAAATAAGCCTTAGAGCCAAATTTCAATCTCCGAATTTCTCTACAAGACCTGATTCTAACATACGAACACCGTATCAATCTCCACACACTAAACCACACATGATCATGCACCCATCCTGACATCACACAACGCACCGCATAAGTTGTTTGACCATAATAACATCCTCCGACCACAATAGCTGAAATTCCATGAATTTGATGCCCGCAATACACCTCATAACGCATAAAAACCATGTTCCAACTCTCGCAATACTGCTACGACGGAAGAGATATGTAGAAACTCGTAACCACCTGCCAAATCAATAAATCATGCAGTCTCCCCAACCTGACAAGACCCATTACCTCATTCTGAATTGAATAATGATATTTCTTTTTAATATACCCTACATAAATCCGATCGCACTGATCTCAGGTCCAATAACCTCGTTTCACACAGTACCAACTGCTCAGGTAATAAGCCACCTCAAACACAGACCAAAATCTCATATGACGCCATCGATGCGCCAACAAGCTACAACTTGAATATGACACAATAGGAAGAACGAACTCTAGGAAACAACCACCCAGCCCGCATACGAATAAAATGGTTGAACAGACGCTATGAATCCTTCTTAGAGAATGAGAAACAAAATACACAAGAATAGATATAGGGAACCATACTCAACATCTCACTGTTGCGGCATGTAACCCGATCCACACATGATACCGTTACAGCGTGCAACTCAATCCAAACAACATACCCGTGGAGGCGGCCACCCGATCCACACGTGACAATAAATAAGGAAATTACCCATCAAGCCAGAATGCTTGTACCTATGGAATACCGAATATCGACCACAAGCACGCCAAGTGCAAAAAATACAATCCTGGGGAGACGGATAGCGCCATGCGCTATGAAATCCAAAACAACTGAGGTGCGATAAATGACTTGCATCTCGAGAGCCATCCTATAAAACCACATGCTACGCGGGACCTCAACACATGTGCGAATTATCAAGTCGTCTCACAACCCACATAGCACAATAGAGTATTACATGGAACAACTGACGACAGGAATCACATCTGATGCCCGATGACTCCTCCATAAGCAATGCTATGCCGAATGAACACATCCGACCTGACGTAGAGCCACATTCACATTAGACCCACCAACGAACCTCAAACTGATTCTGATCATACCATACTTGGCCAATAACCTTTCAAGGATCCACAATGGCCCTATTCATGACACACGAGCAACCGTCCAAATCCGGAACAAGCTTCCACAGTTCACAACCAACCGAATAGAGCGCCGTTCAGGCATAAATTCTCACATTAGCGACAATAATAGAATCTCCATACTCGGTTTCAATCCTTAACAATCAAGTGACTAACATGTCGCACTTATACCATCTTCTTGTGGGTTATACTCCCACGACCTTCCGCACCAGGTAGAAAAGTCTACACATCCACACCTCCAACCGTACAAATTTTGTAATGAAAATCAAAATACGCAAATCGATACACAATGCCTCTCCCACAGAACCCCATTCTCAGGTGACACTAAGGAAATTGCTAGCTTACTCTGAACATCTAAATTCTTCCCTGCTCATCCGAGCTCGTGACATTCTCGTCAATAACGAACCGCCTTGATCCTCAACTCCCAATTCCCATGCCGCTCACTGCACATATTGTGTCGCTACACGAGAGTACACGAATTCATCATAACCCCTGAACTACTAGTAGAATAACCATTTCATTGGCTAGAAACCTTTCGCTTAACTATCTCAAAAGAACCGTTACAACATGCAACTGAATTCCCAAACTGCAGAAAATACAAACCTCAAGTTATGATCTAGACCGCCATAACTCTTCCGTAATTCATTTACACAACAAGGCCATTTGAATCAAATATCTCCCAATTTACTCTTGACTTGCCTTAGAAATAAAATAGCTCCATTCAAAAACATAACAAACTCGATCAACAATCATCTCGAGCGGCCCGAATCACGAGACCACATCGTCTTAATACCCTTGAACCACCTCATACCTTCCTTATGCGCACAATATCATCTCCATCTGGTATACCCATTCTGCAAGACCTTCCGTGACTGTGAACTATTTCTCCCTCTTTCTCTAATACTGCACCGCAGACTCGATGATAACATAGAATACTCCAAGCCCCTTTCATAATCCACTGCAAAACTCAATTCTTAACCACACAACAGATGCAAAATTCTTAGGCAATGCACTTAAATTCTTGAACCCACTAGGACCGTTGTTGAGAGTCACCCACTCTGACCTGGTCCCGAATATAACCAAACTCCAACGCTCTGCTAGCACATGAACACCCTCTCAAAGGAGCAACCGGCTGAATTTCTTTCCTTGTAGATCACATCCACCAGAAGCATAAACTTTGAGTCTTCCCAGATGCCGCACATAAATTGATACAGCAAAATATAGCACATATTTAACATGTTCTTTGCTCGAATTACCCCTGATGTTTTCTTTCCTTAGTCATAATTGATCCACCAATGCAACGATAATCAGAAACCACACAAGAAATCAATCACGTGACCCAATCATAGACGGTGGGCTATCCCACTTAGCTTTTAAGCTACAATCACATAACTCTAGAGCCCACAAAGATTCCTCCTTCTCAATTACCATGATCTTGCACCATTAACCCGTCAAATTTCTCAAACCTCTTGTTAAGATTTTCATGAACATCCCAAATTATTAGCCACAATCGCAAATTCGGCCTTCTGTCGAGTAGTAAGTACAAATCTTCGTAGAAACTTCATCAAAATCATGCAACCGCTAACCTGCTCACAGGAGATAGCCAACTTGTGGAAGTCCATACCGACATCTCCCAATGACACTGCATTGGGTACAACCACCACGAAATCAGTAACCCTCCTGAGCCCGTCCTCGTCCACCAGCTGTACAAGTCTGTTCATTCCCCATTGACATCAACTGAATGACCGATAATTCATTCCAAATTCGAAGTCACGTCGTATCCCACAACGATAATCAAGCTCTTACACCCCTAAACACTCCAAGAAAACTCTTCCTGCCATTTCATACTTCCTCAGTACAGTATCCTCCATCCCAAATAAAATCCGTAGACCTAATCGCTTTCCACTATGATTCCCAAATCGCTCTAAACTTTCTCAAGGCATGTGGCTATCCTACCACAATAATTCGTATGCTACTCTGCCACTCCCATCTCGGTTAAACCATCCCCTCTAAGCAACTTCTCGACCTCTGCTCTTCATACTTGACCTGCTAGCAATTCCACCACCGCGAGACACCTCCCACTATGTCCTTCCTCATCCTTCGATACCCACATGCTGCCTCAAATCAAGATCCATCCCTGTAACACTTGAACTAATAAATTGCTACTAACTTTAAACCTCCTCGAAGATCATCTTTCTCGAGCCATCGACATTAGAAACACTAATTCAATCCTGAAATCGCCACACACTGTCATTTCTAACAACCGCTTCTTAGGCATCATTTCACAACATCTCGCCCCGAAGGAAAACAACGAAGACCACAACACCGGTGAACCTTAACGCGTTCAAACAAGGATGACGACAACGCGTCACAAATGAGAATTCCACCATGCTCGAAAATATCAAGTCTCGTTACTCCATCAACCAAAGCCTGAACATCCATAGATCGATTGTCTTTCCTCCGCTAGAATTAAATATCGAACCTCTAAACCACGCACTGAGAAGTCCTCATTTCGAGTCATTCACTGCCTCGACACAGATACAAGCACCCTACCCTTACATAACGTTGTGCGATAACAACGCATGAACATTATAGCAATCTGTACATAGCCTCAAAACCATAGAAAATACAGATACTGAGCTGGAATGACAGAACATCCTTCTGCAAGAACACGATAATAGCCTACCCAAATATGTAGGGGAAAAACGACCTGCACCACGTCTGCAGTACCATTACAACCCCCAATGCCCAATTCATAACAAGTGATTCACGTCGCATAAGATTGAGTAGGGAGGAAATAAAAGCATAAGCCTCAAAGGAATCAAATCGCACAATGAGGGATCAAGAAGGGAAGTGCTCCTAACAGCCCTGTAGCCTCTCGAAAATAAGTACAGACGTCTCCGTATCGATCCACAAGACTCTACTAGACTTGTTCATGACTCGTGAGAACCAAGTGAACCTAACACTCTACTACCAAGTTGTCACGACCCAAAATCCATTATAGGCCGTGATGGCACCTAACGCCACTGTCAGGCGAGCCAATGGTGATTCATTTTTATTACTTTGAAATCACAATTTCCATTAATTAAATAGTACAAAATAGAATTTACAGGGTGAAATGATAAAAATTCAGTGAACCATAATCCTAAACATCCAGTAGAAACCCCCAAAATACGGTGTCACAAGTGCATGAGCATCAACTAGGAAATATAATATAATACATCATCTGTCTGGAATACAAGTTAGATAGGAGAATATAAATAACGCTGATGGAGACTTTGTATGCTGTGGATCGTAGTATAGAATGCAGCTCACCGTAAAGTCCTCACAATAGCTGCGCCTCTGCAACCCAAAAAGACAACCAGGAGTGTAAACCTGCACAATAAGTGCAAAAGTATAGTATGAGTACGTAAATCAACGCGTACCCAGTAAGCATCTAGCCTAACCCCGGAGAAGTAGTGACGAGGGGTTGACATCGCACTTACTAGTGGTCCAATAAATCATGTACAACAGGAGTAAATAGATGTGAGACAGAGTAAATAAACAAAATAAACAAGTATAAATACGTGGCACAATCTTCCTCTCAACAATAAACTCAAACTCTCGATTAGCAGTTACCTCCTAAACCGGAGTATATATATAATGGACCTTACTAGATAGGTCGTCATAATTCAAATTAGGAAAACTCCCGGATACTTTGGCTTCTTTACAAATATTATGCACGATTCCATAGGAGTATTTTATAGAAATGCCGTGGCGTACGACCTGATCCCATCATAATCTGTGCAATGCCGAGGGTCGAACGACACGAACCAAAGATGCATCTATTATACTACCGAGGTGAATGGCCTGCTCCCATGAGAGTGTGGAACATAATCATGCCGAGGCGAGCGGCCCATCCCATTAGAATAAGAAGCTTTAACGAGTCCTTGACCACACTCACGAATAAACGTGTGAGTAATGAATTTTTGGGGAAAACCTTTCAATGAAAATGCATAGCGCGGGAGAAATCCGTAAGAGGAGTACAATTATTCCACGGCTATTCATGAAGCTCGTCAAATCTCTACAATAGCAAGTCTATCGCTCTAGGCAAGTCTAGTCTCAATTTGTAACGTAAAATACGAGAATTTAATAGGCAAGGAACAACTCAGATGGTATAGTCATAGCATGGCGTGAACCTAAGTCTTCCCAGACATATCATGAATCTAGCTATGTACGGACTCTCGTCACCTCGTGCTATGTAGCCCCCGCAACAAATAACGCATAATAGATACATCACCTAGGGGTAGTTTCCCCCTCACAGGGTTAGACAAGAGACCTACCTCGCTCCGAAGTTCCATAACCGGCTCCAACGCCACTCTAACACCTCAAATCGATGCCCGTCGCTCCAAAACAAGTCAAACAATTTGTAAACCAATAAAAATATACTCTAATACTCATAATAAATCAATTCTTAACAATTCCCAACTCCGCTCGAAAAGTTAATAAAATCAACTCTCGGGCCCACGTGCCCGGATTTCGAATTTTTTTGAAGATAAACTTTACCTATAACACTACAAACTCAAATATGTGATTTATTCCCAATTCCATGCCTAATTTTGTGGTAAAAATCCAAAAATACCAAATGTTAGGTTTTCTTCAAAATCCCACAATTTTCCATAAATTTCCATGTCAAATCCTTATAGAATCCATGTAATTAACTTACAATATGCGGGAATTACTTACCTTGCAATAGAAGATTAAAATATCCCCTTGAATCTCTCCAAAAATCGCCCAAACCAAGAGAGAAATGAGTGAAATGGGCAAAAATCCCGACTTAAAACAGTCTGCCCAAGCCCGTCCTTCTTCGCGATCGTAGAAGCACCTTTGCGACCGCGAAGGCTAAATCAACTGCCCCCAAAATCATACTCAACGCGTTCGCGTCCAACTGGCCACGTTTGCGAAGCTTTCAGCTCCCACTACCTCACGTTCGCGGGCCACGAGCCGCATTCGTGTAGGTTTAACGCCAAACAGGCCCCCAGCTGCCCTCCCTCTTCGCGTTTGCGACCTCCAAGTCGCGTTCGCATAGGCTACTCCAGCCTCTGCTCCACGTTTGCATCTCTTTCATTGCATTCGCGATGGGCAAATTCCAACAACTCCAACAATCCTTTTTTGCGAACGCGTGAATCCCTTCGTGTTCGCGAAGAAGAAAACTGGACACTAGCACCAGCTGTTGCAAATCTCCCAAACTTGGTCCGAAACCACCCCGAAACATACCCGGGTCCCCTGGGACCCCGTCCAATTACATCAACCAGTCCCATAACATAACACGGACCTGCTCGAGGTATCAAATCACACCAAATAACATTAAAACTATGAATCGACGATCGAAATCCTTCTTTAAACTTTCAAACTACCAAACTTCGACGAACGCGTCCGAATCATATCAAATTATTCCGGAATGATGCCAAACTTTACTACAAGTTATAAATCACGATATGAACCTATTCCAAGGCTCGAAATCCCAAACGGAGATTGATAACACCAAAGTCCACTTCACACCAAACTTATGAAATCCTAATACTTCCAAAATTCTAACTTTCCACAAAAAGCGTCGGAACGCTCCCGGGCAACCCGATACTCAATCCGAACATACAATCAAGTACAAAATCATCATACAAACTTAATGGGACTTTCAAATCCCGATTCCGAGGTCATTTACTCAAAAGTCAAACCTTAGTCAATTTTTCCAACTTAAAGCTTCCGAAAGTAGAATTTTTCTTTTTGAATCAACTATGAACTTTCCGAAATTTAATTTCAACCACACGTACAAGTCATAAAACATGAAGTGAAGCTACTCAAGGCCTCAAACCACCGAACAACATGCTAGAGTTCAAAACGACCGGTCAGGCCGTTATAAAATGGGTCTTGGTCAATCAAGGGGGTCTCTTTACCATGCTTGGGAGCATAATCTTCTCGCTCAAGTTATATCTCGCAGCCAAAAAGAAAGGTTGCTCCATGATTTTTCTTGGAAGGTGCAAAAAGAAGTTGTTCCATGCCAAATCATAATGGTTTAGGCACTCCATGACAAGCTTGAAAGATGATGTATGATGTGTAGTTTCTTGCCATTGATAAAAATGAAAAAAATGTTGTTCCAAGCGCCCTTCTCACAAAGTTGCAAAGGAGAGATGCTCCACATACTTGCTAGCCAAAGTTTGAAACAGCTACTCCAAGTATCGATCTCACCAAGTCGCAAAGATGAGATGCACATGTACTTGCTTTGCAAATGTCGTAAGGAGGGGGATGCTCTCAGTTGTCTCCGCTAGAACTACTAATGGACGCACCAATAGTTTCTTGTCAATCGCATGGACATTACCTCTGTCTTCTTGGTATGATGCGAGACCATTTTCACTCCTTCAAAATCTGTAAAAAGAAAAAAAAATTACAGTTCATAGTGTTTGTCGCACGATGCTTCAAGTTGACATTGCGCCATACACATTAACCCGTTATGGTGGAATCGGTGCCAACCGCACGAAGCTTTTGGTTCTGATTACTTGAGAGGTGCTAATGTCACGGAGCTTTAACTTAGCAAGTATCGGTGTCAACGACACAATGTTTCAATGCTGATGGTGAACATTGTGACATGCACTTCTCTACCAAATCTTGATGGATCGTATGCTTCATGCACCTTTTCGCCTACAAAAAAAAGAGTGCCGATCATCCACTTCTTCTCACGATGCAGATTGGAGAACTCGCCATGTATATCTTCTCCAAACATTCAAAAAGAAAAAGGAAAAAGAAGTATGTTGCCCGAACAATCCTCTCGATTTCAGCGCTTGATTCAAAGATTTGTTGCGACTGGATCAAAAAGTCTGGAGCTTCGATTTTTATATATGATGTATATCTCCGAGTCTTCTTCCCAACGGTGCAAACAACTCATAATTTGGATGCTCCTATCTCGAGATACGCATTTTTTAGCAAGAGCGTGCAAAGCTAAAGAAGTCTGCATGTCGAAACTCGTGTTCTAGATTCAGCAAATTATTTTGGAAATCCTAGGGACAGCCTAACTGTAATTTCTACATGTGTTGTAGTTCCAGGAGTCTAATTTTCAACGCCGCAAACAGCTTGTGATTTGGACGCTCCTATCTCGAGATACAACTTTTTTCGCCGAGAGTGCGCAGAGTTGTGAGATCAGCGGGCCAAATGTGTGGATCAACTTCAAAAATAAATTCCACACAATCCAGAAGGAATTTGGCTATTAATTTTTGATATGTTAGATTTCTTTAAGTCTAGCATCAGCAGAATTATGCGGCTCGCGATTTGGACGTTCCAACAATGAGATATGATTCTTTTTGTGAAGGCGCATGATCTGTAAATTCAAACATGGAAGAATCTGAAGCAAAAATTTAAAGTCTTACCTGAGATGATACAGAGGTATTTTTCTCCTATTATTAGATATGTTGTAGCCCTTTGTGTATACTTTCAGAAGAATCAAGCAGCTTGTGCTTTCGATGCTCGTACACCATAGTATGACTTTTTGGCGAGAGTGCGGGATGTTGTCAGCTTTACAGGCCAGGCAAGTAGATCATTTTCGAAATTTAACTCCAGCTGATCCAGAAGGAGTCTGGATCTAATTTTTTTGATATGTTGCCCCACTCTAAGTCTGATTTCTATAGAATCATGCCACCCAATGATTTTGACTCTCCTATGGCGAGATGTGAATATTTCACCCCAAGTGCGCAAAGGTGGTAGACAGCTTCTCTCCAAGAATTTTGCACCGTAAAAACATACACCAAAGGATGGCTACTTAAATAGGTGTTATAAGGCGGTTAAATATTCTAATTCTTATGTGAATTAAATTGGCTGAGTTGTTTGTATTCTAAGATACAATGCTAGTCATAGAAAAGTTAATGATGAATCTTGCACCATGCATGCCAAGTTTGAAAAAGGGATCTAACAAAGTCTGAGTTATAAGTGAAAAAAATAAGGAGTTAGAATCCTAGAAGGAAAAATGTTGCCTTGCCCTACAAGGTCAAGAAATATTTTTCCTTGTTTGCTCTTGGTGAAAAAGGAAAAAGGCCTAACGTGAGACGAACATGGAAAATTGTCTAAGAATTTGCAAGAATTTTCCATTGCTATAGTTTGTAATTGCTGCTTCCAAACCAAATTACATTGCACGCACATGTTCTACAACCGAAGTATTGAAAGGTTAATTTTCGCTTGGAGTTTGTATTTAGCACTTCACATAAATGTGCAACTGGATAAAAGTTCAGATTTGACAGGTAGGGGTCACCACAAGTGCTAAACAACAATATCAACGTTCACTGGTACTTCAAGTCTCGTCCTTCATTTCAGCAAGCCTACACTCCGACAAGCCTTAAAGTAGGGGTATTTGGAGACAATTAAATTTTTATTAAATTTAAATACATACGAAATTTGAATTTTACCATAATTGAACATATACTAGACCAAACAAATATTGTGGCCTACTATGATTGAGTCAATTATTTAAATTTAATTAAATTAATTTAAATAAAAGTCCAACAAAATTGAGCTAGCCCATTCTTCCATCAAATGGATCGGCCCATAAGCCTCAAGCCCAATAACACACTAGAATTTTTTTGGAGGCTACTCTATCCCACTCCTATATAAATGGGGTCATACGGTAAGGAAAGGGGGGGGGGGGGAGGGACAGGCAAGTAAGCAAAAGGAAACGCTAAAGAAGCTGTGAATAATAGCATCAACGTCTCCATCTATATCTGCAACCTTCGTCTGTAGTCAAATCCCAAAGGCGAACTCAAATCATAGGTGAGCGGCTTCAAATCTTCCATTCGTGATAATCAACACCTAATCCTGGTTCGTGACGATCTTCAAAATATTCGTGACGCACCACAAATCTAAAACCTGTCAAGTTCAAGATCAAGCTCTCAAGCTCTTGAACCATCGTTCGCGAGGAGAAGAATCAGAGGACTATATCTTTTTAGATTTGAGAAATTTTAGAGATGGTAACCCCATCACTTGAAATCGAATATAATATTTGTCGCTATATTTTTTGTCTTGATTATTATTTTTCAGGAACGAAATTTAGTTGTTACACAGTGTCACATTAATTTTTAAGATAATTTCATAAACCTCTCCTAAAAAATTTGTTGGTAACATTTACCTATCTTTTGGTTTATGATATTATGTTTACCTCATTTATTTTCATTTTTTTAACAATTCTTTTAACCTACGTTTCATTGATGTAAAAGTTACACTTTAACTGATTTATCCTCGCTAATTACTCGTTTGTTTAATCAGTTGAAGTATAACTTTTTACATTAATTAAAAATATAGGTTATAAGAATTATTACAAATATATCAAAATAAAAAAGTTAAGCGTAATATCATAAATCATAAGGGAGGTTAGTGTTATAAAGCGAAACATGAAGGGACATCTCTGAATTATTCCTATTCTTTTTATGTATGATTCTTTTATAGTATGTTTTGAATATTTATGACTAGGGGTGTTCATAAAAATACTTTTAACAATAAGGTTAATAATTGTCACGACCCTAAACCCAGACCCGATCGTGATGACGCCTCTCGTGAAGACGAGGCCAGCCAATTAATCCAATTTATCATTTTAGAATAGTTAACATTAATAAGCAGCTTTAATATGATTAAGTAACCACAGTCTATTAAAAGATCTCTTTAATAAGTGCAGAATAAAACCCAAACACAGCCCAAACCGGGGTGTCACAAGTCACGAGCATCTATCAGAGTATAAATACAACTACAAGACCTAAAATATACAAAGCCGGAATAATGAACCAAAAGAGAGAAAAATGGTGCTGCGAACGCAGGCAGTCACCTCGCTACTCCTATAGCTCTGCTTCTGATCAGCCAAAACCCGCTACCGGGTGAACAAATACCTGCATCTGCATGCGAGGTGCAGGGAGTAAAGTGAGTACTCCAACTCAGTGAGTAATAAGGGTAAATAACAACTGAGCAGTAAGAAATCACGTAAAGCAAACCATCATGCTATATAGGGATAGTGAAAAACCCTTTGAGAGAAAGCAGTGAAGCTGTGAAAACTTTAGAAATATCTTAGCTCAGTTAAAAACCTCTTTTGAAAATGACTTTTTCAATAATTATGCAATTGAATGCAAAACAAATAGTGCAGATAAGCACAGAAGTCCGCCTCTCGGGCACCACACTCGGTTATCAGATAATACCAGAGCAACAGGTAAATATTGCAAGAAGTAGCATAAACAGCATATAATGGCAGACAATGAAATAAGGTAAACACATCATACAGTACCGGTACCGCTGCGGCATGCAGCCCACTCCACATATCGCTGCGGCGTGCAGCCCGCTCCGTTTATCGTCGACCGCGCTCACTGGGGGTGTGCAGACCCCGGGAGGGGCCCCTTACGGCTCAAGCGCAATATCAAGCCATCTCATGGCATCAAACTAGGCCCTCAGCCTCATATCAACAACAGTATAACACTGCTGCGGCGCGCAGCCCGATCCATAAGTATCCTCACAATACAGGCCCTCGGCCTTACTCAGTCAACAAAATCACATAAGCCACTCGGGCAACAATAAAACAGTGTTTCTCAGCCCAAAACATCATTTAAATATCATTTGAGTATTAAAACTGAGTGAACGTGGCTGAGTTTTGAAAATAGTAGGAAATAACATGACTGAGTTCAAATATATATAATTAAATCAGTGAGGAATTATCAACAACAATCCCCGAAGGGTTCAAATAGTTGGCACGAAGCCCAAATATGGCATTCAGCCCAAATAATGATGATAGCAAACTGATTTCAATCAAATATATGGTAAAATCATTAATCGGGATGGACTAAGTCATAATCCCCAACGTTGCTCTACCACACTCGCTATTCGGCGTGCAAGTCACCTCAACATAGCACTATGATGTGCAATCCGGGGTTTCAAACCCTCAGAATATCATTTACAATCATTACTCACCTCGAACCGACGAAATCTCTAGCTCGCGACGCCTTTTCCCTTCAAATCGGCCTCCACGCGCGTCGAATCTGACCAAAACCACAACGAATACGTCACAATATGCCAAAGGAACAATACCCAATCGAAAACAATCGAAAAATATTAAAAATCCCGAAATTGGCAAAATTCGAGCCCCGGGCCCACTCCTCGAAACTCAGAAATTCTTACACCAACGGGTTCCTTATCTCGCCATGAGTCTATACATATGAAAAACACCAAAATCCGAGTCTAATTGACCCCCTCAAAACCCAATTTTCTCTCTCTTAAGTTCAAGCCCTAACCTCCATTTTTTGACCTTTAATTTCTTAAGTTTCCAGCTCTAATCCATGTATTTACACCATAGAATCATATTTTTAAGTCCAAGAGTTCATACCTTGTTACGACCCAATTCCCTACCCGGTCGTGATGGCGCCTCTCGTGAAGACAAGGCCAGCCAACAGAACAATAGCACCTCATTTTAACAGTTAATTAGCATGAATAAGTCTAAAACCTAGATAATGTACTCATAAGTGCGGAATAAAACGAAGTAAAACAGAGAACCATCCCAACTCAGCCCGCAATCGGGGTGTCACAAGTCCCGAGCTACTGCAGAGTTCACTAAATACTACAAGTCTGGAACTAGGAACAAGTCCGAAGATGATGTAAATACAGAAGATAAGGGAGAGAACGGGGCTGTGAACGCCGACAGCTACCTCGTCACTCCGGGTCCGCTTGGTCTGGAAGGAAATCAGCGCTCAGGAACGAACTCAGCTATGCCTGTATCTGCACACACGGTGCAGGGAGTAATGTGAGTACTCCGACCCAGTGAGTAATAAAAACAAATAATGACTAAGAACATAAAATCCCATAAAGGCACAAATAATGCTATCTCAAGCAGTAAAATAAGTTAGGCAGTAAAACCAGTAAAATAGCAAGAATTTCCCTTTTAAAACAATTTAAACAAATATTCTCAACCAGTGGAAATGCTCAAAAACCTGCCCCTCGGGCGCAATATCAAACTCTCAGTACAGTATCAGCCCCGCAGGCACAATATCAATCACACAGTACAACATCAGCCCCTCGGGCTCGCTCTCAAATCACATGGGTACTCACGCTCACTGTGGGTGTGCAGACTCCGAAGGGGCTCCTACAGCCCAAGCGCTATTATAATAAGGCCTGAAAGCCTGAACATATCAATATGAGGCCTGAAAGCCTTCTCACAATACACTCGAGACCTGAAAGCCTCCTCACATATCGCTCGAGGCCTGAAAGCCTCCTCACATATTACTCGAGGCCTGAAAGCCTCCTCACATATCCTCACATATGGCCCTCGGCCTCAATCAGTCCAAAAATAGTCATAGCCCCTCGGGCATCAATAAAAACAACAACGCTCAGCTCAAATAGTAGTTCAAATATCAGTTGAAAACTCAAGGTTGAGTAAAAATATAGCTGAGTTCATGAAACAGTGTAATTCAAATGGACTGAGTTCAAATAATATTTCAAATGGTGAGGAAAACAGTGATGATAGCTCACAAGGAGCTCAAACAGTCGGCAATAAGCCCAAGTATAGCAATAAGCCCAAGTCATAGTGAAAAACAACAAGTCATAGTGAGATACGCGGTAAAATCAACAACCGGGACGGGCCAAGTCACAATCCCCAATAGTAAATGACCCCGCGCTCGTCATTGAACGCGTGTCTCATCTCAACATAGCACCAAGTTGTATCCGGCGTCTCAAACCCTCAGGACATCATTTAAAATCATTACTCACCTCTAGCCGGCCAAAAGTCTAGCTCGCTAAGCCTTTTCCCCTCGAATCGACCTCCTCGCGCGTCGAATCTGATCAAAACCACAAGGAATACGTTACAATAGGCTAAGGGAACATAACCCAATCGAAAAGACTCGAAAATTATCAAAAATCACGAAGTTGGCAAAACCCGAGCCCCGGGCCCGCTTCTCGAAAAATTACAAAATTCACATCACCGGATTTCTCGTCTCGCCACGAGTCTATACATATCAAATTTACCAAAATCGGAGTCCATTTGACCCTTCAAATTCTATTTTTAAATTACCAATTCTCAAGCCCTAGCTTTACCCCCTTTTGATGAATTTCAACCAATTTTCATGTTAAATTTATCATAATCTCGTGTTTTTAGGCCAAGGAACTTACCTCCAATCAATCCTCCTTGAATCCCTCTTTAATTTGTCCCAAAGAGCTCTCAAAATACTCAACAATGGAGGAAAATGGACCAAGCTTCGCGGATGATATGATTTAAAACCCTTCTGTCCAGGTGCAATTTACCTTACGCGAACACGGTCAACATCCCCGCGTTCGCGATGACCAGAAAATATTGACCAGGAATTAACCCTACGCGAACGCGGTGCCCAAACCGCGAACGCGATGCTTCAGAAACTTTAACTACGCGAACGCATGCCCTATGACGCGAACGCATTGAACAATTTCACAAGGCCTTGATTCCCTTCTACGCGAACGCGTTACCACCAACGCGAACGCGATGCTTTGCCTTCCAGAACTTCGCGAACGCGGCCCTCTTCCACGTGAACGCGAAGACCAAATTCCCAAGCCCTCACATTTCCTCTACGCGTTCGCGACATCACCCACGCGAACGCGAAGGGCAAATCTCTGCAACACCAACAGCTGAAAATCTGCTACTTTTAAAGTCCAAAATTGGTCCGATTGACCACCCGAAATCACCCCGAGGCCCCCGGGACCTCAACCAAAAGCGCCAACACATCCTAAAACATTATTCAAACTTGTTCCAATGTTCAAAACACATCAAACAACGCTAAAACCATTAAATCACATCGGATTCAAGCCTAAGTTTCTTCAAAACTTCCGAAATACGCATTTGATCAAAAACCCGACCAAAACACCTTCGAATGACCTAAAATTTTGCACACACATCCAAAATCACCTAATGGAACTACTGCAACTCCCGAAATCCCATTCCGACCTCCGGATCAAAATCTCACCTACCAACCGGAATTCGCCAAAATACTAACTTCGCCAATTCAAGCCTAATTCTACACCGAACCTCCAAAATCAATTCCGATGGCACTCCTAAGTCACAAATCATCCCCCGAAGTTAACCGAATCACCGGAATTCACATTTGAGCCCTCTAACTCAATAGTCAACATCCGGTTGACTTATCCAATATAAGCCTTCCTTAAAGAGACTAAATGTCTCATTTTCTACCAAAACCAAACCAATTCGACTCTAACTCACCAAATGCCGATAATGAAACATGAAGAAGCAATAAACGGGGAAAACGGGGCGGTAACACATGAGACGACGGGTCGGGTCGTCACATACCTGATCAAAGCCCTTGAAACCCTCTTCAAAATCGCCCAAAAACTCTCCAAGTCCGAAGTGAAATATGTTACTTTTCTCAAATTTCGCGAAGATGAATTAAATATTTCTGTCCAGCAGAAACCGCTTCTGCGGTCAAAATGTCGCCTTCTACGACTTCCGTTTCTGCGGTCTCCTTCCGCTTCTGCGGAAATTCCCATAATCCCAAAAACCCGCTTCTACGACTTAAATCCCGCATCTGCGGCTTCGCAGATGTGGCTTCCCCAACCGCTTCTGCGGAATCAGCGCCCAGGTCCCATCACCGATTCTGCGGTCCAATCTTCGCACAAGCGAGACCGCTTCTGCGGTCCAAGCTTCGCAGAAGCAAAAACACCAGTTGCAGCAGACTTAGCAACATGCAAAAATTCCAAAACTCTCTGTTTAACCATCCGAACTCACCCCGAGGCCCCTGGGACCTCAACCAAAAATACCAATGCATCCTACAACGTTATTCAAACTTGTTCCAATCATCAAAACACATCAATTAACACCAAAACCATCAAATTACATCGAATTCAAGCCTAAGTTCTTCTAAAACTTCCGAACACATTCGACCAGAAACCCTACCAAATCACCTCCGAATGACCTGAAATTTTGTACACACATCCCAAATCAAATAGCGAAGCTACAACAACTCTCGAAATTCCATTCCGATCCTCTGATCAAAATCTCACCTATCAACCGGAATTCGCCAAAATACTAACTCCGCCAATTCAAGCCTAATTCTACACCGGACCTCCAAAATTACTTCCGATCACACTCCTAAGTCACAAATAATCCCCCGAAGCTAACCGAATCATCGAAATTCATATCTAAGCCCTCTAACACAGAAGTCAACGTCCGGTTGACTTTTCCAAAACAAACCTTCCTTAAAGAGACTAAGTGTCTCATTTTCTTCTAGAACCAAATCCAAATCAACTCGTTCACACCCAACACCGATAATGAAGCATAAAGAAATAGAAAATGGGGGAAACGGGGCAGTAACTCACGTGACGACGGGTCGGGTCGTCACAATAATACTTTTACATGCACATGAACAAAGTTATATTAACGTATACATGTAAAAAATTCTTCAATTTTCTAATAGAAAAATTTCTCAGGGTGTTCCCGAACGGAACTGCTATTCATTAGTTGTCCTTATTTTTGCATGTGTTGAAAAAACAGACGTCTTGTATTTTACGGTAAAGGACCAAATATACCCCTGTATTATCAGAAAAGATTTAAATATACCCTTCGTTTTACTTTGGGTCCAAATATACTCATGTCGTAATGTTATTAGTTTAAATGTACCCCTCTTCTGTTAAGTTTATCTAATGTGGACATCCAATACTACGTGACACTAACATTTGATGAAGTGGATGCCACATGGAATGCCACCTCAGCGCCCCTAATCCATATATAAAAAATTAAAATTTGAAATACAATATTTTTTCATGGTAGCAGTAATGGAGGCAATAGTGATGGAGGGGAAGAAAATTTTAGTGGTGGAAAAAAGAAGAAGGTAGGGGTAAAATGGGTTAGGCGCATTGAAGTTGCAAGCCAAGTGACATCCACCTCATCAAATGCCAGTGCAACATAGGATTGAATGTCTACATTGGAAAAACTTAACGGAAGAGAGGTATATTTAATATTTGAACATATAGTATATTTAGACCCAAAGTATAACGAAAGGTATATTTAAACCTTTTCTAATAGTACAGGTATATATTTGGCCCTTTTTCTTTTATTTGTATATACACTGTAATTGACATTTTACTCTTCCACTTCTCAAAATTTTTCTTCTCCTCCAACTCTTTTCTTTTGCATTTTCACCCATTTTATCACTAAACATCTAATCATTAAATTAATCTCTCGATTGCGCAAGATTCATCATTGAAAACTGTCACACCTCCTTTTTCACTACACCCCGGAAGGGTATAATAAAGGGAGTTATTTCCAACTTGAAGTGACAATCGAAACAGGATTATTTGATTAAAAAGATTCAGAGTCGCCACTTGGGAGATTTATGGTGTCCCAAGTCACCGGTTCAACTCCCGAATCGAGGAAAGGGTTGACTCTTTATTACAGTCCGCGAACCAGAAATCCGGATAAGGAATTCTGTTAACCCGGGAGAAGGTATTAGGCATTTCCGAGTTCCGTGGTTCTAGCACGGTCGCTCAACTGTTATAACTGGCATAATTATCTGATTTCAAAATATTTTGAACCTATGTGCAATTTTAACTTTTTAACCGCTTTTATTTAATTAATTAAAGGAAGATTGCAACGTCATTTAAAATATGTTTCGAGCTACGTCACATAAATGCACCCGCAGCCCATAACACATTTTATCTAACGTTGAGATTTGGATTTGGGTCACATAAATGCGCACCCGAGTTTAGGAAAGTAGATTATTAAATAACGCGCCTAAAAGCAACTACGCATTGTTAACTTTGCGAGGGCCATGGAAATTTGCTAAATGGCACGCCTCGGATTCTAAGAATTTTAAATGAAACAATTAAACGAGGGCCGCGCATTTAGAATTTTATTTGACGCGGCGCACCTCAATTCCATTTTAAAGGGTATTTTAACTAAAAGCTCGGAGGGCCATAGGTTGTTATTGGTTTGAATGACACACCTCAAAATGTCAAGAGAATCTAATTAGCCAAGAATAAACGTAGGGCCTCTATCTATTAACAAGAACTCAAAGCTACTACATATTCAGAAAACAATAAATTGAAGGGCTGCTAAGGTCCAATTTCAATCGCTTCCCACGCTTGGGCTCAATAGGCCCAAAACCCTTTGCAAATGCATATGTACACTGAATCATTGAAGCTCAAAACGGAGGCCTCTAGCAGGCCCAGCTCGAAAACTTGGCAACCAAAAAACAGTGGCTCGAGGTCGAGCCCCTACGATGGCATGAGGCAACACACATATTGAAATCAATCTATTCCCAGGAAACAACACGCCAGGACTACTGATTTTTTTTCAATTTGACACGCTTTATCAAAATCGTGAAGGAATTAACATTTTTTTTAAATTCGAAAAAGAGGACATCCACTATTAATCATGCTTGAATCTATTCTTAGATTTTGAAACTACTTTTAACAGAGCATTGCTGTAATATTTGAGACCTTCACTTGAGCTATGATAGGTGGTGAATACGTAAGCTAATCTACGAAGAACAACGATAGTCTGAATTATATCTTAGACTAAACATGCTTGCCATACTTCCCCTAATAGATCAATATGACTTCCCAAACCATCTTTAGCATTTAACAAAACCAAAATGTTATTTTCAGAAAATCAAAACCAATCAACCCCTGTTTGGACCACTCTTATTCTCAGAGGGTTTAAGACAAGTTACAAAAAGAAGAAAAACAAAACATTCAGACCCAAATACCAAGATGTACTGAGACAGACTCAACATGAATCAGTTATAATACAGTTAAGCTGCATGAACACAGTCCATAATTCAATTATAGTACAATAATCTATCTAATCCAACTGAAGACTACCACATCACATTGAATCAGATGATCAAACATACAGATATTATGAAGAAAAACTGTGAATAAACAACATCATCTGACACAATGCTTCAAACTCCCATTTTCATTTCATTTTCTTCACTTCACAACCAAAGAGTTACAGAGTTGTGTACCTGGAAATGAGAAACAGAGGTTAAGGGTTATCAGCAGCAACGAGCAGAGATCAGCAGCAGGAAAACAACCCAATGAACCAATTTTAAAACCTAGAAACAAAGCTGAACCAGTCTACTAGAACAGTTCACTTGAATATAACCCAAAAATTGCAAAATCAGACCTTAAACCAGATTCAATCCCTTTTCTAAACCTCAAATAAAAATGCTTCAGGATTACAGAAATTTCAAAAAAATACCAAGCAGAAGCAATGAAACAGTGTTTCTCTAGAAAAATCTTCAGCCGCCTAGATTTTTTCTGATTTTTTTATCTCTCCAACCTTCAATTAAGCTGCAAGTAACAATGCCTTTATAGGCAAGTTACTAGGGCAACAAATGTAAGCTAGACTTTGCACTTTACCCCTTTCTTAATTTCCTTTTTTGCTACTTAGTCCCTGATTTTCTAACTTATTGGCCAAGTAAAACCCATTTTCAGCTTCTATGAAGCTTCCTTAGCAATTACTTGAGAGATTCCCCAAGTACATTGCCTAAAATACCCCCATACCCCTGAAAATTACACTCAACCATTTACCCGGGTCAGGCTCGACCCAACGGCCTAATCGGACTTCAAACCTGGGCCTGAACGGATGGCCATCCGATGCTTAAGTCTGCCTTACCCCAAAACCAACAGGAAATCTTAAGCCCATTACAGCAGAACAACACTTAGATCAAACGATAATAAGAGAACAAGACTCTGATCAAACACACAAAAGTTCAAACAATAGAATCCAAAAAATGGTGAGCCTGACTACGCTAATTAACTGAAATTACCACTAAGTAAGAGGGAAAAGATCAGGAACCCAATTAAATTAAACCTCTCGAAAGTTAACATTTTGTTTAAACCAAAGAAAGCAGGAGGAACCTTATTGAGTTAAAATCCCATAACAAGTTTAGAGGCGAGTGGAGAACAAAATGAGATCAAAGTTGAGGAAACCAAAAGAACAGGGCTAAAACTGAAATGGACATACCGTCAAGAAAAAGGACATGTACTGTCCTCTCTTCTACCAAAAACCTACGGGAGATTTGATGAACGATTCTACTTGACAAGCTTTGTTGATTTTGGTCTTGCATGGGGTCGGTGAGCCTAGAAATGAGTCAAAATCAATGCTAACCGTTTTCTCTCATGGAGAACAACCGGTTGGCATAAGTTCTGACCCATTAATGGCCCAAATACCACTTGAACAAAGCATAGAACCTGAACCTCAACTTTGACATCAGATTCGAGATTTGGAGCTAAGGGTGGGGATTTTGGGAAAATTTTACCAGCCTAGTGCTTGAGGGAGTATGGGGAAGGAATGGTTAAGATTTGGTGAGGTTTGGAGCTCCGTTTGCCTGTGAAAAAGGCGGAACTCAAGGATGGCTAGGGTTGAGATAGATGGAGAAGATGAGAGACCGAAGTGTTTGGTCTCTGAGCATTTTTGGATACTTTTTAGGGAATGGGGTGGAGACTCTGGGCCGTTGGATGAGGTGAGATCAACGGCTCAGATGGTTTCTAATCCAAACGGGGTCGTTTAACTAGGGGACAGTCTGGACCGGGTTACAGCCCTTGCTTGGGCTTGGACTGGGCGGGATGTAGAGAAATTGAACTGGCCTGTTGAGAAGATTCAATTAGGCCCAAAAATCTGATCTCTCACCTTTCCTCCTCTTCTTTTCTAATTCATTCTTTTATTTTCAAACTCTTCTCTCTTTTTTTTTTAATTAAAGATAAAACCTACATTAATTCTAAACCAAATTATCCTACCAAATTAGGTTAATTGCTATAAACAAGATATTTACAACAGCTAATTAATTATCAAATTAAGAGAAACTGCAAGATTCGAAGCTAAATGCAAAGACGAGTTATTTTTTTTGTGATTTTTCTTTTTATAAAATAACTTAATTACTTGATTAATCCTAAAATGCTAAATTAAATCCTAAATGCAAATGCTCATATTTTGTATTTTTCATTAATAAAAATGCACAGACAAAATGCAAACAATTACGGAAAATGCCACAAAAATCCACAAAATTGCAAACAATGAAAGGAATTATTTTGTTTTGAAATTATGGGAGTAGTTCATATAGGGTAAAAATCACGTGCTCACAAAAACTATCCAAAACATCAAATTGATTCATCTATTACAAGTGAGTTTCCCCAAAAACACCATAGTTATTCACATATTCAGTCTGCAAATGCTAACATAACTGCAAATTTTACGAACACCATAGTTATTCATATTTTCAGTCAGCAAAAATGCTGGCATAATTGCAAATTTTAAGATCAAGTACAATTGATGATAATGAGTACAATGGAAGGCCCACATTATCTAGTGACTATGAGTTCAATATATACGACATGCAATTAATACTCTCGTAGAAGCATGGGATGATATCAAGACCTCTATAGCATTTACCACGGTTAGAGAAAGATTGGGATCTACCTATAGATGACAATCCAATTTTAACAGCACAAGCATAAAATTGATTGAGGATGTTGGGAGCACATCATCACTTATAGCTAGCCAAGTTACATCTGATAGCATCAATCATATATATATAGTTTAATGCAAGACTTTTTATGGAACTTTCATTGACGAAGAGATTATTGCCCAAGTCACTAGAGTGAAAGAACAAGATACTGTGAAAACATAAGGTGACAAATGACAATGAATATGGAGTTTGATGCAATACTTCCTATCATAGAAACTTGCATTGATGAAGAGTTGTTGCATAAATCACTAAAGTGGAAGAACAAGAGACCGTGGATACAGAAGATGATGATAAAAGTATCGACGATGAACCTCGACCTACTGCTACTTGGGTTAAGATGGAAGATTCAATTGTTAGGCTCTTAGAGTGCCTTCAAAGAGAGGCTATCGGATGCCTTTTTGCTGAAAGTTCGGACAAATTCTTTTTGCCAATTGAAGCATTATATTAATTATAATAAAGAGACTAAAATCTACTAATTGTAGATTTCTTCCACTAAAGTTGAATAATTTTAATGTAAAATTTTTTAAAGTATGTATGTGCTTTAAAAAAAATTAATTTTTTATAGGTACAGTAGAACTAGTTATAATATTTTGGTTTATTTTATATCATAAAAAGCTTTGAAAATAAATTTTTCATAATATTTTCCAAATAAGACACGTCAAATAATATTATACGTGTATAACGGTCGTTCGCTATAACAACCAAAAGATATTCGTATAAACAACATTATGAAAGAGAGGTCTGACTGTATTACTATAAATGAATATCATACCTTCATTCACTAATTATTTTCCTAAAGATTACGGTTGCAAGGCAAAATCACTAACTTATGTGCATACAAATATGGCGAAATGGCTTCCTGGCCACTTAAACTTGCATGGCTTTTGAAAGTCGATACACAAACTTTAGACTTTCCCATTTAAACACTCAAACTCGTAAAACCCATAACTAATAAACACATTTGACCATTGACCCATCCCATGTGGCGTCAGTTGGTCCTAGTCAGCCTGCTGCGTGAGTCTCACGACGTTTAGGAGCGTGAGAGCCCCCTTCCCAACGCCCAACGGTAAAAAAATGGGACTTATTTAAGTGGGTTCTTATTCCTTCATTGTAAAACACATTATCCCTTTACTATATAGCATTTGAAGCTTCATTCCTTCATATTTCTTAAAATTTGAAGCTTTATTTAAATTTTTTTTCTTTTTCCAGACTCTGAAAATGATTCAAAGTCTTGTATTTTGCAATTGTGGAGTTGAAGCTCATATTTGCATCACTTGGAAGCCAACAAATCCAGGAAGAAGGTTTTATGGGTGCTCAAACTATGGTCGAGCCAATTTTTATAATTTTTGTAGGTGGTTTGACCCACCTCTTCCAGATCACTATAAACAAGTGATTTTAGGACTGTTATCAAGAATTAGAGAGAGAGATCTACTACAGCGTAGGAAGAGGGTGAAGATCATTATAAATTTAGTTGTTGTATTAGCACTAATAATTGTAATTTTCTTCTTAGTCTAGTTAGCACTAATCAGTGTCTTCATAACCCTATGTACAATGATAACGACAAAATGAATGATGTATTTTTTGTGGAATTAAAAGCAATTTGGACATAAACAAGCAGACATATGTAAACAACCAAGTTCGATCAGCCTTCTTGGTTGACAAAATTAGCACTGAAAGTTGTCTAGTGGTAGAAATAGTTTAAACATTGTTCAAGAGAAAAGTCATAGTTAAACAGACTTAAGTTAACCTACAAATTAAGTTCTGCAACTAACAGACTTAAGTTATCACAAAAACAAACATTCAGTCAACTTCAAGGTTGAGATCGGTTGATGTTTTGCTGAGATTGGCTCAAGTTTGGACATGGAGACTGGCTTAGCTGAGATGAAGAATGGACTTGAGGTTGGCTAAGGCTTGCTTGAGTTTGTCTTCTCCTCAACTGTTGTTGAAGTTGCCTTTGTGTTCTAGCATTTCTTCCTTGCCACCTTAGTCCAGGTCACTGTATCCAAGATCAATATAGGTCTGCCCAGCATCCACTACTTTTGTAGGAGCAGAATGTACCCTATCTCTTGATCCACACTGCATAGGAAGCCAAATTAGCACCCAAACTGCTAATATCTAAATAAAAATTCAAATCCTCAATGATCTACCCTTTCTATCACTGTTCCTGAATCACTAAATAAAATACCAAATCCAGTAGTTCTTGGTCTTCCTCGAAGTCCACTAGCTCTTGGCCTTCCTCTAACACTAGATATAATATCCTCAGAAGTCCTTGATCTCGTACTTTCAGTATCCTGATGTAAGATAAAATACTATCTAGTAATTTAAAAATCATGGTCCTAATACAGATTAACTAAAGTAAAAAATGAATACTTACAGATGCACTTGCAACAACTGATGGTTGAGTATTTCTGGTCCAGGCAGTTCAAGAATCACTTGCAGGAGCTTATTGTTGAGTTGTTGTTTGAGCAGCCTGTGATGGTTGAGTAGCACTAGCATTTCTAGTTCCTGCTGTTCCAGATTCTTGTCCTTTCTGAAATTTCAAAAAAATAAAATGAGTTATAGGAACAACCAAAGTACAAGTCATAATCAGAAACAAATTGAATGCATTACCAGGATAGGACACCCCTTCTTGTTATGGCCTACTATCTTACAATAAGAGCATGTCATTGGTGTCCCTTTCCTTGATCTCTTACCAAACTTCTTTTTAGGTTCATCCTGCGCTTTTTTTCTATTTTTCTTAGGTCTACCAGGCATCTTGGTAATTACAGGAGGCTCAACAGTTGGATTCTGTATTGATGGCCACATCTCCATGTTGGTTACTGGTTGTATGTAACAACTAAAAGCCTTCAGGTAGGTTTCTTTCCTGTACCAGTGAACAACATAGTCAGTAGGCTCAAATCTCTTAAAAAACATTGCACATATTACATGGGAGCATGGTATTCCTTTGAGCTGCCATGATCTGCATGTGCATGTATTGTTGGAGAAGTCAACAATATGTTTGTAAAGCCCATGTTGTATCTCATACCCAGTGTCCCCATTCCATTTAAATTCATGCTTAACTGTATATTGAGATTGTTCCTCTATGTACCCCATTGCCATAGGAGATACATCAGAAATCCACCTTGTTGCAAATTCTCTCATGGTAGTCATCCTCTCCATCACCTTCACTCTAATATCTTCTAACATGGATATGATAGACTTGTGCCTAGCAGACAAGATCCAACTGTTAAAGGTCTCACACATGTTGTTCTCCACAGAATCATATTTACACCAATCTTTGAAGAATGCTTTACACCAACATTGTTTTGGGTATCTCAGTAAATCCTCAATGATCTTACTGTCACCTAATTCTGCCAACTCATCTATCTTAGCCTTCAAATATGCTTCAAATGAAGCCCTTGCACAAGCCCAGAACTTCTTCCTTCTTTCCTCTCCTTTCCACTTTTATTTCCAGTTGCTCCATATGTGTCTTGCACACATTCTGTGCTCAGCATTTGGCAACAACTCTGAAACAGATGCATCAAGTCCCTTAAGCAACAAGAAAAACAATTAGAATATCAGAAACATATATAAAGTAGACAAGTAATTACAGGAAGAACAGGGGTGAAGTATATACCTTCTGCATATCAGAAATGATGGTCAGCCCTTCACCTTGGGATTATGTGAGCTGCAGATCATGCATCAGGCACCTAAAAAATCATGACCATGTGTACTTTGTCTCATTTTCAACCACTGCCCAGGCAACAGGGTACATTTGGTTGTTACCATCTTTACCAATGCATGATAGTAGCTCACCCTTACACACACCCTTCAGAAATGCTCCATCAAAGCCAATAATATTTCTACATCCTTCCAACCAACCTACTTTGCAAGCATGTAGACAAATATAGATACCCATAAACACCTCTTTACCAGGTATTGTCTCCTTTGAAGTCTTCACAACAACAGTGCTGCCAGGAATTGTAGACCTCAACATGTCAGCATAATCATATATTCTAGCAAACTCCTGCTTGTAATCACCAAGATACTGACCCATGACCTGATGTTTAGCCCTGGCACATATGGATTTTACCACATACACACCATATTTTATCCTAATCAAATCCTGCAACTTCCTAAGCTTTAAGTCAGGTTGGTTGATAATCTTGTCCTTGAAATGTTTAGCTACCCATGCTGTATTAGCCATCTTGTTTCTGGTTGCTCTAAAACACTTATGAACAGGATAGTAGCTGCTGACAATGAAATTCCCTATGTGTCCCTCCAAACTTCCTAAAATATGCCATCTACATCTTGTTGAGTTCACACATTTTGCCCTAACCCTATGTTGCTCATTTGGCCTCAACTTAATTTGAACTCTTCTTTGTACAGCATAATCTTGCAAAGCAGATCTGAACTGTTTCACATTTTCAAACACCATTTCCAACTGGAAACAAATTTTCTTACAAGCAGGACCAAAGTATACCCTGTTGCTGTATCTTCTTGGTTGAGGGTTATATAGCCCATCTTCTTCAACTACTTCATCATCTATATCCTCACTACCTGGATCTGAACTGTCCAGATATTGCTCATCCCCTCCCAACTTTCCAGCATATTTGGATCCCCTATCTTTATACATGTCTTCAAAACCAGGGTCTATACCTACAAGTCCACTAGGTATCTCATCAGTATTAACTTCACTAGATCTTAATTTACTACTCTTTGCATTCACTTTAGCCTGTCTAGCAGCAACAACTTCAGGTTCTAGGTCACTTGTCTCTCCAACAATATCCTCATCAGCACCATATAATGACTCATCTGTATCATCATCATCATTATCTTCAGAAATAGCCTCATAATCCGTATCCTCACTCTCAGTACATACCTCATCACCCTCTGCATCACCCTCAACATCACCCTCAGAATCAGTTGCTAAATGAAAGTTATAGAACTCACCTTCATCTTCACTAGACTCTTCTGTATCAGAATCACTTTCAGCAGCCATCTCTTTACCCTTCCCATGAGTGTTATCACCCCTATTTATATCATTGTTAGGTGAGTGTGTTGCCATAGCATTAACATCACTTGTTTGCCCATGTGGCATTTCATTAAAGCCACATAGCTGAACATCAGTGGGGTCCACATTTAAACCACCACTACTTAACAATTCATCTAGGTCCAAATCAATACATGGTGTATTAAATGTGTGACATATATACACTTCAATAAAATCCCCATCCTTAAGGTCTTCACACAAAGCTAACACATCATCATCATATTTCAGAAATCTAAATTCTCCTTTTTGGTTAATTTTACATGCATATTTATCTACTGTTAAGTACCCCATATCCTTAGCCCAATCATGAAAACGAATTATATGCAATTCATCAATGTGAGCTTGAAGAACAAATGGCCAAGTTTGCCCATTTACATACCTCATAAATGGGTCCGCCACTAACCACTCTAGATGATGAAACTGTAATTTCACATAGACAGCCATTGAAACCTATAAAAAGGGGGGGGGGGGGCAAGTGAGATACACTTTAACCCTAAAAAGTCATAAACTTTAACAAAGTGGGAGACAAGAATATTTTGATATTCAAAAAAGCCCTAATTTTTTAACCCTAAATGCCATATCACTCATGAATAAGACAAAACCCCTAAAATAAAGTGAATATTCGACTGTTTTCCCCAAAACCCTAATATGTTTATTAGTTAAGGGTTTCACGAGTTTGAGTGTTTAAATGGGAAAGTCCAAAGTTTGTGTATCGGCTTTCAAAAGGCCTACAAGTTTAAGTGGCCAGGAAGCCATTACGCCAACAAATATTGAAGTATGATCTTGAAATGGTAGGAGATAAAAGGCAAAGATTAAACAATGTAAAGTTATTTTTATGCACATAAAAACGGGTACACTCTTCTTTCTTCTTACTCTTTCTCTAATACTTACTCTCTCCACTGCATCAAACCCCTACCTGTAACGGCCCAATTTCTCCTATGGGCCATGATGGCGCCCAACATTACCGCTAGGCAACCCAACAGTGAATTAAACATGAAATTCCCCTTTTTAATAAATTACTAAGTAGTTCAAATTCCATTTTTTGTTAAGAAAATACGGAGTAGAAAATTTAATAAGAAAAACAAAGACTAATAAGGGAACAAATGCAGTAAAATGATTACTCCAAAACTAGAAAGTCTACTAGTGAGTGTACCAAGATCTAGTGTCACAAGTGTATGAGCTACTAGTCGAATATACAAAACTCTAACTACTGTCTGAAATAAAGTAGACAAAAATTAAATACTAAAGAGAGACTCAAGGTGCTGCAGAACGACTCAGAAAACAGCTCACCACTAGGCCTCTGAACTCTCCAAAATATCAAAACCGCTTATCCCTCGTAGCCTGCTCTCGGCTACGCTGACGTACACCCTCGATCCTCCGAGCGATCTCCACAACTAGCTCGTAAGAATCCCCATCTCAACCTCTCGGGCCATACTGGCCTGAATACTAGTGTGCAAACCTGCAACAAACCTCCGAACTCTCTCTGCGTCGGTAGAAAGTATCATAAGTGCATGGCGAGACAACTTAGAGAATCTCGCCTCATATTCGGTCGCCGACATCTGACCTTGTTGGAGCTGCTCAAACTGAAACCGCAACTCTTCCCTCTGAGAGTGCGGAATATACCTATCCAGAAAAATACGGGTGAACCGGTCCAAAGTCATGGGAAGAGAATCTGATGGTCTGCCGAGGAGATACGACTGCCACCACCTCGGGCCCTACCCTCTAGCTGGAAAGTAGTAAAGTCCACCCCATGGGACTCCAATATCCTCATGTTGTGTAGTCTGTCCCTGCACCGATCAATGAAGTCCTGGGGATCCTCATGTCGCTCACTTCCAAAGACAGGAGGGTGTAGCCTGGTCCATCTATCCAATAGCTTCTGCGGCTCGCCGGCCGCAGCTGGTCTGGGCTCAGGTATAGCTGTTGTCATTGGCTGAGCTCTGCCCACGGGTAGCGCATTCGGGGTCTGATATACGGCTGCTGCATACCCATGAGCCTGAGCAGTAGGAGTCTGTGCTCCCCCTCCCGCCTGAGATGTGGCTAGGTCTGCTGGAAATAAACCAGCCTGAGTCATACTATCCATGAACCACAGCATACGGTCCATGACCTCCTGGAATCCCGATGCGGACATGAAATCCATCGGGGCTGGCTCGGCTGCAGGCACCTTGCCCTGTTCCTCAATAATAGGATCCTCTACTGGATCAACTGGGGGCATAACTGGAGCAACTCTAGGACGTCCTCGTCCTCTACCACGAGCTGGAGCCCTCCCTCGACCTCTAGCAACAGGGGGAGCAGCTTCTCCATGATTGGGTACATTTGCCGCGTGTATTCTCACCATTTGTGAGAGAATAAAAGAAAGACACATAGCACGAATCAAGTGCACGATAGGAGATGAAGAAAGAGTAGTTTCTTAACACCCTATAGCCTCCCGAAGATAAGTACGGATGTCTCCGTACCGATATGCGAGACTCTATTAGGCATGTTCATAACTTGTGAAACCTACATGAACCTAGTGCTCTGATACCATATTGTCACGACCCAATTTCTCCTATGGGCCATGATGGCGCCCAACATTATCGCTAGGCAAGCCAACAGTGAATTAAACATGAAATTCCCTTTTTTAATAAATTGCTAAGTAGTTCAAATTCCATTTTTTGTTAATAAAATACGTAGTAGAAAATTTAATAAGAAAAAGGAAGACTAATAAGGGAACAAATGCAGTAAAATGATTACTCCAAAACTAGAAAGTCTACTAATGAGTGTACCAAGACCCGGTGTCATAAGTGTATGGGCTACTAGTAGAATATACAAAACTCTAACTAATGTCTGAAATAAAGTAGTAGAAAATAAATACAAAAGAAAGGCTCTAGGTGCTGCAGAACGGCTCAGGAAGCAGCTCACCACTAGGCCTCGGGATATCGGGAGTGCGCGTCGGTATGACTGCCAGATGCACCAGCCTCAGATCCTGCACGTTTAGTGCAGAAGTGTAGCGTGAGTACATAAATAACATGTACCAGTAAGTATCTAGTATAACCTCGAAGAAATAGTGATGAGGGGTCGACATCGACACTCACTATGGGCTAACAATACAAATACAAAAACTCTAGATAAACAAGCAGTGAATAAATCATTCTTTCACAAATTGTAAATTCCAAGTCAATTCATGTCATTTAGTAATTACAACCTCACAACCCATAAAATAATATTAAGTATAATTAAGCTCTGAGTATTATTAAGTATGATTTATGCCGAGGTAGTACAGCCCGATCCAGAATAATGTGTACACTACCAAGGATCGTGGGGCACGAACCATAGATGTATCTATCCACTGTCGAGGCGTTCGGACCGCTCCACAAGAAGAGAGGATACTTTATGAACATTCGGTTTAAAAGTTATTACAAGACTAATACACAAGGAAGCACAATTTCTATTAACGGTCAAGTAACCTGCCAAAACTTAAATAAGTGAAATTCGGTCTTTTATAATTCCTTTATCAAGTTTCAATATAATTTAGGCACTTTGATTAACAAGTAGGGTGCAAACATTACAAGTATTTCATGATTTGGGTCCTAAACTACCCAGACATAAGCATAATTAGTAGCTACGCACGGATTCTCGTCAACTCGCGCGTACGTAGCCCCCACAATTAGAAGGAAATATTAATTTAAATCACCTATGGGGTAAATTCCCTCTTACAAAGGTTAGAAAGAGACTTACCTCATCTCAAAGCTCACTTTACAGCCACAAATTCACTCTAAAGACCCCACTTGGTGCCGAACAATCCACAACAAGCCAAATGTTATATAAAATAATCAATATACGCTCAAGAGTTAATGACTTAGTTATTAGAGTAATTACCAAACCCAAATTGGAAGATTCCTAAAAATTCATCCCCGGGCCCATCTGCCGGATTCCGAAAATTTTTGAAGAAAGTTGTTACCCATAACCTCACGAACTCAAATATATAGTTTTCACCCAATTCCATAATCATTTTCGTGGTTAAATCTCATTTTTATCAAAACTTAGGTTTTTCATCTAAACCCATAATTTCCAAAATTTTATATGGTAAAATCTACCCATAATCTATGTATTTAACTTACATCGGATAGAAATTACTTACCTCCAATAGCTAGGTGAAAATCTCTCTCTAGGAAGCTCCAAAATCGCCCCAAGAAGTGGAATAAATGAACCAAAAATGGCCTAAGTCCGCAATAAATGGTCCATTCTCCCTCCAGGACTTCCGGTTCTGCGGAGAAAGCCTCGCAGATGTGGCTCTCCCTCAGTTGGCCCTTTTCGCATTTGCGGACCACGCGCTCGCTTCTGCAGGACCGCTGCTGCGACGGGCGTGCCGCACCTGCAGCTTTGGCCGCTTCTGCGGTTGCTTCCATCGCACCTGCGCGTTCGCAAGTGCGCACCATGTCCCGTATCTTTAGTTTCTGGGCTACCTACGCTAGGCCGCTTCTGCGGCGGCTGGCTCACTTCTGCGGGCTCGCACCTGCGGCTAACCCTCCGCAGGTGCGATTACACCAGAAGCCTGGTGCTTTAGCTGTTCTTCCAAGTCCAGATGAGTTCCGTGCCTCGTCCAAATGGCATCCGGGGTCCCGTCCAAATATACCAACAAGTTTGTAATCATGAAACGGACTTGCTCGAACTCTCGGAACGCATAAAACAACATCAAAATGAAGAATCACACTCCAAACCAAATTGAATCAACTTATGAACTTCAAGTTCTTCCAACTTACTCCGAACGCGCCGAATCATAGTTAAACTACTCAAAATGACACCAAATTTTGCGTGTAAGTCTTAAATCACCATACAGAACTATTCCCAGGCTCAAAATCCCAAACAGACCTCGATAACACCAAAACCTACTCCAAACCAAATTTAAAGAACTTTAAAACCTTCAATGAGCCAACTTTCATTATTAAGCACCGAAACGCTCCCGCTCATCTAAAACTCGATCCGAACATACCTCCAAGTCCAAAATCATCGTACAAACCTATTGGGACTGTCAAATTCCGGTTCCAAGATCGTTTACCCAAAACGTTGACTCAAGTCAAACTTAGCCCTTTTAGCCAACATTAAGAAACTCGGTGTCCCGATTTCAATCCGAACCCCTTTCAAACCCGAACTAACTATACCCCCAAGTAATAAAGCAGTTAAAGCACTCTGGTCTATACACTACCAGCTATGGTTTCATCTTTTAGTGAGATCAATGAAGAAGTTTCTACTAAATTTGTTGAACTGGAGGAGTTACCTCCTCACTTGTGTTCTAAGATTGAAGTGTACAATGAAATCAAATGGACTATTGCATCAACAGAGGAGACATTAGTGAAACTTTTGAGGGGGGGAGTATGAGGAGTACTCAGAAAGACCTGAAATTTAGGTGGATGCTCATTTGGGTGGACTTTTCAATAATTATTATAAGCTACAACAACTCAAGAAAGCTAAAAAAACAATATTTAGATCTGGAAAAAAAAAACTCGAGCAATTAGGCAAAAACATCCTCAATTCTCATCAACTATAAAAATATCATCCTATTAAAAGCCCTTACAACAGTCAGTATAACTATGGATAAAAGTTTAAAGGCAGAATAGCCTAGTAAATACTTGTACTTATTCGCGTTTGTCATCCCGGTCCCTGTATTCAACGAAGTTTTATCGAGACACTTATAATTGTTCAAAGTTTAAAAATAATTTTTTAAAAAAAGAAATTAAATAAACATAGTAAATTTCTTTCTCTGTTTTACCCCACTCCCTCCCCTATTTTTTTTCTCTTATCCCCCTCCCCCTTCCCGTCTTCTCCAGCCCTTCCCCCGTTCAATTTCTTTTTCTTTTTCTTCCCTTATCTTTCTTCCCCCATCCCTTCTCCATTTCTTTTTTCTTCCCTTCTCTTTCTTTCCCCAGTCCGTTCCCCATTTCTTTTTTTCCCAAAATATCTTTCATAGATCTGATTTTCTTTTGCATAATCTAGTTAATTCTTTATTTGCCATTGTTTTTTGCTTTGTGAATATTCGTTTTCAGTGCAAAATTGTGCAATTTGATTGATAGAAATCTTTATTCTTCATTATGCTTGTATGGTTGTCGTTATGTATAGGATGAAGTTAAATCTACCCAAATCTAATGGAGTGTAATATTAGGAACCATTTTATGGGAACCGAGATTTAATTGGAGGAAAGACATGATTTGAAGCTAGTGAAATCGTGAAGATGGATGGGAAGTGATGAATAAAAGAATGGAGATTGTTGAAAATAGAGAAATAAGTAAAAGAATTGAGTAGCTACTATGGCTGGCCTGATGTGTGTTGGAGAAGAAGAAAAAGGTACCAAATACAGATAAGGTATTTAGGGAGAATGTTCATGGTGTTATCTGGTGGCCAAGATGACAGTGATGGAGAAGGTGATGTTAGAGGAGAAAGAAAGATAAAGAAAAAGTTAGAAAAATAAAAAGATAGAAGTATTATTTCTTATTTCATGTAAAATGAAAAAGAAAATGTGATGTGGCATATTTTATATGACGTGGATTCTAGCATCATGTGATTGAGAGTCACGCGACGTGAAAGGGGTTTAAAATAATGACTTTGAATAATTATAAGTTTCCAGATGACACTTCGTTGAGTATAGGGACCGGGATGATAAATAATAAGTAGAGGCCTTCATTTGTTGTAGTTTAGTTATGTCCATACTAGCAGCTGCAATGTATTGTCTAGCTTTAATAATCTTGATTAGTAGCATCTAAGAGGCTTGCTTTGGTTCTTTTTCTCGTATCTATCTTATTTTACCTTTATACCTGAATATATTGAACCCAAAATTTATCTTTCTTACTATATAAATTTCACAACAACTTGCATATGGATGTTTCGTTCCATATCTCCATATTCAGAATGTTATAGCCACCTGCAGTACTTCTTGGCCAATACACTTTGTCCCTGGCTAACAGTGATTTCTTTGACAATTCAGCTCCCTAAGTCCACAATAAAGTCCTACATGTAATCTCATTTAGGTGAATGACTTTCATGCCTGCAGGTCCTGATAGATAGCTGGATAGACCTTCCCAGTAGACAAAGTCAAACATCAGCTTGGCTGGTAAGCTCCACTTCCTCGGAGTTACCAGGTCTATACCTTGGAGTTCATTTTATATATACAGGTTTGATGGGTAGGTCGAGGCCCTGTCTCGACCATGATACAGTTCAGTTATCCCTAGAGGCTTATAGACGAGTCTTGTACATTTTTTATATTAGTATTGTGGCTTTACCAGCCCTATGTAGATGTTTAGTTTGGTATTGCTGGTTGTAGACGTTATTTTCAGATGATTCAAAATATGGCTTCATCGACCTAAGTTGAGGGTTACCCCTCCAGATTTCATAGCTATAGAGTGGTACGCATGGGCCGAGTATGGCACCAGGTGCCGGCCACGCCTCCCCAGGTTTGGGGCGTGACATGAACGACCATACGGTAGCATTTTGGAGAGATGGAAGCCAAAACTCTGCTTGGATTTCCATCATTTTGATCACTTCTTAGGAGAGTGCAAAAGAGAGGACGATCAAGATGAAAAGATACCTCCTGCAAATAAGACAAACAAAAAGAAGAAGCAGACTAGAACTGAATGGATCACTAAACAAATAGAAGTAGAAGATACTAAGCAACAGTATTCTAGGAACTATAATGAGGATGAGATGAAGAATATGCATGAACCTCCAAGCCAAACTCAGGTTGCAGCATGTAACGACCCGGCCGATTGTTTTTGGAATTTACGCCCCGATCCCCTATTAACTGCTCCCCAAGTTTATTTCTGCTATTTTGATTTGCCGGGATGTTCGGTTTTGAGTTTCGGAGAGTTTTGGGACACTTAGTCCCTAAATGAGAGCTTAAGTGTTGGAAAGTTGACCGTAGTTGGAACAGTGTGAAGACGGCCTCGGAATGGAAATCCGATGGTCCCGTTAGCTCCGTTGGGTGATTTCGGGTTTAGGGGCGTGGTTGGATTGTGTTTTGGAGGTCCGTAGCTAATTTAGGCTTGAAATGCCGAAAGGCCGAGTTTTGAAGTTTCCGGTTCGATAGTGAGATTTTGATCCGAGGGTCGAAATGGAATTCCGAGAGTTGCAGTAGTTCCATTACGTCATTTGGGACGTGTGTGCAAAATTTCAGGTCATTCGGACGAGGTTTGATAGACTTTTTGATCGAAAGCGTATTTTGAGAAATTTGAAGTTCTTAGGCTTGAATCCATGGTTAATTTGAGGTTTCGATGTTGTTTTAGGTGTTTTAAGGATTGGTACAAGTTTGGGGAGTGGTATTAGACTTGTTGGTGCCTTTGGTTGAGGTCTCGGGGGCCTCGGGATGATTTCGGATGGTTGGCAAGAAATTTAGAAGATGTTGCAGCTGCTGTATTTTTTTGGTGCTTCTGGTATTTTCGCTGCGGCGCCGTAGAAGCGGCTAAGTGGCCGCAGAAGCGAAATTTGAAAATTCCTCAGGAACCGCAGATGCAGTGAATCGATCGCAGAAGCGCAATCGCTCCTGCGGTTAGAGTACCACAGATGCGGAAGCTGGCATTTAAATGAAAGTCGCAGATGCGACGTAGTTTCCGCAAATGCGGTCCCAGGGCCGCAAATGCGGGAATCGCTAGGCAAAACCTATAATTAGTTGCCTTTGCGAAATTGAGTCATTCTTTCACCATTTTCATCCGGGTTTGAAGCTTTTGAGAGAGATTTTTGAGGAAAACAAAGGGTAATCGCTTGGAGGTAACGTCCTTGACTTCGTAACTCGTTTTTATGTGATTAAGACCTAATTAGTGATGAGAAATTTGGGGAAAATGGGTAATTAGGGCTTGAGTTTAAGAGGCCTTTAAATGAGGATTTGAAGGGTCATTTGGACTCCGATTTCAGTGTTCTTGTTATGTTTAGACTCGTGAGAGTACGAGGTTTCTGAAAATGTAAATTTTACCCGATTCCGAGACATGGGCCTGGGGGCGTTTTGGTCATTTTACCTAATTTCGCGTATTAGCTTAGAATTAAATTATAAAATCAGTTAGTTGAAGTGCTATTTATATTATGAAATTTAATTGAATAGATTTGGGCCATTTGGAGTCGGATACTCATGGCAAAGGCGTGGTTTCGGGTTGACTTGCACCTGTTCGAGGTAAGTGGCTTGTCTAACCTTGTGTGGGGGACCTTTCCCCTTAGGATTGATATTGTGGTAATTGAAATGCCTCGTACGTGAGGTGACGAGCGCGTACTTGTGCTAATTGTTGGAAATCTGGTTTTTCATTAAATATAGCCTTGAATTGTGTTCTTCTTTTTCTTGCTTACACTGTTTGGAAACTAAACCTGCTGTAGCCTAGAGAAGTATGTCTACTTGACTAAATTGCTCTATTTGCCTTAACTGCCTTAATTGTATTGCGTGAACCATGCTAGGTTAGGATTACCTGCTTCACTTTGATATGAAATTGATTGGATTGAATTCTTATTGTTGCTGCGTATTTACCTTGGGACTACGGGACGGTATCCCGGGAGCTCCCTGCATGTTTACTTTGGGACTACGGAACGGTATCCCGGGAGATCCCCCTGCACTTTTACTTTGGGACTACGGGACGATATCCCGGGAGCTCCCCTGTATGTTTACTTTGGGACTACGGAATTGCATTCCGGGAGATCCCCCTGCACTTTTACTTTGGGACTACGGGACGGTATCCCGCTAGCTCCCCTGTATGTTTACTTTGGGACTACGGAATTGCATTCCGGGAGATCCCCCTGCACATTTATGAGTTGGACTACGGGACTTCGAGGTATATCTGCCGCGTCCGCAGATCGAGGAGTCTCTTTATATTCCTGCATCTAGTATTTTGCCCTTCTGTACTTTATGTTCTTGTTATACATTCCGGAGATTAGAGCTATGTAGTGTTTTTCTCAGCTTGTGGATCCGTGAGTTTCCGGGTTTTGGGATAGTGTATCAGATTTTGAAAGGTTGTGTGTATATGCCGAGCAGCATTTAAATACTATTTCTTTCAGTTATTCGGCTTTGATTATTTTTTTCCGCAAGATTAGTTTATTTCCGCATTTGTTAGGCTTACTTAGTCGTAGAGACTAGGTGCCGTCACGATAGTTCACGGAGGGCGAACTGGGGTCGTGACAAGTTGGTATCGGAGCTCTAGGTTCATAGGAGTCATGGATCACAAGCCGGTTTATTAGAGTCTCGCTGATCGGTACGGAGACGTCTGTACTTATCTACGAGAGGCTATGTAACTGTTAGGAAAAATTTCACTTCATTTGAGTTCCTTGTCGTGCGAGATTTTTGATATCCCAATTCTAAACTTCTGTCTTTCTACTCTCTCACAGATGGTGATGACACGTGCTACTCGAGATGACCAGGCACCCGTGCCCCTACTGGAGCCGTCAGAGGCTGGGGCCGGGGTAGATGCCGAGGACGCGCTCGTGGTGCAGCTAGAGCACCCGCGCGAGCTGCTGCCGAGGTACCACCAGCAGTACCAGTCGGAGTCCAGACACCTGATACGTCTGCCACTACTACTCCAGCACTCCAAGAGACTTTGGCACAGTTTATGAGCATGTACACCACTTTGGCTCAGGCAGGGTTGCTTCCCCTTGCTGCAGCCACATCCCAGGCTGGGGGAGGAGCGCAGACTCCCGCTGCCCGCACTCCTGAGCAGCGAGTGCATGTTGATCAGGTCCCAGAGGTTATTCTTGCACCGCCTGCAGTGCCAGTTCAGCCCGATGACAGGGCAGCGGCTTGAGAGGATGAGCAGCGGAGACTTGAGTTCAAGAAATATGATCCTCCTATATTCAGTGGGTTAGCATCAGAGGATGCCTTGGGATTTCTGGAGGAGTGCTACCGTATTCTCCGTACTATGGGCATATCAGGATCGAGCGGGGTTTCCTTCACTACTTTCCAGCTTCGAGGAGCCGCCTATCAGTGGTGGCGTGCTTATGAGTTAGACAGTCCGGATGAGGTAGCTTCCCTGACTTGGGCTCAGTTTTCAGATATGTTCACGAGGGAGTATGTCCCCCAAAGTCTTAGGGACGCCTGGCGCGCGGAGTTTGAGCATTTGCGCCAGGGTACTATGACTGTCTCGAAGTATGTTGTCTGTTACATCGACTTGGCTAGACATGCACCAGCTTTGGTTTCTACAATTCGCGAGAAGGTTCGCCGGTTCATTGAGGGGCTTATTCCCAGCATCAGATCTAGCATGGCTCGTGAGTTAGAGATGGATATATCTTATCAGCAGGTGGTGAGCATTGCTAGAAGGATTGAGGGTATGCATGCTAGGGACAGAGAGGAGAGGGAGGCCAAGAGGTCTCGAGAGTCAGGCCATTATTCTAGTGCCCGTGCCCCAGCTGCAGGTCGTCATGGTAGGGGTCATATGGGCTGCCCCGTTCATTTAGCTCTTCTAGCAGCCAGTGGTATTCCAGCTCCACCTAGGCCTCAGGAGCCTTATTATGCACCTCCAGTCTCTAGTGCGCCTCCTGCACGGGGTGTTTCTAGTGGTCAGTCCAGCAGACCTGGCCCGAGCCAGTCACAGCCGCCACATCCTCCTAGAGCTTGTTTTGAGTGTGGTGACACACGCCATGTGGTGAGGGATTGCCCCAGACTCAGGAGGGGTGCACCTCCGCAGACTCCTCGGCCACAATAGGCCCCACAGAGCTCTCAGGCTATGGTCCCAGCGCCAGTTGCTACTCCACAGGCCCAGCCAGCCAGAGGTGGAGGTCGGGGAGGTAGAGGTCGCCCTCGAGGGGGAGGCCAAGCCAGATATTATGCTCTTCCAGCCCGTACTGAGGCTGTCGCCTCCGATTCTGTCATCACAGGTACTATCTTGGTCTGTCACAGAGAAGCATCGGTTCTATTCGATCCAGGCTCCACTTATTCTTATGTGTCTTCTTATTTTGCCCCATATTTGGGTGTACCTCGGGATTCTTTGAGTTCCCCAGTTTATGTTTCTACTCTTGTGGGAGATTCTCTTGTTGTGGACCGCGTTTACCGGTCATGTTTGGTTATTCTTGGTGGTTTTGAGACCAGAGCCGACTTATTATTGCTCAGCATGGTTGATTTTGATATTATCTTGGGCATGGACTAGTTGTCGCCCCATTATGCTATTCTTGATTGTCACGCCAAAACCGTGACACTGGCCATGCCAGGTGTACTGCGTATTGAGTGGAGGGGTGCTTTAGGTCACACTCCCAATAGAGTTATTTCTTTCCTTAAGGCTCAGCGTATGGTTGAGAAAGGTTGTGATGCGTACTTAGCTTATGTGAGAGATGCCAGTATGGATACTCCTTCTGTTGATTCAGTCCCAGTAGTACGAGATTTCCCTGATGTGTTTCCAGCTGATCTTCTGGGCATGCCACACGATAGAGACATTGATTTTGGCATTGATCTATTGCCGGGCACTCAACCCATTTCTATCCCTCTGTACCGTATGGCTCCCACTGAGTTGAAGGAGTTGAAGGAAAAATTGCAGGAATTACTTGATAAGGGTTTCATTCGGCCCAGTGTATCGCCTTGGGGTGCTCCTCTATTATTTGTAAAGAAGAAGGATGGTTCTATGCGTATGTGTATTGATTACCGCCAGTTGAATAAGGTGACAGTGAAGAACCACTATCCTTTGCCTCGTATTGATGACCTGTTCGACCAGTTGCAGGGTGCTTGTGTGTTTTTTAAGATCGACTTGCGTTCAGGCTATCATCAGTTGAAGATTCGGGAGCCAGATATCCCGAAGACTGCCTTCAGGACTCGGTATGGTCATTACGAGTTCCTTGTTATATCATTTGGGCTGACTAATGGCCCAGCAGCCTTCATGCATCTGATGCACAGTGTCTTTCGGCCATATCTTGATTCATTCGTGATCGTTTTTATTGATGACATTCTGGTATATTCCCGAAGTCGAGGAGATCATGAGCAGCACCTGAGGACATTGCTCCAGACCCTGAGAGAGAAGAAACTGTATGCTAAGTTCTCAAAATGTGAGTTTTAGTTGGATTCCATGGCGTTCTTGGGTCATGTGGTCTCGAGAGAGCGTATTCAGGTAGATCCGAAGAAAGTGGAGGCCGTACAGAGTTGGACCAGACCATCCTCAGCTACAGAGATCCGTAGTTTTCTTGGCTTGGCGGGTTATTGCCGTCGATTTGTTCAGGGGTTTTCATCTATTGCAGCACCTATGACTAGACCGACCCAGAAGGGTGCTCCGTTCCAGTGGACGGAAGAGTGCGAGGAGAGCTTTCAGAAGCTCAAGACAGCCCTGACTACAGCCCCAGTTTTGATATTGCCTATCGGTTCGGGGTCTTATACTGTCTACTGTGATGCCTCGAGAGTTGTCCTTGGAGCGGTATTGATGGAGGACGGTAGGGTGATTGCCTACGCATCCAGACAGTTAAAGATACACGAGAAGATTTATCCTGTCCATGATCATGAGTTAGCTGCCATAGTTCATGCCTTGAAGATCTGACGTCATTACTTGTACGGCGTGCATTGTGAGATTTATACTGATCACCGGAGTTTGCAGCATCTGTTCAAGCAGAAGGATCTTAATTTGCGTCAGAGGAGATGGCTAGAGCTGCTGAAGGATTATGACATCACTATCTTGTATCACCCGGGCAAGGCCAATGTGGTGGCCGATGCTTTGAGCCGCCGGGCAGAGAGTTTGGGGAGTTTGGCTTATTTACCAGCAGCAGAGAGGCCTATGGCGATGGATGTTCAGGCCTTAGCCAGGCAGTTTGTAAGATTGGATCTTTTGGAGCCTAGTCGGGTTCTAGCTTGTGTGATCTCTCGGTCTTCTTTGTTTGATCATATCCGGGAGCGTCAGTTTGATGACCCTCATTTGCTTGTCCTCAAGGACAAAGTGTTGCATGGAGATGCTCTAGATGTGACTATTGGTGCTGACGGAGTACTGAGGATGCAGGGTCGAGTTTGTGTACCCAATGTTGATGGGCTTCGAGAGTTGATTCTAAAGGAGGCCCATAGTTCGCGGTATTCCATTCATCCGGGTGCCGCGAAGATGTACCAGGATTTGAGGCAGCACTACTAGTGGAGGCGGATGAAGAAGGATATAGTTGGGTTTGTAGCTCAGTGCCTTAATTGTCAGCAGGTGAAGTATGAGCAGGATTGCTTCAGCAGATAGAGATTCCGGAGTGGAAGTGGGAGCGGATCACCATGGACTTCGTATCTGGACTCCCACGGACTTTGAAGAAGTTCGATGCCATTTGGGTTATTGTGGATCGGCTGAGCAAGTCCGCGCATTTCATCCCTGTGTGTACTACCTATTCCTCGGAGCAGTTGGCGGAGATTTATATGTCCGTCTGCATGGTATTCCAGTTTCCATCATTTCAGACAGAGGTACTCATTTCACATCGCAGTTCTGGAGAGCCGTACAGCAGGAGTTGGGTACTCAGGTGGAGTTGAGCACAACATTTCACCCTCAGACGGACGGACAGTCCGAGCGCACTATTCAGATTCTTGAGGATATGCTCTGTGTGTGTGTGATTGAGTTTGGAGGTTCTTGGGATCAGTTCTTTCCATTGGCGGAGTTTGCCTACAACAATAGCTATCAATCCAGCATTCAGATGGCACTGTATGAGGCCTTATATGGTAGGCGATGTAGATCCCCGGTGGGTTGGTTCGAGCCAGGTGAGGCCAGATTATTGGTCACAGACTTGGTTTAGGATGCTCTGGAGAGAGTCAAGGTGATTCAATATGGACTCCGTACAGCCCAGTCCAGACAGAAGAGTTATGCGGACTGGAAGGTTCGTGATGTTTCCTATATGGTTGGAGAGCGGGTTCTGCTTCGGGTTTCCCATATGAAGGGCGTCATGAGATTTGGGAAGAAAGGGAAGTTGAGTCCGAGGTTTATTGGCTCTTTTGAGATATTGAGGCGTGCTGGGGAGGTTGCTTACGAGCTTGCCTTACCTCCCAGTTTTGCAGGAGTTCATCCGGTATTTCATGTTTCGATGCTCCGGAGGTATCACGGTGATCCGTCGCACGTGTTGGATTTTAGCTCAGTCTAGTTGGAAAGGATCTATCTTATGTTGAGGAGCCAGTGGCAATATTGGACAGGCAGGTTAGGAAGCTGAGGTCAAAGAACATTGCATCAGTGAAGGATTAGTGGCGGGGTCAGCCGGTCGAGGAGGCGACCTGGGAGACCGAGCAGGATATGCGCAGCTAGTACCCTCATCTTTTCACTACTTCAGGTATGTCTTTGTGCTCGTTCGAGGACGAACGAATGTTTAAGTGTGGGAGGATGTAACGACCCGGCCGGTCATTTTTGGAATTTACGCCCCGATCCCCTATTAATTGCTCCCCCCAAGTTTATTTCTGCTATTTTGATTTGCCGGGATGTTCGGTTTTGAGTTTCGGAGAGTTTGGGACACTTAGTCCCTAATTGAGAGCTTAAGTGTTGGAAAGTTGACCATAGTCGGAACAGTGTGAAGACGTCCTCGGAATGAAAATCCGATGGTCCCATTAGCTCCGTTGGGTGATTTCGGGTTTAGGGGCGTGGTCGGATTGTGTTTTGGAGGTCCGTAGCTAATTTAGGCTTGAAATGCGAAAGGCCGAGTTTTGAAGTTTCCGGTTCGATAGTGAGATTTTGATCCGAGGGTCGGAATGGAATTCCGAGAGTTGCAGTAGTTCCGTTATGTCATTTGGGACGTGAGTGCAAAATTTCAGGTCATTCGGACGAGGTTTGATAGACTTTTTGATCGAAAGCGTATTTTGAGAAATTTGGAGTTCTTAGGCTTGAATCCATGGTTAATTTGAGGTTTCGATGTTTTTTAGCTGTTTTAAGGATTGGTACAAGTTTGGGGAGTGGTATTAGACTTGTTGGTGCCTTCGGTTGAGGTCCCGGGGGCCTCGGGATGATTTCGGATGGTTGGCGAGAAATTTAGAAGATGTTGCAGCTGCTGTGTTTTTTTTGCTACTTCTGGTATTTTTTCATCTGCGATAGGGGGACCGCAGACGCGGCGCCGCAGAAGCGGCTAAGTGGCCGCAAAAGCGAAATTTGGAAATTCCTCAGGAACCGCAGATGCGGTGAATCGATCGCAGAAGTGCAATCGCTCCTGCGGTTAGAGTTCCGCAGATGCGAAACCTGGCATGTAAATGAAAGTCGCAGATGCGATGTAGTTTTCGCAGAAGCGGGACCGCAGATGTGGTCCCAGGGCCGCAAATGCGGGAATCGCTGGGCAAAACCTATAATTAGTTGCCTTTGCGAAATTGAGCCATTCTTTCACCATTTTCATCCGAGTTTGAAGCTTTTGAGAGATATTTTTGAGGAAAACAAAGGGGAATTGCTTGGAGGTAACGTCCTTGACTTCATAACTCGTTTTTATGTGATTAAGACCTAATTAGTGATGAGAAATTTGGAAAAAATGGGTAATTAGGGCTTGAGTTTAAGAGGCCTTTAAATGAGGATTTGAGGGGTCATTTGGACTCCGATTTCAGTATTCTTGTTTGTTTAGACTCGTGAGAGTACGAGGTTTCTGAAAATGTATATTTTACCCGATTTCGAGACATGGGCCTAAGGGGCGTTTTGGTCATTTTACCTAATTTCGCGTATTAGCTTAGAATTAAATTATAGAATCAGTTACTTAAAGTGTTATTTACATTATGAAATTTAATTGAATAGATTTGGGCCATTTGGAGTCGGATACTCGTGGCAAAGGCGTGGTTTCGGGTTGACTTGCACTTGTTCGAGGTAAGTGGCTTGTCTAACCTTGTGTGGGGGACCTTTCCCCTTAGGATTGATATTGTGGTAATTGAAATGCCTCGTACCTGAGGTGACGAGCGTGTACTTGTGCTAAATGTTGGAAATCCGGTTTTTCTTTAAAAATAGCCTTGAATTGTGTTCTTCCTTTTCTTGCTTACACTGTTTGGAAACTAAACCTGCTATAGCCTAGAGAAGCATGTCTACTGACTAAATTGCTCTATTTGCCTTAACTGCCTTAATTGTATTACGTGAACCATGCTAGGTTAGGATTACCTGCTTCACTTTGATATGAAATTGATTGGATTGAATTTTTGTTGTTGCTGCGTATTTACCTTGGGACTACGGGACGGTATCCCGGGAGCTCCCCTGCATGTTTACTTTGGGACTACGGGACGGTATCCCGGGAGAGTCCCCTGCACTTTTACTTTGGGACTACGGGAAGGTATCCCGGGAGCTCCCCTGTATGTTTACTTTGGGACTACGGAATTTGCATTCCGGGAGATCCCCCTGCACATTTATGAGTTGGACTACGGGACTGCACCTGGGAGATCCACTGGATATGATATTTATATTTGGGGACTACAGGACGGTATCCTGGGAGATCCCCGGTTGTTATCTTGGAGCTGAGTTGTATTCTCTTACTGTGTTTTACTTGCCTCTGTGATAGTTGTTGTTGTCCTTTATATCTTGTGGTACTTATTTACACTGTTTATTTCACACTGTTAAATCTTATATCTTATTTAACCTCAGTAGGGCCCTGACCTTCCTCGTCACTACCCAATCGAGGTTAGGCTTGGCACTTACTGAGTACTGCTGTGGTGTACTCATGCCCTTCCTGCGCATGTTATTCATGTGCAGATCCAGGTACCTCTACTCAGGCTTACCATTCTTGAGGCAAGGCGATTCTACGGGACTTTAAGGTATATCTTCCGCGTCCGCAGACCGAGGAGTCTCTTTCTATTCCTGTATCTAGTATTTTGCCCTTTTGTACTTTATGTTCTTGTTAGACATTCCGGAGATTAGAGCTATGTAGTATTTTTCTCAGCTTGTGGATCCGTGAGTTTCCGGGTTTCGGGATAATGTATTAGATTTTGAAAAGTTGTGTGTATATGCCGAGCAACATTTAAATACTATTTCTTTTAGTTATTCGGCTTTGATTATTTTTTTCTGCAAGATTAGTTTGTTTCCGCATTTGTTAGGATTACCTAGTCGTAGAGACTAGGTGCCGTCACGATAGTTCACAGAGGGCGAACTGGGGTCGTGACACAGCAGGTGGGAAGCATGTTGTTATCTATCAAGGTGATGATCAACACAAGGATGGCATTGAACCAAACTTTCAAGTTAACTATGATGTGTTGAAAGCTATGAATCAATTTGAACCATTAAGGACACAAGAGGGCAAGTCTGCACATAACCCAAATAAGGAAAATTCTGGTATTGTAGCTAATTAGGGAGAAGCCAGAGGAGCTAAGGTTGGTCAAATGTTACATCCCAAGAAGAACCTACCCCCATGATCATCTGCTCCTCGGATATTAGAGGGCTCAATAGGCCCTTTAAGCAAAAAGAACTCAAGAACTTTTTGCTTAAGAATAAAGTTGATATTATAAATATTCTTGAGACTAGAGTAAAGGATAACAATGCTAACAAGATACAAAAGAGTTGCGGTGTTGACTTGGAGTTATGCTCTAATTACGAACATGATCCTAATGGTCGAATGTGGATTGGGTGGAGAGTACAAGAGGATGATGTAGTAGTGGAAATGACATCTTCCCAGATGATATTTTGTTGGGTCTCAGATAAAAACTCATCATTTGCCTACAGTCTTTCATTCATCTATGGACATACGATAGCAGACAGGAAGGGAATGTGGAACCAACTGTGAGCTATACATAGCCTGAGTAGTGCTTGGCTTAAGAAGTTGCAGTTACTCTTGGTGCAACAGAAGAGATGTTGCTGAAAAAATATACAGCCATATTGATTGAGTCTTTCGAAATGTAGAATGGTTCCATAAGTTTGGTAGTATTGAAGCTATATATATGAACCCTGAATGCTAAGACCATTCTCCAATTGCACTTAATGGCTAATACTATAGTGGCAACCAAAAGAACTAAGAAACCTTTTAGATTGTTACACGTTCTTTTGAAACAAGAGAATTTCAAACAAAAAGTACACACAGTAGGGGCTTCAAGGAAGAACATACTATGTTTGTAATATGGAGCAAACATAAAGAGATTGAGATGCAAATTAGAGGCATGACCAAATGATAGTTTATATGAGTCCACCAAACTATAGAGTACTAGGTACTCTATGAGTTTCCACTGAGAACGTTAATAAAACAGTAAGTAAATAAGACAGGGAGTTTTACGTGAAAAAATTCTTGCTCAAGGGGATAAAAAACCACGACCTACGCTAGTAGGATTTCAACTTCACTATGAGCAACTTTTAGATTACAACCTCTGCAATCTAGTAATTAAACTCTTAATCCTTCACTAACTCGTAATACACCTATTACAAACCACTTTGCAACACACCTATTACAAAGACTTCAACTCATGACTAACTCTAGTCACGACACAAACACAAAGGGTTTATGATTTTACAAAGGGGTTCCTAAGCAACGCTTCTAGCTAAGCAAATTAGGAATTACAATGAAGAACAATTACAAAGTTACAACACAACTAAGGACAACAAAATACTAGATTTAGGAACTGGTCCGTAGTAGTGTTAAACTTTGTTCTTGAGGCACTTGAGAATTGAATGCACGAATCTCAGAAGGCTTGAATGCTTGAAGTGAATTCTCAAGTGTACAAGTGATGTTTTGTTGTAATACTCTTGTTAATACACCTTTGATGACATCACTTGAATGATGTAAGCACTTGGTTGGTCAAAAGACAAGTGACTACAGAACTGTGCTGCACTGTATGCACTGTTTCTGTGGCAGTCACTTTCCCCAGTTGTACACAATTGACTTTCGTACTGCTGTCAGGGAAATAGAAGGGATCAGGTCCCTGTGTTGGTTCTCTATCTTCTAAAGTTGCAGCAGTTCACATTAGCTGGAGTCCGTTGATTATCAATGTGTACCAAGTGTGTCAGGTTACCCATCTGGTTCTTTGAAAATAAGTTTGTTAGATCATCAAAACATAAAGTTGAGACATTGAAAACCCATCAATTTCCCCCTTTTTGATGATGACAAACTTAGACATTGATAACAGATTTTTAGAACAGAAATAACCAGATGAAGCAACAGGAACTTCATAAGTTCCCCCCTAAGTTAATGCTTCCTCCTTAATCAGATCCCTATTTCAATTATACTTCCCCCTTTTGGCATCATTAAAAATACACAAGTAGGCAATCAACATAAAGAAGTCTAGCATAGCTAACTCATGCCACATATGTGCACACAACATGATAGAAAAGAGAAACGGAGAACATAAGCATTTAGATAGCAAAAGAGGATAGTTTTTATATATAAAACATATGCCTTTGCTATACAGCAAAGGCAAAGATTGGACTGTTTTCATCGGGAGCAGTACTGGTACATCCCATCCACATCAAAATAAAAAGAAATAAAAACAACTGCCAAGTCATTAAAACAAGAAAGGAAAATCCAGAAATTGGTCACTGAAAGGGGTTGCCTAGGGGGCACTAGGAGTAGAGGGCTTGGAAGCTGCAGCAAGGGTTTGGAGAACTAGGTCTATTCGGGCATTCGCCGACTTTTTCTCGGTGAGCAGTTGCTCTTTCAGGTTCTCCACTTGTGCCCTGAGATCAGCATTTTCTTTTGTCAAACGAACTATCTCCTTATTTGACCCTGGGGCCCCTTGGGCCTGCTGACCTTCCAGGATATCGTTCCTCGCCTTCAATCTTCGAATCTCCTCAGTTGCACTGTTTTGAGCATTGATGAGCTGAGAGATCGTCGATGTACTGCCTATCCCCCCCCCATTCTTCTCGATGCACTCACATTCCTCCAAAGTTGTCTGAGAGAAGGTCTGCTTCTTGGTCCCTACTTTGCACTGTCCCAGTGGCACTTTGAAGAACTTAAACACGTGCGTAAGGAGGAACCCATATAGAAGACCATGATTACCATCCTTGAAAGTTGCTACATTCTGCATGTGCTCAATAATTATAGCAGGAAGATTCACAGCTGAAAATCCATCTAGTGCCTCCATTAGATACAAGTCTGATTTTGAAGCCATGGACCTCCTCTCAGCACGGGGTAGAAGAACTTTATTTACTAGCTCGAACAACAACTGATAAACAGGCAACAAGGCTTTCTTGTGAACTCGTTCCCCCTGCTGGTTTGCTCCTTCCTTTACAATTGCATTTCTGAAGTTTGAACTACATACATCCTTTAAAGAAGACACACCAACAGTAGGGACTTTAAGAATATCCCCAAGCAGAGCCACATCAAACACGATATCTACCCCATTAACAAAGGCACAAATGTGGTCGGTATCAACAGGAAAGAGGTCAGCACAAAAGCTTTGAACCTCATCCTCATACACTTTGGGCGTATCTAATTGGAACAGATTCCCCCACCGTTGAAACTCAACCATCTCAATTACTTGTCTCATGCCAGCCATATAAGAGATTGCTGGGTCAAAAGTGTGACCCAACAAGACCTTTTGGTGCCTCAAACGTTCTGAAGCAGAACTAGTTTCACTTCTCACTCTCTTTGCAGAATCAGGTTCCTTCACATGTTCCAACTTTCTCTTGCCAGACTTCACAACACATGATTTTACTTTACATCTAGACTTGACCAAAACATCCTCATCAAAAACTGACGGTTCACTCACAACATCTTTCAACTTTGAACTGGGGTTGTAACATCCTCCACTGAAACAAATTGCTTCTTCTTCTAGAACCTTTTCACTAAGGAACTAGGTTCCTCTGTTGCTTCCTCATCCACTTCCACTACAGGGACACTCTTATCACATACTACTTCACCATTTTTCACCAAACTCTTCTTTTTCTTCTTACAGCTCCTTTTTCTCTTTTGGAGGGAAGACTCATAAGCTTCCTTTGCTTGCAACCTAGTAGTAGGTCGCTTAGTAAAAGACTCAGGAGTGATTACTGCCCTTTGCTTGACAATAAATGTATCAAGAGCAATGTTGTCTTGATTTGCCTCATCACTAGACCTCATCTCAAGAACCAGAATTTCCAAGGGCTCAACAACAAAGTGTAGAGAAGGTGCTGGAGCAGAACTGACCTGGGTATGGGAACCTTGACATGTTTCCTCCGGAGAGGGGTCAGGTCCTTCACGAGAAAGCCCAGTAGTTTCTGCTGGTGCAGAGCCTTCAAACAGCACCATGTCTCCTTCTTCCACTAACCCCTATGTATCATTCCTCTGAGACTTGGGTACACCAAAAATTACCTCATGCAATATTTCATCTGCAGATACAACAAAAAAGGTCACGACGATTTCATCCTCTAGAGGCTCCATGGACACCACAGAATCTGAAGTAAGAATGGCAGAAGGTTGATCAACCTTAGCCCCTGAAACCTCTACAAACTTTGGAACTTTACCCTGTTCTCCACTTTTACCTTGGTTGGTGAGAATCTCAGTCGATATAGATGAAGGATCATCGATTTTAGGGGTTTCTGAGTCCTCATCATTTAGACGAAGAGAGAGGTCTGAGATAGTCGCATTAGAACTGGAAAGTGAAGGGAAATCTGGGTTGGAGTTTGTTTCAGTGGTTAAGACTGGAATGGTGACAGAGGATTCATCAGGGACGGAGGACTTAAGGGTTTTCTCTGGGTTAGTGTCGAATGAAGAAGGGATTTTGGAGTGATTGCCAGCCATTGAAGAGATAGAGTAGAGAATTATTGGAGAAGGTCTAAGGAGAGAAGTATGATCGGTCAAGAGAAGAGAGGGTTCTAATGAGAGAAGATAATTATGAGGAGAGAGATATGAACCGGTTCTAAAACGGCAGTAGTGTGTGGGAAGTTGCAACGTTTCAGAGGGAGATGGAGAGGATTTGAAATAAAAAGACGTGACAGCAGACTCTGAAAAGGTGGATGACATGGCAGTTAATATTTGCACCTTTTTAAGATGTGTATTAAAGAATGCATAGGACTACTAACCTTTGGTACAAGAACCAGGTTCTTAACCTGTCTTTGAAAACTTTCAACTCCTTTTTACCNTTCATACCAAGCTCGAGGATCCTGCTTCAACCCGTACAATGCCTTGTCCAGCTTAAACACATATTCAGGGTGTTCATGGCATTCAAACCCCGGAGATTGCTTTACATAGACTTCTTCCTTAAGAAATCCATTCAAAAATGCACTTTTGACATCCATTTGGAACAAAGTGAATTCCATATGTGATGCAAAGGCAATTAGAATTCTAATAGCTTCCATGCGAGCAACCGGAGCAAATGCCTCATCATAATCAATTCCTTCTTTCTGATTGTGACCTTGAACCACTAGCCTGACCTTGTTCCTTGTAGTGTTTCCATGTTCATCAAGCTTGTTCCTGAATACCCACCTAGTTCCTATGATGGTTCGATCTGAGGGTCTAGGTACCAGGTGCTATACATTATTTCTTTCGAATTAATGCAACTCATCTTGCATGGCTGTAATCCAGTCTGTATCCTTTAGGGCTTCCTTGATATTTTTGGGTTCTATTTAGGAAAGAAAAGCTGAGAAGTCAAGTGAATTTCTGGTTTTTTTATTTGGTTTTCACTCCGAAATCTAGAGGGGTAATTATGTTGTCAAGAGGATGAGAACTTTTGTGTTTCCAGTTGGGCATTTGAGGCTCATTTGTAGAGGAGCTGGGTGGATCTGACTGGTTCCCTTGTATTCTACTCCCAGCCACCTGTGGAGTATCTTGCACTGCATCAACCACTCTCTCTTCAGCTTCAGTGGTTGTAATTGTAGTACCTGGTTCCCTTGAGGAAGAAGCTGCATTGTCTACACTTGGCACCTTCACTTGACTCATCATGTCTGCTTTTCCGTTTGTCATGTCAATGACTTCTCCTGGAACTAGTAGAGGCTCTCCATCTTGATCATCCTTGCTGATTTTCTCAAAGGAGGGATAGGACTCGTCAAAGATTACGTGAACACTTACACCAAGTAAGTGTAGCTCATTTATGATGGAAGTGAATCTTGTGTGCATATCTTGAATAGATTCATCGTCTTTCATCCTAAAGAGTTCATACTCGGTGGTGAGCATATCAATCTTAGATTGCTCTACTTGAGTGGTTCCCTCATGTGATGTTTGCAAAGATTCCCATATCTCCTTGGCAGTTTTCACAANGTGTTCCCTTAAGATATCTCAAAATTCTTTTGGCAGCCTTCAGATGAGATTCCTTGGGATTTGACTGAAACCTTGCACATAGCCCCACACTAAAGACAATATCAGGTCTGCTGGCAGTGAGGTAGAGAAGAGACCCAATAATGCCTCTATACATGGTTTGATTCACAGAAGATCCAGATTCATCTATGTCCAGTCGAGTAGCAGTTGCAATGGGAGTGTCTATCACTTTTGATGCTTCCATATCAAACCTCTTCAAGAGCTCCTTGATGTATTTCTGCTGGCAAATGAATGTACCCTTTGAGGACTGCTTCAGTTGAAGACCCAAGAAGAAATTCAACTCACCCATCATGCTCATTTCAAACTCACTTCCCATGAGTTTTGCAAATTCTTCACACAGTGAATCAGCTGTTGCCCCAAAAATGATATCATCAACATATACCTGAACAATGAGCAGGTTCCTCCCCCGTTTCTTCAGGAACAGGGTGTTGTCAATTTTTCCTCTTGTAAAACCATTTTCTATGAGGAACTTGGACAACCTTTCATACCAAGCTCGAGGAGCCTGCTTCCACCCGTACAATGCCTTGTCCAGCTTAAACACATATTCAGGGTGTTCATGGCATTCAAACCTTGGAGGTTGCTTTACATAGATTTCTTCGTTACAAAATCCATTCAAAAATGCACTTTTGACATCCATTTGGAACAAAGTGAATTCCATATGTGATTCAAAGGCAATTAGAATTCTAATAGCTTGCATGCGAGCAACCGGAGCAAATGCCTCATCATAATCAATTCCTTCTTTCTGATTGTGACCTTGAACCACTAGCCTGACCTTGTTCCTTGTAGTGTTTCCATGTTCATCAAGCTTGTTCCTGAATACCCACCTAGTTCCTATGATGGTTCGATCTGAGGGTCTAGGTACCAGGTGCTATACATTATTTCTTTCGAATTAATGCAACTCATCTTGCATGGCTGTAATCCAGTCTGTATCCTTTAGGGCTTCCTTGATATTTTTGGGTTCTATTTAGGAAAGAAAAGCTGAGAAGTCAAGTGAATTTCTGGTTTTTTTATTTGGTTTTCACTCCGAAATCTAGAGGGGTAATTATGTTGTCAAGAGGATGAGAACTTTTGTGTTTCCAGTTGGGCATTTGAGGCTCATTTGTAGAGGAGCTGGGTGGATCTGACTGGTTCCCTTGTATTCTACTCTCAGCCACCTGTGGAGTACCTTGCACTGCATCAACCACTCTCTCTTCAGCTTCAATGGTTGTAATTGTAGTACCTGGTTCCCTTGACGAAGAGGCTGCATTGTCTCCACTTGACTCATCATGTCTGCTTTTCCATTTGTCATGTCAATTACTTCTCCTGGAACTAGCAGAGGCTCTCCATCTTGATCATCCTTGCTGATTTTCTCACAGGAGGGATATGACTCATCAAAGATTACGTGAACACTTTCCTCAACACACTGAGTCCGTTTGTTGCATATCTTGTAAGCTTTGCTTTGAGAGGAGTACCCCAAGAAGATTCCTTCATCACTTTTGGCATCAAATTTTCCAAGCTGATCCTTTTCCATTGTTGAGAACATAACACTTGCACCCAAATGTTCTTAGGTGAGTCAGCTTGGGTTTTCTTCCATTCAGCAACTCATAGGGGGTTTTGTCCAGGAGCGATCTGATCATGCACCTGTTCACCAAGTAGCAGGCAGTGTTGACTGCTTCAGCCCAGAAGTTCTTTGCAATCCCACTATCGATCAGCATTGTTCTTTTTCCTCAAGAGTTCTATTCTTCCTTTCCACAACTCCATTTGCTGGGGAGTTCTTGGGGCCGAGAAGTTGAGGGTAATGCCATTTTCGTTACAGAACTCATAAAATTTGGCATTGTCAAATTCTGTTCCATGATCTGATCCAATACATGCTACTCTAGACTCCATCTTCACTTGGATTTTCTTCACAAAGGCCACAAATACCTCAAAGGTTTCATATGTTGTTCTCAGAAACAGAGTCCAAGTGAACCTGGAGTAGTCATCCACTATCACAAAGATGTACCTTTTTCCTCCCCTGCTTTGCACTCTCATAGGGCCACACAGATCCATATGAAGAAGATCAAGTGGCTTTGAGGTGCTAACATTTTTCTTAGACTTGAATGAGGACTTCACATGCTTCCCTCTAGCACAGGCATCACAGACTTTCTGTTCTTTGAACTTTAACATGGGCAGACCACGGACCAGGTCCTTCTGAATCAGTTTATTCAAAAAAAAAGAGAAGCTTGCGTGCCCCAGTCTTCTGTGCCACAGTTCAGCATCATTATCAGCAGCTTTCAAGCAACTTAGATCACCATTTTGTAGACACTCAAAATCAGCAACATAGATGTTCTTGTATCTTTTAGCCAGAAGTACCACTTCATCAGATACCAGATTTGTAACTGTGCATATCTTGGACAAGAACTCCACCTTGTTTCCTTTATCACAAATCTGAGAAACACTTAGGAGACTGTACTTGAGACCATTGACATAGTACACATTCTTAATTGAGTGAGTGAGTGACTTCCCGACTTTTCCAACTCCAAGAATGTACCCCTTTTTCTCATTGCCAAAGGATACACTCCCTCCTTGCAGGGCTTTTAGTGAAAGAAAGTCCATGGTGTTCCCAGTCATGTGCTGTGAACATCCACTATCCATGAACCATTGTTGACTGCTTCCTTTCACTATTCCCTGCACAAGGAAATCAAAAGTTAGTTTTACGAACCCAAACAAGTTTGGGTCCCTTGTAGTAAGCAAGAGGATTAATAAGAACTCTCTTGGTCCATGCAGGTAACATGCGTTTTTTATGGGTGGCACCTGGTCCCTTTTTAGTAGTTACCTTGTCAGCAAACACTTTGTTTTTCTGAATAGATTGAATCTTGGCTTGGCAATTTTCCTTGAAATGCCCATTGTTCCCACAGTGGGTACACAGCCAGTTATCTGGTACAGTAACATACTTGCTATGGGGGTTGTAAGGAGTTCTCTCCCTTTGAAACCCTATTCCCTGCCTGTTTCCACCATTATTGACATACATGGCAGTAATAGCTTCAGAGGACCAGGTCCACTTAAGGGACTTTTCAAGATTATTTTTTTCTCGTTCCAGTTTAGTTTGGAGATGCTTATTTTTCTCAAGTTCAACACACATACTAGTTTTCACAGCTTTCAACTCGTTTTCAAGCTTAATGTGTGCCTCACTAGCTACCTCTTTTACTTTCTCAGAATTTCTAGGCCTAGACTCAGTTCCTAGTCCCTCTATAGTTTCCCTCAGGCCTGCAATCACTATTAAGAGGTCATCTCTTTCCTCCTCTATTTCAGTCACTCTCTTCACTAGCACATTCTTATCTTTACTTAAATTCTCAGTGGTTTCCTTTAAGTCGACAGCTACAACCACCAAATCATCTCTTTCGTGTTCTGCACTACCAATTTTTCAGTTAGAACCATTTTTCATCTTCCAAATTGCTTATAGTTTCCTTCAGATCAACTACACACACTACCAAATCATCTCTTGTTTGTTCAGCTTCTCCTAGTTCTAAAGTCAAGGCATCTTTATCCTCCACAAGACTATGATAGGCATCAATTAATACACTAGCTAATGAAATGAGTTTCTTAGGGGAGTAGGATTTCAGATTTCTCTGAACATCCCTGAAGTTTACCTCACTGTTGTCATCATCTTCATCGTCATCTGATTGAGCCATCAAAGCAAATATTGAATCATATTCATTTTCTTCACTTTCAACTGCCATCATGGAACTGTCACCTGCACCAGTTTTTTCTTCAGACTCACTAGAGGAGTCTCCCCATGCTGCAAGAACCTGTTTCACCACATTGTCAGCAGATCTCTTCCTTTTGAAGTGCTTGTCAGGAACCGGGTTCCTCTTGGCTGCTTTATCAGGGTTGTATTTGGAGTGTTCTTGCTTCATAAGAGGACAATCTTTGATGAAGTGCCCTGGCTTTCCACATTTATGGCAGAGGTCATAGTTCTTTGGTTTGCTGGAGTTGCCCCTTTTTAGTATTCCTCCATTTCTTCTGACCATCTTCTGAAACCTTTTGGCAAGTAAGGCATGTCCCTGTCCTCCTCACTTGAGTCATTTCTTTCAGCTTTGAGTACCATGTTCTTTTCCTTCTTTGGTTCTCTTCTTTCACTGTCTATCTTCCTCTTCATCTCGTAGGTTTTCAGATTTCCAACCAGCTCGTCTATGGTCAGCTCCTGCAGGTCCTTTGCTTCAGTAATGGCGTTCACTTACTCTCATATGAACTAGGTAGAATACTGAGAATTTTTCTCACAAGCTTGTTCCTAGGAATAATTTCACCAAGTGAGTGTAGCTCATTTATGATGGAGGTGAATCTTGTATGCATGTCTTGAATAGATTCATCGTCTTTCATCCTGAAGAGCTCATACTCAGTGGTGAGCATATCGATCTTAGATTGCTTTACTTGAGTGGTTCCCTCATGTGCTGTTTGCAAAGCTTCCCATATTTCCTTGGCGGATTGACAAGATAATATCCTGTTATATTTATCAGGTCTTATACCACACACCAAAATTTTCTTGGCACGAAAATTTTTCTCCACAGCTTTCCTATCTGCATCGTTGTATTCCTTTCTGGTCTTTGGCATCATCTCCAAAGGATCTCCGACCTTCTTCGTTGGGACATAAGGACCATCACATATAACATCCCACAACTCAGAATCTTCTGCCATGATAAAGTCGTGCATTCTTGTCTTCCACCACCCATAGTATTGCCCATCGAACCTGGGTGGTCTATACGTAGACTGACCTTCTTCAAAATTTGGTGGAGCAGCCATAAGGATCCTTCCTAGGTGTTATCCTGATAGGAGGAACCTGCTCTGATACGAGTTATGATGCGTTTTCAATGTCTTAACTTTATGTTTTGATGATCTAACAAACTTATTATCAAAGAACCAAATGGGGAACCTGGCACACTTGGTACACATTGATAATCAACGGACTCCAGCTAATGTGAACTGCTGCAACTTTAGAAGATAGAGAACCAACACAGGGACCTGATCCCTTCTATTTCCCTGACAGCAGTACGAAAGTCAATTGTGTACAACTGGGGAAAGTGACTGCCACAGAAACAGTGCATACAGTGCAGCACAGTTCTGTAGTCACTTGTCTTTTGACCAACCAAGTGCTTACATCATTCAAGTGATGTCATCAAAGGTGTATTAACAAGAGTATTACAACAAAACATCACTTGTACACTTGAGAATTCACTTCAAGCATTCAAGCCTTCTGAGATTCGTGCATTCAATTCTCAAGTGCCTCAAGAACAAAGTTTAACACTACTACGGACCAGTTCCTAAATCTAGTATTTTGTTGTCCTTAGTTGTGTTGTAACTTTGTAATTGTTCTTCATTGTAATTCCTAATTTGCTTAGCTAGAAGCGTTGCTTAGGAACCCCTTTGTAAAATCATAAACCCTTTGTGTTTGTGTCGTGACTAGAGTTAGTCATGAGTTGAAGTCTTTGTAATAGGTGTGTTGCAAAGTGGTTTGTAATAGGTGTATTACGAGTTAGTGAAGGATTAAGAGTTTAATTACTAGATTGCAGAGGTTGTAATCTAAAAGTTGCTCATAGTGAAGTTGAAATCCTACTAGCGTAGGTCGTGGTTTTTTATCCCCTTGAGCAAGAATTTTTTCACGTAGAACTCCCTGTCTTATTTACTTACTGTTTTATTAACGTTCTCAGTGGAAACTCATAGAGTACCTAGTACTCTATAGTTTGGTGGACTCATATAAACTATCACCAAAGAATTCTCCTCTTTGAAGAACAGATTGAGTAATCTATAGTTGAAACTGAAGGATATGCAGGATAGTCTTAATGTTACACTGTTCAATCCCCAGCTAATAAATGAAGAAATGAAAACTATTATAGAACTACAGAAATGGGAAGAAATACAAGAGAAGGTACTAAGACAAAAATCTAGAGCTAATTGGATTTCCCGTGGGAATGAAAAATCAAAATTCTTCCATGCCCACTTGAAGGCCAGACAAGCCAAAAATAGAGTGTCTAACACTTTAATGGAAAACCTAAAATTACATACCCTAAGTAGATACAGAAGGAATTTATTCAATTCTTTTAGACCTTACAGGGGGAAGCTGCAGAAGAACTGCCTTGTACTGATATGAATATAGTCAGGTATGGACCTTGCCTTACCTTGATTCAATAACAGCTGCTAAAACCTATTAGCAAGGATGAATCATCCGGGCTTTAAGGGACATGCCAGTTGACAAAGCACCAGGAATAGATGGGTTCTAGTTGAATTCTTTAGAGAATTCTAGCCACTAATTGGAAAGGACATTATCACAGAATGGTAAACTACTTAAGGCTATTAATTCCACAATAGTCACCCTAGTGCCAAAGGTACTTAATCCTACTTATAAAAGGACTATAGACCTATTGCCTATTACACAATATTATATAAGTTGATAGCCAAAGTGTTGACCGTGAGACTAAAAACTGTGGTGGATAAACTGGTTGGAGCATCTCAATCACCTTTCATTGAGGGTAAAAATATCCTAGACAATGTCATCATAGCTCATGAGCTGATTGAAGGTTATAATCAAAAGAATGTCTCTCCCATACGTATGCTCAAGGTGGATATCAGAAAAACTTATGATACTGTTGAATGGCCTTTACTGAAAATTGTTCTATTGGAGTATGGGTTCCCTACCGGATTTGTTAAGCTCATCATCATCTGTGTGACCACAGTAAGCTATTCATTACTGGTTAATGGGTGTTTGACTACAAAATTTAAAGCTAAGAGAGGTCTGAGACAGGGTGATCCTATATCCCCTTATCTCTTTGATTTAGTAATGGAGTATCTTAAGGTGTTACTACATTACCGAATGGCAATCACAACTTACCTCACTATACCTTGGTGTTACTACTTTCATTCGGGGATTCTTCTTTTCTGCTGTCATCTACCACACATTTGGGCTGAAAGGAACTACAAAAGATTTCAAATGAAAAATAGGGTAAATTCTGACAAAGTTAAAGAAATAGTTGGGCAGAGCATTTGTAAATGGAAAAATAGTTTGATCCAGCATGATAGGTTTCTAATTTGATCTAACTATATAGGTCTTGATTTGGTTATTTTAGTAAGAACTAGCCCTACAGTCCATTTGAACTAGCTATATATATATATATATATATATATATATATATATATATATATATATATATATATATATATATATGCCTACTTGGTTGAATAAAACATTTTCATTTCGACCCAAAAAGAGAAAGATATTACTCTATCCAACATATTGTCCACTAATGGGTAATGCTGCATAACCGATAATCTCTTGGTGCTAAGAGGCACACCAAAATATGTAATAGGCAAAACACACTTTTTGTAAAATCCAAGACCTGTTGTATTTCCATTGACCCCTCCAAAGTATACTGAGTTTTTCTCAAGATTTTCGTTATATCCTGAAACCACAAAGAAGTATATAAAGCAATAAAAAAGAAGTTGTGTTAAAATTGTATCTTTTTTGCAGAACATGAACATGGCATCAACAAACCCAAGCTGAATAATCTGAAGCTTTGTCACACCTGGATGAATTAAAATCTGGATTTCTCCTTAATAAATGTAGTGAGATACTTCATGGCCAGTACAAATAAAAAGGAGACATTGAGTCTCGTTGTCTCATCCCCTTTTTGGCTTGGAATAATACACTAGGCTGATCATTAATAATAATAAAATATGACACACTACAAACACAAATTATTATCATCAAACGAATTAGGACCTGCTCCACGAAATGCCATTCAAGGGAATATATCATATGCCCGTTGGATGTCCATCTTATCATACACCTGTGAGAGATACTTTTTCTATTATATACTTTTAACTAGTTCGTGAATTACAATTATATTATCTGTGATAATCGTATCAGGGACAAACACAGATTGGTAGTTGTCCACCAACATATCCATTATCATTAGCCTTCTACTTAATACTTCAGAGGTAATTTTAATAAAGGAATTTTTACCTCTTGTAGCAAAGGTTGATATCTTATTTATTTTAAATAAATACCCTTTTAAAATATTATATTCCATAGCTACCTTTTATTATTTATAGCCAAATATGTATTTATGGTCACTCCCTACCCTTAAGCCATAAAATACGCTTTGTATTATTTTTCTCTCTCATTCTTTCAGATTTTTCTCCACCCTCTCTCTCTAATACAGTAGCTTCAATACATCGAGTATACTCTAGCAAAACTGAAAACATAGCTATAGAAAGTAATATAGTAAATGATAGCTACAACTAGCTAATAACCACTAAAAATAATGATTCGTGAAAATTTCTCTTTTATAAAGTATTGTACAAAAAGGTATATGCCTAAATTGCTTCATTGTAGATGGGTTCTGAACCTTTGAAATCAATGTTACTGAAGTACAATTAATAGCATTATGTAATATAGATATTTCAAAGAAGTGAAGGACAACTGATGTTACCTCATCTTTAATTTTACTTTAGGTTCTTTTTGAGAAAACATGTAGAGACGGCTCAAAAATACATAGGGCCTAAAGCCAAAGTTTATTTAGAGATCTTTAAATAATAATTTTTAATAGATTTTTATTTAGAATTTACTTTAAAATTTTTGAGATGCAAAGTTATTTTTTAATATCATCTAGCTCTACTAGGTTAGTGACTTGTTCATCTTAAAAAATACTTTCCTATATTTTCTAATTTAGTTTTTCTATTAATTGCTAAAAAATTATCAAGAGCTCCTTTTTGGGGTTGTATTAAATTATTAACTCCTCTCTTTAAATAACCATGAAATAAAATAACAAAAATAAAAATATAAATAGATACTAGAATGTTAGAATGAAAGAATCCAATTTAAGAAGTTTGAAGACTTAATTCCAAATTTTATATTGCTGCTTCAAATACTTCCTGCAAGTTTTAAATGTGAGAACAAACAAAAAATGAGACACAATATATTGTATCGAAAATAGATTTTAACTATGTTGTTAAAGAAGCAATAGAATTATCGGAAATTTTGAACAACGAACAGTTGAAATCTTAGAGAAAGTAAGAAAGAATATAAGACAAAGTATGTAAATTGATGAAATATATCATGGCTCTTGCATAAACCAAGAAAGAGAGTATAAATTTTTAACATATTTCCTACTAAAAAAAGTAAAGTGGAGTATAATTTCCTTATTAAATTCATTCCTCATTAGTATGTAGTGATTTATAGAGTTATTCGTATTTTTCTATTTTTAAGTCAAATCGTACCAAACTAAAAGTTGACTTTCTTTTTATATGAAAAATCTAGTTTTCTTCTCAATAGTATTAGTATTTTTCAAAAAAAAAAAAAATTAAGAAAATATAAGCCTATTATTTTTTAAAAATGGGCCTCCCAAATTTGGGAGCTAAAGCAACAATTTTAGTTGCTTCATGGTTAAGCTGACACTGAGGTAGAGCTTGTCTAGTTTGATATTTCTCTTATTTTGTTAGCATATTTAGGGAGAGGGTGTCTTATTTCGTTTTTGAAGAATGAGTTTCTAATTGATTGGTGTCTAGTTTACTGTTTTCTTATTTTGTGTTTGTAGAATGGGTTTCCTAATTGCTTTTTTTGTTGTGGTAAATAAAATTAAAAAATAAAAAGTGAAAAAGTAAATGCAAATCTTGAAATAAAATCTACAGCTTAAAAATTACTTAAAGAAAATATTTTGATTTTGATTTTTTATTTTTTGGAATTTTTGGCCAATTGGAACAGGCTTATAAAAATTGATTAACTTTTTGTACACATAATATTGAGATTTTCATGTCTAATATATTTTGGTATTAATAAAATTTCAACGATTGAGTTTTACCAATTGATATGAGTGACTAATTATAGAACATATTTGTTTTAAATAAATATTTTATGAAGTTCTCTTATACTTATATAAACTTGTGAAAGGAAAAAAAACAATGAGAAAATAAAGAGAGAGAGAGGGGAGGGAGGACAGAAGAGAGTAAATCTTTTCTAAAATGTTTGATATGAAGAATTTTTTTTCCCGAAAATTATTTTCTAGAAGACGAAGCATCTCACTATCCAATACTCTTAACATCTATAAATTATTTAAAATGCATTATCAGATTACTTTACAAGCGAAGAAAGTCACCTTTCTTGTTTCATCTCGAAGACTAAGTAAGATGGAGGAAAGTTTTAACTAAACTTCATTTTTAAATTTTCTCCAGTTTCTAAAGGTATTAGAAATTTATTCATCTTGTAAGGCTAATTAAGAGTGATTATATCATTACCTCATACATCGATAATGTATTCATGATTGAGACTTCTTAAGAAAGCATATGGATAATAGACTATTGAACTTGACACAAAGTATGTATTGGTATGGTAGGAAAGCTGACACAAAACTCCAGCAAATGAAAATTATTAGAGCAAAATACTTATATAGCAGTGATCTTTAAAAATGTAATACTAAAAATTTTAAAGTATCAAAGTTCCTATCTAAAGATATTCTCAACTCATGATATTTCAAAATCTGACCATTGACTAGTAATTATGTCTATTCTTTCTTTTATCTACTTAGCATCTTTTCGATCACCGGTCAATGACGAACCTTGAGAAATAATGCAGTTTTTGAAGAGGAGCTTGATTATTAACACAAGATAAAATGGAAAATTTTGGTACCATTCACATAAAAAGAATCACATATTGTGCAATAATTTTAAACTTTTCCACACAATGTTTAACAAGACTGTCTGCATACTCTTCAGTTTATTGTGTATTTTTCATTAACCATATACTAAAGAGTCAGTAGATTTTGATTAGATAACAATCTGCATGCTCCATTTATATATGTGTCACTATATAATTAATCATCATAGGGTTTAATATCACAATCAAATTAGATATTATATTATATTAATAGCGATGGAGAAACATTTTAGACAGTTGTCGAAAAGTTAGATTAATTAAAAAAAGCACAAAATTTTTGGGAAAAAAAAAAGAACAAAATAACACCAAAAGGTGACAATAAAATAGTTTAACAATTTGGATTTTTTTTATTTTCTTAAAAAACTATTTGTTTAACCAGAAAATAGGAATTTTGGTCAAAGCCTATTTTTAGAAGTACTCGGGTTACTGATAATCAAGAAAGGGAATATTCTTGCAATGAGAAAGGAAAATTAGAGTCTGAAATAGCAAAGTAATCAATATAAAGCAAAAGTAAATTGTATTCCAGTAATAATCGGAACGTATCCATACAAATGACATTTCTCTTCCTTATATAGCCATCTCTAAGTACAACGTCTTTTTCCCTTTATGATCGAGTCATTATGAGCATTAATGAAACGTTATAATTGGCAATCGTAACTGTTTCGTGAAGATTCTGTAACGTTTCTAATCATTCATGCTCATTAATTGAAAACCAACGACTATGTGCTTTTTACTATCTTGGTTCATTCCACCGGTGTCTCTTCAAATTACTAAAGAGACTCGAGCAACTGTTTTTTCTCGTCTCTTAGACATTTTGCTCGTACCTATTACGACTCACATCTTTTTAAGTACTCTTCTCCAGTTGTCACTTTTCTAATGATCCATGTGTCTTGCCATGTCAGCCACATAATTAATTCCACGTGTAATATTTATTTTCCCCAATACAGATAGTCCCCCCACTTGCTAGTTTATTTGCAATTGAATATTTGGAAGTGGATCTCATTTACGGCGGAAATTTTTGCCGTCGTTTCCCACGTATCATTATACCTTCTTCTGAACTGAAGCGTCGTATGTCACTTCCATTTAATGCCTGTGACATTTGGCAGTCATCGATTAGCTCTGCAACTCTGCAGCGGGTTTTAGGGCTTTTTTGCGGCTGCTTCAGTCACGAAGTGACAGTTTTCATAATGACGTCTCCATCATTACCTTTTTTGTATGACGGTTGCTTATGACGGTTGCTTCTGCATATAAATACATCCTTTGCCTTCACTTACACGAATTTTTTTTCTTCAGTGTCCTTTATTCACATCTTGTTCTCGTTCTTCAATACGTTCTACTTCTCCATACAACTATGTCTTCATCAAACCCTGATCCTCGAAAAGTTCTCATTGTAGATGAACTCCCCCTTGCTACTACCAGAAGTAGGAGAGGTGGTAGGTTGCGTAGTTTACGGTCAGTTTCTGTACGGGATTCTTCTTCTCAACCTAGTTCTACTCTCCATCATCTTCTAGAACTAGGGCTTCTTTTTCACATAGATCTTCTGCTAAAAATAGAGATTCTAGCGAACCAATTCGTGAACCTTCGGTTGATGAGATCATCCCTGCTGAACTTTCCTTCTATTTTGATAGAGAATCGATTAGGAATCAAGTCACTTCTATGACTTCTCATGATCGTGCTGATGTTTACCCCTCCCAGATTGTTGAAGGTTTGATTTCTGTTGTACGTAGAGACTGTCACCGGAAATTTGATTTCCCAATTCTGGTCCCCAATGAAAACCAAAGGATCACTTCCTTTAAAGCTGGTTTTTCTTTTGTGTATACATATCCCTTCACATTAGGTTTAGGCCTCCTATTGACCTAGTCATCGTTGAATTTTGCCGTTTCTTTGATGTGTGTTTAGGACAGATTGGCCCTGTTGTATGGAGGGCTGTGGCATGCCTTAGGTATTTAGAAAATCTGGCTCAGTTACCCTTCACCTTTTACCATCTAATCCTTCTCTACTCTCCCAAGTTATTCCGTCATGGAATTTTTACTCTTGTGGCGAGAAGTAAGAGAGTTTTGGTTAGCCCTCAGGATGATAAAGATCGTGGCTGGTACGCCCGATTTGTTGCCGCCCCCACAAGTGGGTTAGTAGGTGAAGATAACATACCCTTCCCTAAGAAGTGGAACTTTGCACGTAAGTTTTTCTTTCAGTCTTTATTTCTCCTCTTTTTTGTGGAGAGCTTGTACTTCTCGCAACTATTTTACTTTTCTCTTTCAGCAACCATGGGAACTGTTGAGGAGATTCCTAGTTTCCGTGGTTGGTTAGAAAAATTGTTAACAATTTCTCCTATGGAAGTAAGGTCTTGGAAGTATCTTTCAAATAGATTTGGATGGAAAGTTAAGACTCACGGTAACTTTCTCTTTTACTTTCTTCTTTATTTTTGTTCTTATCTTGGAACTTGTTAACCTTTTTCTTTATTAGGGTTTCCCATTTGAGGTGTGAGTGCTGAATTAGTTACTGCCTCAAGGCTCTCTTTAGCAAAAGCTCGGGAAATAATTTTGAGTTCCTCATCAAAAAGAAAAGCTGACAGGCCACAGGATTCCGAAGAAGAAGAGGAGAGGGATGAAGGCTCATTGGTTCGTAAGCCACGAGCCAGAAGACGGGTCAAATCTGATGACAAAGCTACTCCTCCTCCTCGTCCTGTTTCTATGTTTGAGCCTGAAAGTGCTACTTTAGTGAGTTCTGATGAAGAGACGCCTGCAACACCCCGTGATTCTACTGAACACCTCTTTTCTCGTGGATTTGATGATGAAAACTTTGGCTTAATTTCTGAGGAGGCGTCTCTTGCCTCTTTTCCTGTATCTGCTCCAATGGAACCTCAGTTGCCTGTTCCTACTATTGCCGCTACTGCTCTACCCGTGGCTATTTTGACTTCTTCGACCGTTCCTACTGGCACAACTTCTCGTGCTGGAATTGGTTCTTCTAGTGGAAGTAGGGCAATGAAACAAGTTACCATTGAGATTCCCTCAGATGGTAACCTTTTGAAGAAATCAGGCCAGGCTGACGTGTGGTTGAAACCACTGATAGGCCCAGTTGAGAAGTCTAAATTGGAAAGTCATAGCTCTCTAACTTGGATGAATGATATTGTGCATTCATCCTTGAAGGTATAAACCTCGCCTTTTTATCTTATGTGATTTTTTCTTTTATTAGTATCACATTTCTTTTTCTCACTATGTAGATCAATCTCATCGGTACGGAGATGATGAAAAGGATCGTCCATACAGAGCAGCTAATGCATGACTATCATACTGAGGCAGATAATTGGAGAGAGCAGTACGAGAGTCTTCAACTTGAAATGGACGTTTTAGAGGAAAACAAGTGTACCTTGGAGCAGCAAGTAAAGGTTTTGGCAGCAAAACTAACGGTTGAGAGAGCCTCTTCTAATCAGGCGGGCAAAGACAAGAACCTTCTTGAGTCTTCATTTGCTGAACATCTTGCTAAAGTCACTAAAGAGATCCGAGGTCTGAAGGACCTATTGAATCAGAAAGAAGTTTACGCTGGTGAACTTGTTCAATCGCTCACCCAAGCTCAAGAAGATCTCCGAGTGTCTTCTGACAGAGTTCGATTTTTGGAGAACTCACTTGCCCCCTTACAGGCTTCTTATGATGCTGCCTTAACTGAGAAGGAAGAACTTAGGAATGATATTGAGCATTGGGAAAGAGATTACGAAGCTCTTGAGCATAAGGCTGCCGTTGAAGTAAGTTGGGCTTTCCTGAACACACTCCATAATACTTTAATGGAAGCAAGCCAGAAAGGCTTTGACTTAGCTGCTGAGATTGCAAAGATCAAAGAGACCATTGAGAAAACCCAACAAAGTCAAAGCTTTTCTTCACCCGTGACTGACATTCCCGAGGATGATGAAATTACTCCTGGTGAGGCTATTATTCAATCTTCTTCCGCTCAAGTTACTCTTCCTACTTCTGATGATGCCGTTCTTCACCCTACTGGTTCAGATTCTGCCCCTTAGTGAAAGTTTAAGAAAATGTGAAGTGTTGTTTTATTTTATTTTTATTTGTTGGAACATTTGGAAGTTTACCCCTAGTCCCATTTGGGGTGATGTTTTGGAAGATCTTGCCCCTAGTTTGTTTCGGGTTTCTTGTAAACACAATTAGGTTGAAACTAAGTTAATACTTAGTTTTAACTAAGTAATTATGATATTATAAAGTTTTTTGTCCAACTTTTATGACAACTTTATTTCGAGTTTCTATTTTAATCTCTTAGTGGTTTGCCCTTGCCTTTTTCTTTATAAGTTTGGGGCTTTATTTTCCACTTAACTTTAATGTTTGGATTTTTGTTTTACCCTTTGCTATTTTAACTTTTGTATTTAAAAATGCTTTGTTAATTTTATGAATTTTTGAACAAACACGAATTATAAAAGAGGGCCCTTTTATATACGACACAGAATGAAGAAGACATCTCAACTTTATAATGGTGTAAACATACGAAAGAAGAAATAGGAACACACATGTTTCTTTGAACAACTTTGAGGAAAGTTTTGTCTTATTTGAACTTTCAATAATATTTTACATGTATTTAAGTATCATCTATGACTTTTTGTAACTGTTTTTTTTTTACAACAGATTTGTAAAAAATTCGAGGGTATCTTGGCAACCCATGACTAAATATTGCTTTAACCTATACATTCATAAAATTTTTGGAATTTGCATCCACGAGTGTATTCTTCATAGGTTTTTGAATCAGGGTTGCGTTTTTGGCTCGTGACTTTGCTCTGAACTTTCGATTTGATGGGTAGACTTTTAGGCTTGACTTGAATTCTAATTGTTCCAGTCTTCTTTGCCTTCCTTATATATATAGTCCCCCAAGTGTTTGAGCTTTGAAGTATGAAATCTCGAGCACTTGATTATTCCTTCCATGTGGTCCTTTTCCTGAAAAAGGAAAAATGTACGGGACTCGGAGGCATATATAATTTAGATGATGACTGCTTAACCCTTTATATTTCCATCAGAAAGGTTGTAACCCTAGACCGGGAATTATATTACTTTCGCTTGTCTTTCAGGTCTAATATCATCATTTGGTGCGGGCTAGCTTTTTGCCGATCATCTAAAATTGTTAGTATAATTTTAACTGTACAAAATAAAAATCGTAATTAAGGGATACCTGACCGTAGGTATTTCCTTTCCTTACAAATAATACTTCTTCAGATGAACAGCATTCCAACTCGAGGGTAAAACCTTGCCATCCATGGCTTCCAATTCATATGCACCTTTCCCAGCGATACCTTGAACCTTGTAAGGTCCTTCCTAATTTGGACTCAACTTTCCTGCATTGGCTGCTCTTGTGGATTGAAAAACTTTCTTGAGTACGTAGTCCCCAATCTTGAAGTACCTAAGATGAGCTTTCCGATTGTAATATCGCTCAATAATTTGTTTCTGCGCAGCCATCCTTATTAAAGCTGTTTCTCGCCTTTCTTCAAGAAAATCGAGATTTACTCGCATCTCCTCCTCATTCAACTCTTTGATTGCTTGGGTGTATCTCGTACTTGGCTCTCTGTTTCAACTGGAATTAGGCCTTCAGCACCGTACACAAGTGAAAATGGTGTCTCTTCCGTACTTGTTTTTGCTGTTGTTCTGTAAGCCCACAAGAATACAGGTAACACTTTTGGCCACTTACCTTTTGACTCCTCTAGTCATTTCTTCAAGTTATTAATAATAACTTTATTTTTTGATTCAGCTTGTCCAGTGGCCACATGGTGATAAGGTGTTGAAGTAATCCTTTTAATTTGCCAACTCTGAAAGAATTCTGTGATTTGCGCACCTATGAACTGCGGGCCATTGTCACACACAATTTCTTTTGGAACCCCAAACCGACATATTATGTTTCGCCAAATGAAGTCTCTGACTTCTTTTTCCCGTACCTGTTTGAAGGCACCTGCTTCTACCCATTTAGTAAAATAATCAGTGAGTACTAATAAAAATCGTACATTTCCTTTGGCTTGTGGTAGTGGACCCACGATATCCATCCCGCGCTTCGTAAAAGGCCACAGTGTAATAAGCGGGTGTAATAACTCTGCTGGTCAATGCATGTTCTTACCATATCTTTGGCACTTGTCACATTTGGCTACAAAATTTTCTGCCTCTCCTTCCATTTTTGGGCAATAATACCCTGCTCTAATTAGAGTTTTTACCAAGGATCTTCCTCCGGCATGATTTCCACAATGTCCTTCATGTACTTCTCTCATTACATACTCCGTTTGAGAAAGTCTGAGACACCTTGCTAAAGGACCACCGAACATTTTTCGATAATAAATTGCCTCGATCCAAACAATAACGGGCAGCTGATAAGTGAGGATTTTAACATGTTTTATGCCCCTACTTGCCTGTGCTTTGGTTATAAATCGCTACAAAATAGTCCCAAAATGCTCACAGGTTGTGCTTGTTTGCAGGTTTGATCGACAAAGTGACGAAATGTCAAAGATCGGCTCAAAAAGGAGTGAAACTTGCTCAAGTATCAAAGACCAAGAAATCTAAGGGAAGAAGGCCTAGTGCGGACCGCACAAAATGGACATGCGGCCGCACTAGGAGATTCAGAGAGTTGGCAATTTGGGCTCAAGAGCAACGCGGCCAAGGTACATTTTACGCGGTCCGCGATCAGGGTTCCGCGGCCGCACTACCCTTTTGTGAGGTCCGCGGTCAAGAGATTCAGAGAGCTACCATTTTTGCCAAGACAATGCCATGCGGTCCGCGGTCGTTATTGTGCGGACCGCGCCAACTCCCTCCACGGCCGCAGTCCATTTTACGCGGTCCGCGGAGTCCAACTTCAGAGAAGCAGAAATGTGAAGTACAAGAGCCAGTACAGCCGCGGTCCTTTTTAAACGATCTCACGAGTGCACTCGTGAGACTCGGTTTTGTAGCCATTTTTGGCAATTTAGCTTTAATTTTACGATAGATTCTTGTGATTTCTCCTTAGTAATTAATTAATATGCTTAGTCCTTCATCTATTTCTTCATTTTCTCTTTCAAGCATGAGTAGCTAAACCCATTAGCTAGGGTTGAGCCACAACCCTAGTGTTGGTAATTAATGGGTGTTGCCATCTAGGGTTAGATTGATTATGGGTGTTTGTTATTTGGGTTGATTTTATGTTTTTATTTAAGAATTAGTGGTTGCAAACACTGATTCAAGCTTTGTGGGGTTGACTCTTCTTGAGAAAGAGAGTTTATGACCCCCAAAATTGACCCAACAAGGAATTGGGATGGATTCATGAGAAATGATAGTCCCAATTAACGGGTTAAATCTCGAGAGAGTAATCAACCTACTTGAACCCTAGTTGCTTGATCTAATTGGCCTACCCAATTGGTCTCGAGAGAGTCAATTGGGAAAAATCACTCTCTCTACCGAGAGGTGTGAGAGTGGGTACAATTGTGCAACGGTTATAGCATAAGCCCCAAATATGTCAATCTATCCTTAGTAACATCTACCCGTCAATTAGCCACTTGGATAATGCCACGACCCTAGTGCCTTCCTTCCCATTAGATACAACTTAGCAATATTCTAGTAGCATAAGTTAGCGTTAATCATTAGTTTTATCATAGTAGTTATAAAATCAAAAACCAAGAATGTTTGAAGTGACATTAGGAGCACAAACACATCTCTAGACTAGACAGAAAATCCAACTCCACTACTAGCTCCCTGACGAAGTCGATCCCGACCTCTATTCGGGTAAAAGCTATTGCAACCCGCTCTCGCTACTTTTTAGTGGTGCAGAGTAGGCAGCGATCAGCAGCCTTTCGGCGAAGTGCCTGAGCCTTTTTCTTATCTTCGGGTAGTATTCCGTACTGCCAAAAATTGACGATCTCGTTTCTCCAATCCCAGGTTAAATTATTGAAATTTACCTCGTTTTTATCTTGGTCGAGTGCCAAATGAAACAAATGTATTACAGAAGCATTCTCTTCATTTGTCATTTCTGCAGCGGATGCAAGATTAGCCAACGCGTCTGCTTCGACATTCTCGTCTCTCGGCATCTGCACGATTTTACAAGTTTGGAATTGCCTAATCAAATCTCGTGCCTTTTCCAAATACTGCTGCATCCTCGCCTCTCTAGCTATATAAGTCCTGCATTTGATTAACTACGAGCTGCGAGTCGCTTTTGATTATGATCTGCTCTATTCTGAGCTCCCGTGCCAGTTCTAAAACTACAATCACAGCTTCATATTCTGCTTCATTATTAGTAATAGGATGGCATTTATGGCTTGCCGTATAGACTCTCCCGCATGTGGGATTAGGACAATGCCTAAACCTGCTCCTTTTACATTTGAAGAGCCATCAGTAAACAGGGTCCAAGTACCTGGATTAGACCCATTAAATATCTGCAGTTCTTTTTCCGCTTCTGTTACCATCCCTGGGCTAAAGTCTGCCACGAAATCTGCTAAAACTTGTGATTTTATTGCAGTTCTAGGTTGATATGTGATGTCATATTCACTTAGTTCTATGGCCCATTTGGCTAGCCTACCTGATAACTCTTGTTTATGCAATATATTACGTTAGGGGTAGGCAGTCACTATAGAGATAGGGTGACATTGAAAATAAGGCCTTAATTTTCTAGATGCCATAATTAATGCTAAAGCAAGTTTTTCTAAATGAGGATATCGAGTTTCAGCATCCAATAAAGACTTGATAACATAATAAATCGGAGATTGTTTACCTTTGTCCTCCCGAACTAATACTGCACTAACCGCTACTTCTGAAACAGCGAGGTAGATGAGTAGCTTTTCTCTGTCCTTTGGTTTAGCCAGCAACGGTGGGTTTGACAAGTACGCTTTTAAATTTTCTAGCGCTTGTTGACATTCTTCAGTCTATTCAAATTGACTTTGCTTTTTCAAAACTGAAAAGAACTTAAAGCTTTTCTCCGAAGATATAGAAATAAATCTTCCCAATGCTGCTACCCTACCTGTTAACCTCTGCACTTCTTTTTGCTCGTAAGTATATCTGGTATTTCTTCAATAACTTTAATCTGCGGGGGATTTACTTCAATTCCACGGTTAGAAACAAGGAAACCTAAGAACTTACCTGACGACACGCCAAATGCACATTTCTCTGGATTTAACTTCATATTGAATTTGCGGAGAATCTGAAATGTATCTGACAGATGTTGAATATGATCCCCCGCCTGTTGTGATTTGACTAGCATATCATCGATATAAACCTCCATGGTTTTTCCCAGATGTTCTTGAAACATATTAGTTACTAACCTTTGGTACGTGGCTCCAGCATTCTTTAGGCCGAAAGGCATAACTTTATAACAATAAGTCCCCCTGTCTGTAATAAAGGAAGTTTTTTCCTCATCTGAAGGATCCATTTTTATTTGATTATATCCTGAATAGGCGTCTAAAAAACTTAATAGTTCGTGTCCTGCAGTAGCATCAATTAGTTGATCTATGTGTGGTAACGGAAAAGAATCTATAGGGCAGGCTTTATTCAAATCAGTATAGTCTACACAAACTCGCCACTCACCATTATTTTTAGCACCACTACAGTATTAGCTAGCCAATTAGGATATTTTAGCTCGCAGATAGACCCAATTTTTAAGAGTTTTTGTAGCTCGTCCTGAATCACCTGGTTCTTGAAGGATCCTTGCTTCCTTTTCTTCTGTTTGACAGGCGGATACATTGGATCTTCATTCAGCTTATGGGTCATCACCTCCGGTGGTATACCTATCATATCTAAATGCGACCAAGCAAAGCAATCTGCGTTAGCTTTTAAAAATTCAATTAACTTACTTTTCATCTCTGGGCTGAGGTTGGTTTCGATGTAGACTTTTCTGTCTGGCCAATGTACAAACAACACCACCGCTTCAAGTTCCTCAATTGTTGTTTTGATGTTTTCATTCTCTTCTGGTTCTTGAATAGTATCAGGCCTTGAGTCTACATCCGTTTGTCCATCTATAGTTGAGGTTTGCGTTGCTAAACCCTCAATTGAATTCTGTAATTGCTATTTTTCATCTGCAACGTTATCTTTTACGCTTGAATCTGACACTGAGTTAATGCTTTGGGAAGCCTGTTAATCACCACGGATTTGTCTTATTCCCCATTGTGAAGGGAACTTGATAACCTAATGTAAGGTAGATGGAACAGCATCCATCTCGTGAATCCAAGGTCTGCCAAGAATCATATTGTACGCCATGTCCATATCTATCACTTGAAATTTGGTATCTTTGACTACTCCTTCTGCGAATGTGGTGAGTATTATCTCCCCTTTTGTAACAACGCTCGAGTTGTCAAAACCAGACAAGGTAAGTGCTTTGGGTACCAATTTATCGTCGGCTTGCATCTCGTTTACCACTCTTAGAAAAATGATATTTACAGAGCTACCTGGATCAATCAAAACTCGTTTTACATTAGTATCATGTACAAGTAAAGATATTACCAGTGCGTCATTGTGTGGGATCAACACGCCATCTGAGTTTGCATCATCAAATGTTATACTTTCTTCTTCCAAAACTTGGAGAACTCTCTTCCCGTGGGTAACTGTGATTTTTGACACCTTTTTTGCTGCCGTATATGTTACGTCGTTGACCTCCTCCCCTCCGCGTATGGCATTAACTGTTCTTTTTGGTGATGGAGGTTTTGGTGGCTCCTGCCTATTCTTCATATATGCTTGCTTACCCTTCTCACTAAATAATTTGGTTAAGTAACCTTGTTTTAATAAGTGCTCCACTTCACCTTGTAGCATTCTGAAATCTGCTGTTTTGTGACCGTGATCATTGTGAAACTCGCACCAGAAATCGGGATTTCTCCTATTTGGGTTCGATCTCATTTCTTTTGGCCACCGCACTTTATCTCTCATGCTTCTTAAAACAGCTACCCACTCAGACGTGCTAACATTGAAACTGTAACCATCAATCTTTGCTTTTGAACTTCCATCATTGTCTCGTGTATCTCGCTCCTTTCCGAACCTGGACGATGAACCTGAATCTCTGTCCCTTGATCTGGAATCATACCTCGGGTTTTCTTATTTCGAACGTGAATCCCTTCCTGCTGGTCCTATATAGGGTTCGTACCTGTTCTTGCCGGACCTTTTTTCAGTTTCTGGCCACCTTAAACTTACCCTTTCATCTCTCCAGGACTGAGTGATAGTGTCTTCTTCTATCCGCAGTTTTGTGTTGTACCTGTTGTAAACATCATTCCAAGTTGTTGCAGGGAATTCTCGTAAGCTTTCTTTGAGTCTCCTTATGGCTTCTGAGCTTTTTTCATTTAAATTACTAGCAAATGCCATCGCTGCCCAATTGTCGGGTACACGTGGCCACATCATTCGTTCACGTTGAAATCTGTCTATGAATTCTCTGAGTAGCTCCGTATCTCCCTGTTTTATTTGAAAATGTCTTCCATGCTTTTTTTAACTTTTTGAGCTCCCGAGTGTGCTTTTATAAAGGCGAAATACATAAACAGCCCCTTTATATTGTCCTCAACGATCAGATAAACACCTCAACTGACTACATTATCAATTACACACTTTCTTCTTGACTGAAGTATGACCTCGTGAACCCCTCGCGCTGACATGGCAAAGTGTGTGCTATATATTCACATCTAAGCGCGTGAAACCCTTAAAATCAAGTTTTTATCTTTTTTTTTTTAAAATTAATTTTACTTTATGTGGTCCCCACTTACCTTCATTTCACATTTCTCCTTCTTCAAGTTTTTCACCTTCGATGGAGGACAAGAACAATGTCCATGGCAGCGCAAATAACAAGCCAATATAGGAAAATTGGCACCTAAATTTTGTGCTTATGTCTCCTTTCAACCTCAAACTGTCGCTACCATCTCCACCACTGCTACTGTCAATCTATTTCCGCCAGCTCCATCAATTGTCGATACTCCGGCATCTCCTTCCGGTGCTTCTCCTCCATCCATCGCCACCGCTCCCGGCGGTTCTCCTACCAAATCTCCTACTTCTTCTACCTTCAATGGATTCGTTGTTGCTGCCGGATCTGTTGTTATAGATGTATTTGCTGCTCTGCTTTGACACTTTAAATCTCTGACATTCATGGGCTTGACCACTGTTGATTTTATCTTACTAGACCCAATTAATTGTTGAATACTACTACTGGATTCTTTATTTATTTATGGAGATTGATGTATTCATCTTCTAATGAGTATGTACTTGTTCTGTTAATGAGTATTGATATATCCACAAAAAAAATTGAAAATTTGGGCATTGACGAGATCAGAGGGCTTTTGCTCGTGTAATACTTGGGTTGTACGAGATGTGTGTTAATTCAAAATTTTCATCACTACGGTGAGACTCCATTTTTGTCGAACTAGAACTCGCCGGAAATTTGGACTAATTTTTTGAGATAGCTAGGTGAGGAAGGGGTCAGATGGTTATTTTTGTTTTAATTATTATAAATTACACGTGTCGCCTTTTTATTGGTTCATTTAATATATATCGGCAAGTGTAATTCACGCACATGGTTTGCTGCACTTGAGCGTTTATTTGATACATTTAATAGCCACTTGAAATGTTTAATTGGTAGAGAGGTCAGTTGAAGTGTTTGTCTGATCGTTGAGAACAACATGAAGGGGCCATTTATGTATTTTGCCTTTTATAAATGAATCTGCAAGCTCAGCAAAAGAAACAATGGAATTTTCAGGTAAAAGAGAATACCATGTTAGTGCTCCTTTCGTGAGTGTTTCACCGAATTGTTTGACCAGTACTGATTCAATCTCTTGCTTGGTCAAGTCGTTGCCCTTTACGCCAAATGCAATTATGTGATCTCGTGGATCGGTTGTTCCATCGTACTTTGGGATATCGGGCATCTTAAACTTTTTCGAAATAGGCAAAGGAGCGGCGCTTGGCTTCCAAGGCTGTTTAGAGTATTTGGCTATATCCACTCCTTTGATTATAGGTGGAACACCAGGTATCTGTTCTATGCGATCGTTCTGCTCCTTGAGCTGCTTCTACAAAGTTAGTACTAAACTTTGTAAATCAGAATTAACTGGGATACCTGACCCTCCATCGCGAGATTGGCTAGGAGTTCCTCCGCTTCCTGAATTAGCGAGTCCTGAGCGTGGATTCTCTATGGTTGCGGTGTTGTTTGGAGGCGGATTTGGTGGTACAGTTGGCAACCCACTAACAAAAGCTTGAAGAGCATTGTTGACCTGTTCTGCGATTAATTGCTTCAATGTTGCATCGATAGCTTGATCGTCCTCATGTTAGTCATTCATATGCGATTCAGATCTGTCAGGTGTCCCTTCTCGAGATTGTCGAGGAGAGTTTCGTGGTGAGGGGATTGGAGTTCCATCTCCTTGTTGATTTTGGTGATTCAAGTGCTGCTGATTTTGTTGGTTTTATAGGTTTTGTAGGTTGTTGTCGTTGACGTTTGACATGATTTTTTGACAGAAGAATGGATTTGAAAAGTGAAAAGATTATCAGATTCCCGGTAACGGAACCAATTTGTTTAACCAGAAAATAGGCATTTCGGCCAAAGCCTATTTTTAAAAGTACTCGGGTTACTGATAATCAAGAAAAAGAATATTCCTGCAATGGGAAAGGAAAATTAGATTCTGAAATAGCAAAGTAATCAATATAAAGCAAAAGTAAATAATTGTATTCCAGCAATAATCAGAACGTATCCATACAAATGATATTTCTCTTCCTTATATAGCCATCTCTAAGTACAACGTCTTTTCCCCTTTATGATCAGTCATTATGAACATTAGTGACATTAATGAAACGTTATAATTGGCAATCGTAACTGTTTCGTGAAGATTCTGTAACGCTTCTAATCATTCATGCTCATTAATTGAAAACCAACGAATCTGTGCTTTTTACTGTCTTGGTTCATTCCACGGTGTCTCTTCAAATTACTAAAGAGACTCGAGCAACCATTTCTTCTCGTCTCTTAGACGTTTTGCTCGTACCTATTAAGACTCACATCTTTTTAAGTACTCTTCTCCAGATGTCACTTTTCTAATGATCCATGTGTCTTGCCATGTTAGCCACATAATTAATTCCACGTGTAATATTTATTTTCCCCAATACACTATCCAGATTAATGGTATTAGAAGAATTTCGTCGAATACTTTTGGAAACTGAAAAAGTTCAAAAAATTGGAAGCAGGTAATAAGTTAGCAAAAAGTAATACTAACACGTAAAATTTGATTGCAAGCTTTGAATATCAATGTTCCAAAATTCAAATTTACCAAGTTTGATGGACTAACACAAAAATAAACTCCCGGGCTCCGCTCTCTCCCTATATAAACGTGAAAAGTCTCCTCTCTGAGATTTCACAATTCAAATTCTCCTCACGCAAACAACACAAACACTCTCCTTTCCTCTCAGCAAAATTTCAAATCTCTCTCGAAACTTTTGAAAATGCTTGCATTCAAGTAATTTCCTCTCTCTCTCTCTCTCTCTCTCTCTCTCTCTCTCTCTCTCTCTCTGTTTACGATTTTGTTATGATTTTGATCAGTATTTTGTATTCCGATGTGTTGAATGATTTTTCAGACCCGAAGAGCAGTTACAGCTCATTGAACGTGAAGAGATCGAAGATGAAGATGACTTATTCGAGGCTATTGATAAACGTAATTTCTCTTCTTTTTTTCGGTTGCCAAATTCTTATAATTCTCTGTTTTCAGCTTCGCTCAGTAAAAGACATTTTTCTTCAAAATTCAACAGCAACTTTGTTTAACTTCAAAATTTTGTTATCCTATGCTGTGTGATTTTGCTTTTCTTAGTTGATGAAAGTTATGGCTCTGAAATAGTTGTTGCGATAGTCTTAGTACTGTTTTTCAGTTTCGCGCACATTATACTACTGCTTTGAAGTAACCTTGACACTCGTTAGCTGTGTGATTTTCATTCTTAGTTGATGAAAATTATGGATCTGGATTAGTTCTTAGTATTCTGTTTTCGGTTTGGCTCAACATTTTACAATGTTTTGGACTACGATATTTCTCATTTCTCGTAAAAAAAACTCAACAGGAATTTTGGTTAAACGTTAAAATTCATGTTAGTTTACTGTATGAATTTTCCTTTTTAGTTGATGAAAGTTATGGATCTGATTTGGTTCGTTGTGATACAATTAGTGCTTGCTAGGTTCCTCTGTTTCACGCAACATTACGTTTTTTTCTTCCTGAAGTATGATTATTCTAAATATCTTATATAAACATCGTTTAATGAAAAATCCCGTTGCTGTTTATGATTTATCTTTTTATTTATCAAAGGTTCTCTGGAATATGATTACTATGTTATGCTTATGATTCGGTTCGTTGTGATACAATTAGTACTTACTGTTTACTCATGATTCAAGCTACTAGTTCATTCTTCAATCAATGCTAGCGTGTGTGATGTTGATTTTCAGTTTTTCTTCTGTAACCGAGATATGTGATTTTCAAGCGCATCAGAAGGATTTGGCGGTAATTTGGAGTATGATATGTCTTGATCTCTTAACAAATCTAAGGAGTTCTCTTTAATTCAAAAAAATTAATTGCGCTCTGTATTTTCTTCGTTAACTCATAAAATTCTGGCTTCAAATCAGCTGGCCACACAATGTCCGTATACTTTACTGGTCTTATGCTCATTATTTCATCCAGTTGTCTTATTTTTCCATCAGTGCTAGTGTGTCCGTGTTTTGATCTCATCGTTGTAGCATATTTTACGGTTTCGATTTTCTGCTCTGTTGGTGAGTTTTTCATATCATGATCCTTTTGATATTTTATGAACGTGTTAGTAATCTCATCGACTGCATTTTAGAAGAGCACAAACTCAAATTTGCAGTATTATGTTCCTCCTGGTATCTACCTTTTAAGGTATTGTCATTGAATAGTCTTTTAATAAAGGCCTATCTCCTTGAACTTACACAATTGAATGTAAAACTCAAAGCAGATCTTAAACTGGAATGATGAAGCTATAGTCTCAATTTTTTATATCAAATTTAAATGCATGTAAAATCCTGATAAGCTTTTTCTGACAATTAAATGTTATGAATCAGCTAACTTTGTAAAATTATTGAATATTTTATGCAGTGATCTCTCATGGAATCAATGCTGGGGACGTGAAGAAGCTGCAAGATGCAGGGATCTACACCTGCAATGGCTTGATGATGCACACGAAGAAGGTGAAAAGGAAAATCACTTCCGTTGTTTATTATCCATGATTCGCGCATTATATACTTCCGCTTTGCAATCTTTCTTCTAATTAGTATCAAATTTATCTTGCTTTCAGAACTTGACTGGGATCAAAGGGCTATCGGAAGCAAAAGTTGACAAGATCTGTGAAGCAGCTGAGAAGATAGTGGTAAGAGATTTATGTTATGATAGACTGATTGTCATATTCCAAGTGATGATATCATCATATGTTCTGCTACTACTGACTTCACTATTTTTGTAATCTTTGCAGAATTTTGGCTATATTACTGGAAGTGATGCTCTGCTCAAAGTATGAGTTTTTTGTTTCTTTTTTCATTTTATGCCTTAACTTAGATTTTGCTTGACTGGTGATGTTAAAAGTTAATAGCCCACAAAACCACTCTATAATTTAGTGCTAACAGCTCCTATTGAGTAAAATCACGGTGTTTCTTTTCTTTGCTATCCACTCTTGATCCTTTCTGCTTGAGTGACATATTTAAGGAAGTGTAAAATCCTATTTGTGCCTTATATAAAAAGATATCTGAAAACAACATGTTTGCTACAGAGGAAGCAGGTAGTTCGTATCACAACTGGAAGCCAGGCACTGGATGAACTTTTGGGAGGTAAACGTTCCACTACTTCTTAATTTTATCTTGAATTCTTTACTTGTCACATAAATAGCTCTTGGTTCTGATAGTTTCTTTTCTGGTGTGAACTTTCTGAAGGAGGGATCGAAACTTCAGCGATCACTGAAGCTTTTGGTGAATTCAGGTAACAATCAACTAATTATCGTTTAACCTTTGCTGTAGAAGCATTATCTGAATATTTCATCAAACTCTGCTGAATGAACAATTTATTCAGATCTGGAAAGACACAACTTGCTCATACTCTATGTGTCTCTACTCAGGTTCGCCTCTGATCTTAGTCAGAAGCAATGAAGTTTTTGACCTTCTAGATCCCTCCTTATCCTTTATATGCTTTTGACTTAATCATGGTATCATCCAGAACTTGACAAGAGTGTCAATTCATTTGTCTGATTTATTTCAGCTTCCTACTAGCATGAAAGGAGGGAATGGAAAGGTGGCTTACATTGATACTGAGGGAACATTGTATCCTTGCTGATATTTCCTTACTCATGTAGCATCAATAATCATACTAGCACTTCAAAGTCTCTTCATGAAGTAGCAGCTGTAGAAACAAAAGAGAATGCTTCCTTCCATTTTATCTTGTTTCTTCAACTAAGTGTACCATAGTCGGCCAGATCGTCTTGTGCCCATTGCTGAAAGATTTGGAATGGACGCAGGAGCTGTTCTTGACAATGTAAAGCATCCTTTGGACCCTCATTTAATGATCTCTCCTCTCTTTGTTTAGCTTACTGATTTTTCAGCTGATTTCTTATCATTCCCTTTTTCCCCTTATGATGTGAATTCACCAGATCATTTATGCTCGTGCATACACATACGAACATCAGTACAACCTGCTTCTTGGTCTGGCAGCAAAAATGGCTGAAGAGCCTTTCAGACTTCTGGTGAAAGCCACAACGTCCAGTTTATCCTGAATAGAATGATTGCTAATGGAAGTTGGCTCATATACTGAAATTTTACTTGCAGATTGTTGACTCTGTGATTGCTTTATTTCGAGTGGATTTCACTGGAAGAGGAGAACTTGCAGAACGTCAGGTATAACAAAATACAGAAATATGATATTTGATTTATAAGTTCCTGTCTCTTGATATTTATCTTTGTTCTAAGAAGAGCCTGCAATCACCTAATCTAAATATGTTTTAATTTGAATGACTGCGCCTTCTTGCCATTTCCAGCAAAAGTTGGCACAGATGCTGTCCCGATTGATAAAGATAGCTGAGGAATTTAATGTTGCTGTTTACATGACTAATCAAGGTAGGCAATCTATTCTGCGCAGCTCTACAAATTGTTGATATGTTTAGAATCAAAACAGAAGGAATAGAAGTATAAACACAATGAAACTTCTAAGTGTTGATGTAATGGATTTTACTCCTAACAGCTAAACTGACTCGCTTTCTGTGTGCTGTATATTGTTTGCCTTTTATCTACGTTGAAACTCCAAGCATGCTAATACAAGTAGTTGGATTGGTGAATGCAGTTATAGCTGATCCAGGTGGAGGGGTGTTCATATCAGATCCAAAGAAGCCAGCAGGAGGTCATGTCCTTGCTCACGCAGCAACTATAAGACTAATGTTCAGGAAGGGCAAAGGAGAACAGCGTGTCTGCAAGGTGTTTGATGCACCAAATCTTCCAGAGGCCGAAGCAATATCCTACTCTTATTAAATTAGCTTTCCTTCTCTAATCATTCTTTTCCACTGAGTCAAGTTTAGCAGCAAGGGGTTAACTAGAAAGTTCACCTAATTAAGTTTTTTTTTCCTGGTCACCTATTAAGTTTTCTTAACAAAAAACACATTTTTCAGATAACACCAGGAGGAATTGCAAATGCTAAGGACTGAAGATCAGCTGGGACTTTCTCTCTGCAGCAGAGAGCTGCTTATGCTTACATTCCCGCTTTCGTATTTTGATGCTTACTTTACTTCTTAGTGTTAGCTATAAATATATCAGTCTAGCATAAAAAGATGTTTGTAAACCACTGTTTTGTCACACTTAACGTGGTTGCGCGTAGTGTTATCACTAATATAGTTAGTTTCTTGCTCTTAGTCTAGTTATCGTGTATTATCATAGACGGTTTACAAAATGTTGACATGCAATAGCAATAATATTGGCAGTTCCGGTTAGCATGCAATTTTAGTCCCAATACTTCATCCGATCATCTATGTTCACACATCCTCGGTTGTCCTCTGATACCTGACAACCTACCTTTTTGACAAGGCAAGTTGTTATGCAGCCAGAGCCACTTTCCTGCAAAAGCATATTGTGCATATAGTGTTATGTGCTTAGTTTACCATCTTTTAAGCAACGACTGTTTCTTAGGCCTTAGCCCAACTTTTGGGTATACTACAATCTCAATGCACAAGGGAACAGATACCTGACCGCTGATGTTTCTTATTAGCAAGAAACATTAGCCAGACAGCAATATTGGCTAAAAAAACACTTGTAAATGGAAAAAGCAAGGGTAAAAGAAAACAGAAGCACCAAATACACATACTAACAAATAAGCAAATCCCCTGTATCAAGACAGAAGTTATTTAAAGTAGACGTCTTCCAGCCAAGAAAATGGCCTAACTCCAGTATACGACATAGCGATCACGTTCCTCGGTAGCAATATGAAATATCTTTCCTCGCCTTTTAACATTTCTCTACAACCATAAAGCTCATAGCAATAGAAGTTGAGAATAATAGAAAGAGTTGGAAAAGCACAAGATAGAAGGCCAAATAATAACGAAGCCTCTGTGGTGATGAAAACTGCAGTCAGCTTAGTAGTGTTGGGACCAGTTAGCGGCGCTGTCCACTCTGGGCATGCCTGTACCCCCTTTTTTAGATTCAGCATCCACCTTAAAGTTTGCACCGCACACCTCGCCTGAGCTGTCCACCCTTGGTACTGGTTTCAACTCATTACGGGGGTGCTCATAACTCCTCAAGCCACCAGAAGATGTGAAGAAGCATCCTGAAGAAGCAAACAAATAATGAGACACATAAGTATTCTGCGAAAGACTCAAAAGTAAACCAACAGACATTGAGCCCCTTAAAAAAAGAAACGGAACAATAAACACAAAACATATTGTTATAGTATTAAATCCAAAAAATGCTACATAAGGGTGGACGGGAAAAGCATATATCCAAACCCACAGATATTATGTCATGTGCCAACATGATTTTTGAATCCCACCCAATTTGATTGTTTTATGTATGGGCATCTTGCGGTCTTGCCACATGAACTCACCCCAATTTACCCTCTTCTTCACCCAAGGAAAAAGAGAGAAAAGAGAATTATTTGCACAAATAGAAGAGGTCAGAATGGATCCGATACACATCAACTCAATTGGTTATGTTGGTCATCAGAGACCGCATATTAATTAAATTGCAAAGAGCATATTTAATTATCCTATGGTTGAGCAGCAACTCCTTACTTTCCCATGTCAATAGAAGTTCTTTTACTGATTACTCATCCAAAAACAAAAAAGAAATACTATGTATGTAGACCTTTCCCTTGAGTGCAAGAAGTTCATCTGCATTACCTTTGGGAAATGGTGCAAAGGATTTTCCACAGCCTTGCTTCACAATGTCAGCGTCATCGGAGAGAACTAGGTGGCCTTCAGAATCAGTACCCCAGAAGAAGGGCACACTCCCATCAACATCCTATAACAATCAAAGTGGTAAACGTAAAGTCTAGTTCGACAACAAGAGACGAGACGATTCAAGACAACAAGGACTACTCACAGAAGCAAGGAAGGAAGTCTTTGAAGAGCTATCATAAAGAACGAAAGCAAACTTTCCATGAATATCTCTCACAACTTGATCTGGAGGATAAGGACCTCTATCCCTCAAAGTCCTGTAAGCCTCAATAACAATGATCACTTCGTTTGCTGTCTTGTTTAACCCATATTGTTGCTTAAGATGAGCTATATTCTCAATGTGGCCTTGAAACAAGCAGAATATGTCATCCACAACAGCGAACAACCTACAAGAAACAGAAAGCATGGTATGCAAAAAAAAACAAATAAATCTAAAATTCCATTATTCTGATGGCTGAAGATGTATCAAGAAAGCATGATTTGGTTCAAAATAAATAAATCTAAATTACTCTAACATGAAACAGAATTTACACAAATAAGTAATCATACTAAAGCAGCAACTGAATGACAATGGTGATTATTAAATAAAAAAGAAAAAAGAAAATCTGTCACGCACAAGCCACTAGTGCATCTCCTAAAACTAAACCCCAGAAAGACCATCATTACATCCAAACCGAAACCGACAAAAACACAAATCACAAAACCAGCACACATAAAAGAGAAATATTAAAAAAAAATTGTAATATTTTGTCAAATTCACCAAGATCCACTATAAAAATAAATAAATCGCAGAAAAGATGAGAGATCGGATTACACAAGAACATAAAGTCAACTGAGTCGAATAGTGGAATTAAAAAAACCAGTCGATAGATCTTACATTCCTTTATCTTTTTGGGGTAAATGACAACAAATGTCAGATCAAAGACAAATGAGATAAGAAATAGGACCTGGGAAGAAGAGGGTTTTGGCGATCAGAGGAGTAAGCCAAGAATCCAGAAGAGCCCAAGTTGATGGTGACAGAGCCTGAATGGTTGGAGGCAAAGCGCTGTGCCAAGAAACCATCTTTCAGAGCAGATACTGCTGTCTCATTGTTCGGACTCTGGAGCCCTTCTGGGCTTTTAGCCACTGATTTGTCAAAAACTGCTAGCATTTTTGGATCAAAAGTTTTTTGTGAGACGAAAAGTGATATCTGCAAAATGATGATGATCTATTGGAGGAGGGTTGAAATAGTTCGCTAGTGGGAGTTCTTTTCCGCGTCCTTTTTCTTGGATTACCATAAATGCCCTTTCTTCATAATATAATTTTTTTGGTAATTAAATTTTCAATATTTATAAGTTGGACACAGAACCCCAACTTCAATATTATTTCTTTCTTCTAAACAACTCGACAACTACAAACAAATTCTGCTATGGGTAAAAATTTAGTTTTTGCATCTGTCAAGCTAAACCTGGTTTCAAAACCCCTCTACAGTGCACCTCTTGAGTTATCAATCTACTTAACTCTGCACAACTCTATTTCTTGTTCTGATAAATTCGATAATTTCTCTCCAACCGAATATGGTACACACTACACAGCACCTGCTAGAACCATTATGTATGTTACTGCCTATGAGCTCCCACCATTAGCATATGTTGTTATCCATTCTATCTCCTCAATCCATCCCTGGACTTTCGTTGAAGTAGCTTTAGCCATATTGCTTATGAGAATCTGCATTTGAAGAATAAGTGTTGATGGTCCTCCATTTCGTCCTCACACAATGGACATATTGGATTGCTTGGGATCCCCCACTTTGTTGGCCTGTTCCTGGTATATAATCTTCTATGGATTGCTAGAATATAGTATGAATACCATTTTGGACTCTCCTTGTTGTTGCATATGTGTTTACCCTCAAAATCGGATAGCAATCGAATTTATACGCGGTTTTAAGGATACGTGATGTGACTTGATACAAATTAAGAAAACAGATTAATATTGAAATTAATGATAAGAAAATGAATGCAAACCACACATATTAAACAGCCTTAGCCTTTGAGTTTGATCACCCTCGAGCCAAGAAATGTCTCAACTGATGTAAGAACAGAATAACAAGATGATAAGAACTAGAAATAATAGTGTATTGCTTTTTAGCGTGTATTACAATGTGTTTTACAAATGATCAAACTCCCTTTATATAGTAAGGGTGTCTACTCTTGATACAATTCTATACAAAGTAAAAAATCTCATGATTTGCTAATTAATCGGCCTCTCCTTGATACGTGCCGAGATTTCCACCGTGATCTCCAACCGATCGCGGATATTTCAGCCTTCTGTTATTTGGCTCGGTAAATTTCCCTCGATCATGTTCGGTCTCGATCTTGTTCGGTCTCGGGATCACGAACTCGACGATTTAATTTCGTGCCTTGGTTCGATATAACCCGAGCTCGAGCTTTGACCTGCTATGTTTCAGCCTCGATTGATCACTCAATAGGCGAAACCCGGTTTCAACCGTATACAATATGGTTCTCCTCCACAATACTTTGGGAAACTCTCCTCTTAACTTGTCGTATATCTGTATGATAGAATAGCACTGCATTAAGCACCTTTTCTTCCCTTAAACCAGCTTCTGTTAGATGCTTTGCTACCTTAAGTATCTTCTAAATTAGCCATGATGCTTGTTTGCTTTGTACACTCCGGGCTCTTTTTCCTTTATGTTATACATGTGCACCCACAGAATTCAAAATTTATCTTTCTTCTTGCACAAATTCCATAGATGCTTTAATGTTGCTTTGTTCCATGTGTATATATCAGTGATGTTGATTCCTCCATGTCACACCCCAACTTCAGGAGGTACGACCGGAACATGACGCCATAAGGCCCGTGCGAACCAACGTCCGTACTTAAATCTCTCAGCAGGAACTTGGGCCGACCAGGCTTCCCAACAAGACACCAAGATTAATAAATGTTCATCATTGGCTATGGAAGATACCTTAACTTTGAATATATATACACGTAAAAGTACATCCATCGATAACAAGGTTCTAATAATATTTACACACATCTGAACAATAGTCTACAAGCCTCTAAGAGTACTATGATACACAACTTGGTCGGGACAGGGCCCACCGTATTGAAAATGGATGGATTATATACTTTAGTACCTATCGACTTTTGAACAGCTACTCCGGAGAAGTGGAGTGCGACAACCAACAGCTGAAGCGTGCACCTTACTGAGGAGGGACGTCACTGGGTCTATCTGTACCTGTGGGCATGGACATAACACCAAAAATAAGGGGTGTCAGTATGGAAGATGTACTGAATATGTAAGGCTGATACGGTATGTAATTTATCGACATAACATAAGAGATGTGAATACATAATTTCAACTTGAATACCGAAGATAGGCCACCGGGGGGCGTACACTATGGGAACCATGGGCTTTAAATGCATGCGAGCTTTGTAAAGGTAAGGCCACTCGTTAGGGCTATGTATTATATACGTAATATAGTATTATGGTGCTGCTCTTTGCGGCATATCATATCATATCATATATCGTACCAGGCCTCATAGAGGACTCGGTAAAGTCTCATATTGTTACCACATCATACCTGGTCTTAAGAGATCTCAGTTGTACCCGACGTCAACCGAACTCGGCGTACCCGGTTTCAAAGGGACTCGGTCATACCCGACCTTACAAAGAGGAATCGATCGTACCTGACCTCAGGAGATATCAACCGTACCCGGCCTCAACAGGACTCGGCGTAGTCGGCCTCAACAGGACTCGGTAGCCTTACATCACACATCATCTACCCAACTGATCAATGATTGCACAATACGTGTCGTACCCAGCTGACTATAGCGTGGCTCGGTAAAGTAAATAGATACGTATATATATATATATATATATATATATATATATATATATATATATATATATATATATATATATATATAAGTGCAATGCAAGATCAATATCAGGAGACATCAAGATTAAACTCAAAATGAATCGCATTTTCCGACCTTAAGATACTATTTGCAAACATATTAGGCTTGAAAGAAATGCCACCGACAAAGTAAGTACCAAAACAAGAATAACGTTATCCAGAAGAGCTTAGGAAAATTCAATCTAACAACATAGAAATTCTTCAGAGCAAGAGGCTTACTTCAATCATGCCAGGAAGGAAGGTTGCAAGAACTAGTTATGTTTTTTGAGTTCTTACGCTTTTGTAGTGATTAACTTTGCCTCCAATGAATTTCCAAACCTTAGTATAACAAGATAACAAATATTGCAGTGACAATCACAAGCTTCTTCACGCTATACCCTCCTAGGTTCGCCTCTGATTTAGCCTTGGATTGCTTAGGAATTCTCTGGGAGAAGTGGGGATGGGGGGTTAGAGCATTTTGGGTGAACTAAAATTGATAATATCTCCTAGAATGAAAGAGTGAAGAGTCATTCTGTCCTTTTATACCCGGCCTAAGAAATTCCATCGCCCCGCATCAGCCACTGCGCCCGGTGCGACAAATGTCGTAATTTGGCCAAATAAAACCGCTCCTTTGTCCTTATACGTGTCGCCCGCTTATGGGTTGTGCCCAAACCTTATAAATCTCCAATTTCATAGGGTGGAGGAAAAGCGTGGGAGTAACATCATCCTCCCCTACCCCCCCCCCCCCTCCCGAACATTCATCCTCGATTGTTGAATCGTAGCCACTCCTTGCAAACTTCTCTAGTCATTTTGGGTTGTGCCCGTTATAGTAGTCTCATTGTTACCTCCTGTAGTATGGAACAAATGGGTACCTAGATTTCATATCTTCTTCAGCTTCTAAGGTCATTTCTTCTATATTATTGTTCCTCCAAAGTACTTTAACTGAAGCTACCTCTTTGGTCCGCAACTTACGAACTTGACGATCTAGGATAGCCACCGGAATTTCTTCGTATGATAGGTCCTCTGTGAGTTGAATATCTCCAATAGGGGTAATACAGGATAGATCACCCAAGCACTTACGAAGCATAGACACGTGGAATACCGAATGCACTGCTTTCATTTTCGGGGCCAACTTAAGCTTATAAACCACTTGACCGACCTTCTGAATAATTCGATATGATCAAATATACCGGGGGCTGAATTTGCCTCTTTTGCCAAATCTCATCACGACTTTCATAGGAGACACCTTCAAGAATACCCAGTCTCCCACATAGAACTCCAAATCGCATTGTATGTTGTCCGAGTAAGATTTCTTCCTGCTTTGAGCGGTCCATAATCGACTTCGAATCATTTTTACCTTTTCTACAGCCTATTGAACCAACTCAGGACCCAATAACTTTGTCTCACCAACTTTGAACCAGCCAGTAAGAGACCTATACTTCCGTTTGTATATGATCATACAGTGCCATCCGAATGCTAGCATGGTAATTGTTGTGGTAGGAAAATTCGATGAGCGCTAGATGATCCTCCCAACTTCCTTTGAAGTTCAAAACGCAGGCTCATAACATATCCTCGAGCGCCTGAATAGTGCATCGGCCTGGTTATCTGTTTGTGGATGAAAAGTTGTGCTAAGGTTGATCCTCGTACCCAATCCTTGTTGGAATGATTTCCAAAAGTTAGCCGTAAATTGGGCCAATATGATAGAATCGGAACCTCATGGAGTCGAACTATTTCTTTGATATATAACTTATCATAATATTCAGTCGAGAAGGTAGTCTTAACAGGTAGGAAATGAGCTAATTTGGTGAGTCGATCCACGATAACCATATGGAATCAAACCTTCGACGTGATCGTGGTAACTCGATAACGAAGTCCATGCTGATCATCTCTCATTTCCAGGTTAGAATTTCTATATTCCGAAGCCTCCTCCTGGTTTCTGGTGTTCAACCTTAACTTGTTAGCGATTCAGACACTGTGCGACGTATTCGGCAACGTTCCTCTTTATGTCATTCCATCAGTATAACTGTCAAAGATCAAGATATATTTTAGTTGACCCCCGGTAAACAGAGTATCGGGATTAGTGAAAATTTCGTCATGATCTGCCCTCGAAGTACCGCGACATTGGGTACACACAACCGGTGCTTGTATCCAAGGACTCTGTCCTCGGATAGCTCGAACACTTGCTTTTTTTGAAAGGGAATGCCTTCTCTTATTTTCACCAAGACTGGATCGTCAAATTGCCGTTCCTTTACTTCATCCACTAACAAGGATTCAACAGCGTTTCAGATTATGGCTCTTCCATCACTGGTGTCAAATAATCATACACTTAAATTTTCCAATCGGTGCAAGTCGTTAGTCATTCGCAACTTATAATCTTCCATATGCTACCCATGGACTTCCGGCTTAAATGTGTCGGCCACAACATTTGCCCTCCTGGGTGGTATAGAATATCAACATCATAATCCGTTAATAGTTCGAGCCACCTCCGCTGCCTTAAATTTAACTATTCTTGCTTGAATACGTATTGCAGGCTTTTATGATCCGTAAATATGTCAACATGAACCCCATATAAATAATGACGTCATATTTTCAGAGAGAAAATAAAAGCCTCTAATTCTAGATAATGTGTTGGGTAATTTTGCTCATGTTTCCTCGGTTGCCTTAAGCATATGCAATAACCCTACCGTAAAAAAATTAAATAGCAAACAAACAACACCGTAAAAAACCCTTAAGTTTTCGAAGCTCACCATAAAGGGGAAGAATTGCATTTCTGTATTTTTCATGCTCCTTTTTGTTGTACATTTGCTACTAAAAGAAATCGAATTTATCAGCTTGCACATATGAATCTAAATATATATAGTATAAAACTAATCAATTAGCTTAAGAATACATAAGAGACCATGAATTAGTAAATGTATATGCTGTCAATGGTTAAGATACACATTACTTTTTTTTCCTCTAATAGCACTCCAATTTAATTGGCGAAAAATTATCTATTTAGTCATTCTTATATATAAAATATTCGGCTATTTTATATTGAGCTTGGGCCTGGGCATAGCACCAGCACATCCGCACTAGTTTTACTATAAGGTTGAGTTTCATTCGTCCGAAACTAGTTAAATCAACTATTTACTGTGTTTGACCAAAAAGTATTGAGCCTTTTAGTTAAACTAATTAATGATGAAATAGAGGATAAATCCTAGCCAGGAATAATTAACTCCAGATCTAAATATATTGAATAAAAGGATGAAACATAACAAATCTTGTAGCTCGATTCAAGATTATTAAAAGACTTCAAGTATGATAATAAACTTACATCTTTGGAGTATCGTCCTGTAATGTAAAAGCAAAGAAGAAAAAGAAGGAACGCCATTGATGATTGTGAGATCTATCTCTCTTGACTGGATAATCAAATTGTTACAAGGGTTTATCTTTCCTATCTAAATCCTTTCATGGTTCTCTTCTGTTGTTCTCCTTTTTTTGGTGAGAAAAAGCCCCCCTTTCTTGTCTTCTCCTCTCATATATATATATATATATATATATATATATATATATATATATATAAATATATAGTATTTCCTTGACTATACTTCCCATCGTCTCCCTCAACTACCATGACATCTTCTTCACCCTACATGCTTCTTAAGGACACGATCTCGGCAGTGTCGAGGTATTCGTTGTTATTACGCCTAGTGGGTATGACCACGGCTTAGTTAACATTTTATCATCCAGGTTAATATTAATCCACGTGTGGTCAGATTTTGACCCATACAGTTAGTCCCTCCGCCTGTTGGGGTCGCCATCAGCGAGCTCGAGGGGTGGACCCTGTTGATTTCAAAATGGAAAAATCTAAACACTATATGCGAAAGGCGAGAACCTTATGGTGAGGCAGCGACGTGATGCTTCGAGACTCACGTCGGACCGTTACGTCAGTTCAAGACTAGACCATCACGTCAGTTCAGGGTGTCATCAATTTCCCCCATGTGTCATTATAGCGCACGTTTTCTAGATATTATGTCGTTTCCCGTGCCCTTTCCATTTTCTAACCGGCGGCTCTTGATTTTCCCGTTTAGGGCATTTATATCCCTATAAATAAGGGGGGAGCTCCTCATTCGAATGTTACATTTTTTCAATTGCTTAAGAGAGAATTTCAAATGTCTAATACTCTTTCCTTAGTCTCTCACATTTCTGCTTCCACTAGAATTTTGCGGTGATCATCGTCTTTCTCATTCATCATCTTTGCTTCTTTCGACCAAAGAAAACAAATGGCCAGCACTTCTTCCTACTCCGATAACGGTTTAGGTGCTCCGATGTCGGAGACTGACGCATCTGTTCTACAAGAGGGAGCGGAGGTGGTGGAAGATGAGGGATTTCCGACTGTGGATGAGGTGGTTCCCCGTCCGGGGAAAGCGAGGACCGATTCTAATAGCCTTTCCGGGAATGAACCGGATCCCGTACCTTCCACGATGAATGCTGCAGCGATCACCGCGTTCAAATCCAAATGGGGAATCCCCGACCATATTGAAATGGTTCCAGCGGGTAAAGATATAGTGCATTTACATCGCCCGGGCTACTGCGCATTTTACGCGTACCCCTTTGTCGTCGGGTACACGCTTCCCCTTTGTTCTTTGGTGGCTGATTTCTGCCACTTTTATGATGTGTGCCCGGTTGAACTCTCCCCCTATGCGTATAAGCTTCCTCATTCTCATGAAGTACGCAGAGCTGGCCGACCGAGGAATTTCTCTAGGGCATGTGCTCCACCTCTTCGTCCCCCATTTTCTTCGGGGCACGATGATTCACATGTGCCATCGAGGGACCAAGAGCTTGGTGGTGAAGATGGACGACAAGCCGCTTCTAGGAAAACTACTTTTACGTCCGAACGGAGCATGTCGTATCGAACCCGGCGAGGTTTCCTGAGATGTGGAATTTTGCTCGTATGTTCTCCTTTCTGTTTAATTTGTGCAATTTTCCTTAATATGGATATTAGTTGTCCCCCCTTAAACGACTTCGCTGAGAATTTTCTTGTCTTTGTAGCTGAGAGACTACCTCCGCCGCTTGTTGCCGATATTCCTGAGTGGGTGAACGCAATTCTCCTCCACACGGTGGGGATTCGCGAATGGGCGTCCTTCCATGAGAAGTTTGGGCGCAAGCCACTTACTGGTGAGTTGGTTCGTTGTGGTTCCGCTTTGTTCTTTACTTCATAGTTTTTTTATCTCGTCGTCATGTTATCAAATCCCTATTTACTGATAGGTCGGAGAGGAACGAGAAGGACGAGGGCTCCTCCGCTTGCATTCCGTCAACCGGTGCTGTCTACCCGGTCCACACCAAGAACTACTGCAGGTGAGGGCATGGAGAATCCGACAGCTCGTCGGACTACGCCCGCAGCCAAGGTCGTACGCTTGGATGTTACTCCTCAAATGGAGGCTCCGGTTCCCGCAGTCCGTTCAATAGGAGAACCTTCCCGCGTCGGTGGAGAGGGCCCATCGAAGAGGTGAAGGGTAGTGCTGGAAGGGTCTTCTTTAGCTGAGACGCCTTCGAGGGGCGACCTTGCGTCAACGGCCCCCGAGATCGGTGGTGGTGCCAACCTGGATGTGGAGGCAATTCCTGTTGCGAGCATTCAGGAGACTATTGTGACGGAGGGACGGAGCTCCGAGGCTGCCGTTGTTGTTCCGAGCAGGCCATCGTCATCTAGGCCGAACCACACCCCTTCTTTAGCCAGTGAGAGGGGGAAAGACATCATGGTTAAGGATTATGAATCTGAGTCCGACATTGATCCCGAGGACATGAGAATGTTCGAGGAGGGTTTTACCCGAACTGTGGTAAAGGCGGAAGGCTCTTCTCGAATACTCGAAATTCCGTCAGACCTCAACCTGTTGCAATACATGGTTAATTTGGTGCCGCATTTCGATCTTCTATGCTCCGTCGCCGAGAGCGAATCTCTTTAGGAGGTCAATGATTCTGAGTTGTCACGTGGTGTGGCCGCGATGGACTTAAGGGTGAGTTCCCTTTTGCTTTCTTCACTTTATGGCCTTTGTTTTGATACTGACTCTTTCTTCCCTCTTCTTTTCAGACTTACATGCTGGAGGTCGAGAGTGCTCGTAGGGTGGAGACGCGGGCTTTTTAAAAGCGGCCGAGAAGTGTCGGCGGCATCACAACAGATGCCATGAGATGCACGAGCAGCTCCGAGCGGGCGCTAGTACCCAGTCCATCAGGAGGAGTTAGAGAAAAGAGATCAGGAGCTGATGCGGTCTATCCGCAGATGCAGTGAGCTCGAGGAGCTGCTCTATTCCAAAGATGAGGAGCTCGAGGTGGGCAAAGGGGTTGCCGCGGAGTGCGAGGAGCTTCAGGTGGAGGTGTTATCTTTACAAGCCGAACTTGAGCAAAATGCTACCAGAGTTGAAGCCTTGAGCGCAGAATGGATGGGGAAGTTGGCCGAGATGGAAAAGAAAGTAGCCGAGATGGAAAGCGCTGAGGATGCTCGGGTATCGGCTTTAGCGAGAGCGGCGGCGCTAGAGGACACTATTTGCATCATCAAATCTGAGCAAGAGTCTGAGAGGACGACGGCCACGCTGAGGGAGACGCGGCTCGTGGAGCGCATTGGTGAAATTGATTGGGAGGCTTCGAGCCTAGGAGACCGGGTCGTAGCTCTCGAGGCTGAGAAGGCGCAACTGTTGGCCCTGGCCGAATCTACCTCTGCCGCTGTCCCCTGCCGCTTGTATGAGCTATGGGTCCATGCTAAGGCCCAACGAGACATATACAAGGGTTTGTGGGAGGCGGGGAGTGTTTCTGAGGCCGCCTTTGAAGATGCTCAGGCGAAGGCACGTGAGGCTCGTGTTTCCTGCGGTTACGACCCTGCGACACCGGAGGCGAGTGAGGGCGTTGATATTGAGGGTGGACTTCCTTCCGATGATGATGATGCTGGGGAGAATGGCGGTAGAGACGATGCCGAGTGAAGCTTTGTTGCAACTTCTGTACTTAGTTTTTTTTTTGGCTGTTGTTTATTTCCACCTTTTCCTTGAGGGCCTGTTTTGGCCTTTTGTAAGACGCGGCTGTTGCGCGTGTTTATTTGAATAAAATTGTTGCTTCGCCTTTGTTTGTGTATCTTTTTACCTTTCTCCTTCTCTCCCGTTTTCGGATTTCTCCGTGATGAGTCCCTGATCTTTTAATTGGGAATCTGAATGAGGGTGGATCTAGCTTTCTAAAATCGAACGAGGTCGAATCTCGTTGTGTGAGTTCAGATGAAGTCACTTCAGACCTGCGAGTTCGGGCGAGGTTGACTTTTGATTTGTTAACTTGTGCGGAATCAACCTTGATTTGTATATTCGAACGAGGTCGAATTCATAGTTTCCAACTTGGTCGAAGTCAGTTTGACTCGTACATTTGAGCGAGGTTAGATTTAGAGTTGCCAACTTGGGCGTCAGTTTGACTTGTATATTCGAGCGATGTCGAAATTAGAGTTGCCAACTTGGGTGAAGTCAAATTTTCGTGGCGAGTAAAGCGATGGTCGTTGGCCGTAAGGGTGTTAATTCGAGCAAGAATTGTAACCCGCTGTAAATTCGAACGAGGTCGAACTTTCCTTTCATTTGGCGACGATCGATGGCCGTAAGGGTGTTAATTCGAGCGAGGTCAAAATTGTAACCCGTTGTAAATTCGAACGAGGTCAAACTTTCCTTTCATTTGGCGATGGCCGATGGCCGTAGGGGTGTTAGATCGAGCGAGGTTGAAACTGTAACCCGCTGTAAATTCAAACGAGGTTGAAATTTCCTTTCATTTGGCGATGGCCGATGGCTGTAGGGGTGTTAGTTCGAGCGAGGTCGAAACTGTAACCCGCTGTAAATTCGAACGAGGTAGAACTTTCCTTTTATTTGGCGATGGTCGATGGCCGTAGGGGTGTTAGTTCGAGCGAGGTCGAAACTGTAACCCGTTGTAAATTCGAACGAGGTCAAACTTTCCTTTCATTTGGCGATGGCCGATGGCTATAGGGGTGTTAGTTCGAGCGAGGTCGAAACTGTAACCCGCTGTAAATTCACGAGGTCGAACTTTCCCTTAATTTGGCGATGGCCGGTGGCCGTAGGCATGTTAGTTCGAGCGAGGTCGAAACTGTAACCCGCTGTATTACTTTTATTAGAGAATATTACTTATTGCCGTATTATTTATGTGCGCGTCGGGGTGAGTCCCAGTTTGTTTAATTTTGCTGTCATTGGAGATTACTGTGCGTCGGGATGAGTCCCGGTTCATTTAACTTTTCTTTTATTGGAGATTACTGTGCGCCGGGATGAGTCCCAGTTCATTTAACTTTGCTTTCATTGGATATTACTGTGCGTCGGGATGAGTCCCAGTTCATTTAACTTTGCTTTCATTGGAGACTACTGTGCGTTTCATGGGCCCATCGCTCAACCCCTGGTTCCGGAGATTGTTTATTAACAATGTCGACCTGTTCTGAGCCGTTTCTGTTATTTGTAGTACGGTACGGCTTAGAGGGCTTTGTTCGGTCGTTGCTTGCGAGGCGGTACGGTACAGAACATTTTCCCGGCGTGTTTGGTGGCGTTCGTTCCTTGTTCGCGTACCTGTGAGAATGCTCGTGTTCCTGTTCTGAACCAAAAAAAAAAGTATGATAAGTTAAACCCAAACAAAAATTCTGTAACCTTGGCCTGGTAAGTCGGTGAAAAGGGGGAAGGCGCTGTAGGGTCACTTGTTTTGCGCCGTGCTCGAATGTCGGTTTCTGATTTGGCCGTCGTGTTTGGTTTCGTTGTTGTTAGCGTCTGGGTTTCTCGTGGGTTGGACTTACCTTGCTTGTTGGGATATTAAAACCGAGCCCCAATTAGGTCCCGTCCGACATGCGCAAGCGATAAGGGAAACATGTCATACTATCTTCGTAACCTACATAGCGCTTGTGGGTACGAGAATAAGGCAGGATATGCCGGTTATTTCAAAAAATCACGCAGTAGACTATCTCCCTTCCTAAGAGGTGGGAGTACAGGCTGGCATACAAGGTGAATACGTCAAATAGTATTACAGTCGTGCTAAGTGCGTGGCAACCGTGACCCTACTTTAAACACGCATATGACGTGCCAAACCCATCGCTACAGATGAGGCGTGGGTTTTGCATAGACACCGGACATAGTTTCGATTTCATATAGAGATCTGACCCAGATTGGTTTGGTTACTCTCAAAAGCTTATCTATCACTTTTTTGATTCGGTGTTTAAATTGAGATGGTGAGGTTAGGACAGCACCTTTGGAAGTGATATGTGGTTGGTTTTAGATCTAAAGGAAACTAAAAATTTGGCTAAGAAATCCCCACAGACGGCGCCAAATTGTTTGATCAAAAAGTGTTGAGCCTTTTAGTTAAACTAATAAAATAGAGGATAAATCCTAGCCAGGAATAATTAACTCCAGATCTAAATATATTGAATAAAAGGATGAAACATAACAAATCTTGTAGCTCGATTCAAGATTATTAAAAGACTTCAAGCATGATAATAAACTTACATCTTTGGAGTATCGTCCTGTAATAAAAGCAAAGAAGAAAAAGAAGGAACGCCATTGATGATTGTGAGATCTATCTCTCTTGACTGGATAATCAAATTGTTAAAAGGGTTTATCTTTCCTATCTAAATCCTTTCATGGTTCTCTTCTGCTGTTCTCCTATTTTTGGTGAGAAAAAGCCCCCCTTTCTTGTCTTCTCCTCTCATATATATATATATATATATATATATATATATATATATATATATATATATATATATATATTGTCAGTATTTTCTTTTGTCCATCGGTCCTTAATCAGAGGGTCATCATCACTTGACTATACTTTCCGCCGTCTCCCTCAACTACCATGACATCTTCTTCACCATACAGGCTTCTTGAGGACACGACCTCGGCGGTGGCCGAGGTATTCATCGTCATTACGCGTAGTGGGTATGACCACGGCTTAGTTAACCTCTTATCATCCCTGTTAATGTTAATCCACGTGTGGTCAAATTTTGACCCATACATACTGTTCATCGCTTAGACTAAATAATTTTAGTTACTAAAACTTTCAAACAATATAGGTATTTATTAGTGTCCGCCAAAATGTAATAATTATATAATTATTATACAAAATGGCTATGAACGCATGTACATTGTACCTTTTCAAAAAATTATCTTAAATTGAAATATTGTACTTTGAGAACATATTTTTTCCCTTATAGGAGTAACATTGCATGAATTAGACTAACCTTTCATATTCTCCTACCAAATCAAACCTACGTGTGAGCATGTCGAAAAAAGAATTAGATCCAGCCAGATTAGCGTCGGTAATAATCTAATTTTTTTTGAAGTTTGGGAACTTTAACACTATTATTATAGTAATATTGATCATAGAAATGGACAAAAGTGGGAAAATAAAAATATGTCCTACTCATCAGCACGTAAGGAAGTTGAAGTCATTAGTCAACAATCAATATCCAGAAATATCAGAGGGGTATCTTTGTAACTTCCACTTTATTAAAGATGAAGAGCTTATCCAAAGAGCACTGATTGCGTGGCCATGAGCCAGTTACTGACAGAATATTTAAATCTAGTACTCTACTATTTATATTATTGGATTGATTAATTAACTCTTTTTTCAAAGACTATTTCCTGGAATCAATGTAAATGTGACGTGGCACCTAATATATGGAGTCATTTTTAGCCCTAATTGCCTCGTTTACAAGAATTCTTCTGGACAAGATGCTTATCCTTGCACAAAACTACAAAATAAAAAAAAATAAAAAAGGAGGAGATCCTTCCTTGCACTTACGCTTAGTGGGGTCCAAATTATTAGAGGGAAAATATAAATTGATCGACAGAACAATTAAAACTAATCTTATTCGCTAATTAAAAAAATATATAATATGTATATTTTTTATATTTTTATCGACAAAAAATAATATTTCTCATTATTTAGTCAAGCTACAATCAGGGACCCAGTAAAGATTCTGTGGCACAATTATCCATACCAGTGACCCCTTTTGAGCTTCAAAAGGAAGGGGTGGCCCATTCTAAAAAAGAGAAACGGGCGTCGGGCTGTTAGAGGGCGTCTAACAACGGAGAGGTAAATTGAGTTAAATGATCCGAAAATAAATAAAAGATTTTTAAATGGATTTTTACATATCTATACACTATTAGAAACTTTATTATCTTTCATACTCAAGTTTTAATTTAATAACATCCTATATTCAAATTTACCAATTATATACACTTTAGGAATTAATGAGTATCCCTTTATATTAAGAATCAATTATTTCTCTCTCTCTCTCTACGTCTCTCTCTATTTCTCGATCCCTTATTCTATTAATATAGAGCAAAGGAAAAGGGAGCAGAAATTCCACCATTGACAGCCGTTAAAAAGCTTTGAAGCTTTGAATTCGAATTTGGGTCTTCAAAAAATATTATTTGTTTGAATTGGGTGTTGTTGCAAATAATTAGGAATTCTTTCTACGTCTCTCTCTATCTCTCAATCCATAATTCCAGTAATGTAAAGCAAAGGAAAAGAGTGTTAGGTGTTTGTCCAGATTTTCTTACCATAATTGGTTTTCCTATCTCATGAAGGAAATGACAACATATTTACCATAACTGGATTTTCTTTTTCCAGAAGGAAAATATAATTCTTCCATATTTGGCTAGTCCCTTTTCTTGTAGGAAAAGGTTTGGAGTTCTATAAATTGAAGATCCGTCCTTCTCATTCAGTAGCATCCATAATGTTGCCATATGGGGGTTGAGAGTCGTGTTTAGGGGGAGAACTTTACGGGACAAGTGTTAGTGTGTCACTTGTGTTTGCCTCTTCGCGAGGTTGTTCTCTCGTTATTTTGTACTCTCTTTTTATATAGTGGATTGCTCATCTCTGCCTTGGACGTAGGTCAGTTGACTGAACCACGTTATATGTTTGTGTCTCTTTTGGTATATTTCTCTTTTGCTGTCGGACTTATCGTCGTTCAAGGTTTGCTTTGCTAGATTCCGCATGACACCTGATTTTTTCGGTCCTAACAAGTGGTATCAGAGCAAGGTTTAAGACAAGTTCACAGCCATTAAAAAGCTTTGAAGCTTTGAATTCGAATTTGGACTTTCAAAAGCCATTATTTGTTTGGATTGGGTGTTGTTGCAAACAATTGGGAATATTGTTTGGAGTTTATATCTCAATTTTGAGGGTATTTTGGTGAAGATTAGACTTGATTTTCGTTGAATTTCAGATTGAAACTCGAAGAAGAAGAAGAAGAAGAAGAAGAAGAAGAAGAAGAAGAAGAAGAAGAAGAAGACATGACATACAATATACTTACAAAATTATAGTAAAGTTGTAGTACAATTGTAGCTAAATTGTATTCTGTTGTAGTTATATATATTTTTTTATTTGAATGTTGTATGAAAGTTAAAAAATAGTTGTATAAAAATTGTATTTAAGTTGTATGATATTGTAGTTGAAAATAACTGTGTAGAAATAATATATGAAAGTTGTAGGTAAGCTGTATAATACATAATTAGTTGTATTCCCAATTATTTTTACTATGTATAAATCAGATACAAAATATACAAAAGATATATTGTATAAAAATTGTATTTAAGTTGTATGATATTGAAGTTGTATATAACTGGGTAGAAATAATGTATGAAAGTTGTAGATAAGTTATATAATATATAAATGGTTGAATAAAATTTGTTTTTGCTGTTTATAAATTAGCTACAAAATGTAAAAAAAACACATTGTATAAAATTTGTATAAAATATGTGGGAGACACTGCCAGCACACATTAAATTTGTAATATCATATTTGTTTTTTCTATCTGTTGATAAAAAAATAAGTGTTCTTCTTTAATTGTTCTTGCAGTGCGTGTTGATGTCAACGACTTTCTTTCCTCTTTCCCTTTTCCCATTTATGCAATAAACCTTTTTCTTTTGGCTTCTATCACCGGATCGACATACAAACAGAGTAGGTTGTTGAGATGGTAAGGCTCTAAGTTGTAATGGGTATATATTATTGTTTGAAATTATTTTGAACGTTTCATTACTAAGGCCAGATCCTTCTAATAAGAAAAAAAAAAAACAAGAATTGGCGAGGACCTAATTGAGCCATTTTGATTAATAAAGTTATTTACCTTTGTTTCTATTGATTTACTTAAGATATAGTAGATTTTTATTTTTTTATAACGTAAGAAGGTAACAATATAATTAAATATTTATATGATATGCAGATTGTTTGAATGAAAACTTTGCAAGTGTATCCTCTGTACAGAAGGATTGAAGCAGGAGTGCAAGTTTGGGGTAAGTGTTACAACGTTTGGCAATACGTACATAAAGATGACCGAGGAGATTGAAAAATTAGAAGATGATAGTGAGAAAACATATGAGTGGAAACACAAGGAAAGAGAAGAGGAGAAAAAAAAATGAAAAGGGTGTAACTAAATCTCTTGCTTGAATGCATTAATAATGGATTGGGAGCCTTTTAGGGTGGAATGTATATATTTTGTAAACAAAACTTATTTAGGTCGGGTAATTAACTAAACATGGACCTTTTTGGTAATAAAGTTTCCAATAGTATATAAGTATGTAAAAATCCCATTTTTAAATAAATAGTCGGTCGAATTTACTGTTTACTTTTTCTAGTTTGTATATAGTCAGACCTCTCTATAATAAGATCCCTATATAACAGTACTTCACTATACAAGCTTTCCGGAACCAAATTTCATGTTGTGTTATAATATATGTTCTATATAACAGCACTTCGCTATAACATCCAAAAATATTCGGAACAAACGAAACTGTTATAGAGAGGTTTGACTGTATATAAAATGTACACATACACACACACACACACACACACACACACACACACACACACACACACACACATATATATATATATATATATATATATATCATACGTCGGCCAACTATTTTAAGTTTAAGAGGTGACAAAATACATCCACAGCCCTTTAGTTGTCCGCACTTTTCACTTTGACATTTTATCTTAAGTTTGCTCCATTTGAACACTTTAACCATGCCCTCACTGTGTCATTTAGACACAAAATTTGAAAGGCAGCCAAACATAGAAGATGCGTGTAATTCACACGCCAAGTAACGAATAGACGAGGACATGTACACATTTGGAAAATATAAAAGAAAAATAAGAACCCCATCCACCCATTCCTCATCTTCCCAGACGACCCCTTCTTCCTTTATCCCATCCTACCAGTCTTTAATCTTCTACAAATCCCCTGATGGCGACCGATCCCTGTTACTTCGATCCATCTCATCCATTGGGGACTGGTTCTCTGTTCACCCCATGCTTCTTACAACCCCCTTCCTTCCGTCGTCTTCCCAGTGGCTCCCTCCTCTATTTCACCCACTTTGGCAAAAATCTAAAATTCTTAATTTACAACCCTTGAGCTCAAAATATACAATAAATGGTACTTTTCTTTGGCAATTACAGTGATTATCCACATTACAATATTTGCATAGACTTTTAATTTGTGTAATTTTAGATATAAATTAGAGAAGATTGTATGTGTGCGTGATAATAAAACCTTATTTTGTGTGTATTTAATAGGAAAATAGAGGGGTCAAAGGCAATATCCAAATGGACAGCGGAAATGCTATTGTCGTGCATGTCCGGGAGAAGTTGATTTCTGCCAATCCAGTGTGAGAATGAATGAGTCGACTGTATAGTTATAAGTAATGAGCCAACTGTCAAGTTAGTTAGGACATTTGGCACAGTTACTTCATGTTGTTAGAGTTAGTTACCAATAGTTAGTGTTCTTAGCTTAATTAAGTAGAGATTAGTTGTGTCTATAAATGCAGAGGTTGTATGTGTTATTGTTTACACAATTGAATATACAGAAAAGCTTTCTTCTTCATTTCTATCTCTTCTTCTTCTTCTTCCTTGCACGATACTGTTACATTGCTCAATTAATGAAGTTCATGACCTAACCAAATTGAAGCTCAACTCACATAGTATTAGAGCAGTCTTGACAGGGAGTACACGAACAATGCGCTTTATGATCAATTCTAGTAATCGTTCTTCCTCTGAAGCTCAACAATGGGAGATGACAAGATTGATCACACTCATCCACTATTTATTCATCCTTCTAACACGCGCGAGTTCAATTTTAATTCCAATTCAACTCACAGGACCTGAAAACTATGGATTATGACAGAAAGCGATGTGAGTTGCACTTCTAGCTAAACGGATATTAGGGTTCGTGATTGGTACTTGTAAAAAGGAGTCCATTAAGAAGGAACTACATGAGGAATGGAAGACATGCAATGCAATTTTTCTTTCCTGGATCATGAATATAGTATCGTAGAACCTAGTTAGTGGAATTGCTTATGCATCTGATGCTCATTTAGTTTGGAAGGACTTAAAGGAGAGGTTTGATAAGGTTAATCGTGTAAGGATCTTCCAATTGCATATAGAAATTGCAACAATCTCACAAGGAACAAATTTTGTAGACACTTATTTTATAAAGCTGAAAGAGTTATGGTCAGAGTATGATGCTTTGGTGCCTTCACCTGGATGTCATTGTATGAAATCAAAGGATTATATCGTGCATCTTCATCAGTAGAGATTGCTTCAATATCTGAGTGGTCTCAATGAATCATATGATCAAACAAAGAGACAAATCCTAATGAAGACAGCAGAACCAATACTGAATCAGGCTTATGCTCTGATTATTGAAGATGAGAGTTAGAGGTCAAACCCATATCCAGCCTTATCTGTCAAAGTAGAAGCAAATGGTATGCAGGCTAGTAGAGGGACAATTCCTAGAGGAGAGCCAATTGCCATGCAACCTGGTAGAGGACAGCCCTATAAAGGAAAAAAACCTTTCATGAGATGTGACTATTGCCATAAGAATGGGCATTTGAAGGAAAATTGCTTTAAATTGATAGGGTATCCAGGGGACTTTAAGGCAAAAAGGCATGTTGTGGCTAACACTGCTACTAGTGTTCTTGAGCATGAACAACAGACACAGATGAATGGAGAAAAAGGAGCAAGTTGTGATCAAGTAGCAGGGCATTTCTTTATTGAGGATCAGTACAAACAGATACTGAATATGTTGAATAAGGATACTTCTGTACCACAAGTAAACATGACAGGTATTACTACATCTCTAATGGCTAATTGCTCTAATAGTGAGTGAATAGTTGATTCTGGTGCAACTCATCACATAGTTGCCTCATTAGACTTACTGCATTCTAAAACTAAGTTGAAAGGTGAACAAAAAGAACATTTACAATTGCCCACTAGTGAGAGAACTGACATTACTCATACTGGTAGTGCAACTAATCTTAAGGATTTGGAGGTGAAAAACATGCAACTTGTTCCAGACTTCAAAATTAATTTAATGTTTGTATCCAAACCCGCAAAGGAACTCTGCTGCTCAGTTAAACTTTATCCTGACTTCTGTGTATTTCAGGACCTTTAGAGTGGCAGGGTGAGGGAGATTGGTAAGGAAAAAGGAGGTCTATATATGGTGAAGGATGCACACATAGCAAAAGTACTGCAACAGATATCAATAACCACCACTCAAAAGCTAGAATTTAATGGTCATCTTTGGCATCAGAGATTAGGACATGCCTCAGTCAGCACAATGAAGCATATTAAGTCTTTTCAGAACGCAACAGTAGACCTGAATGTATATAAGGATTGTTCAGTTTGCCCTTTGGCTAAACAAAGTAGGCTTGTCTTTCCTAGAAGTTATTCTAGAAGTGTCAGTCCTTTGCTATTCTTATGTTTTGGGTCCTTATAAGTTCCCTACACATGATAAGAAGCATTTAATCTTGACCATTGTGGATGATCATTCAAGATATACTTGGGTACATTTGCTGCAGTTAAAGAGTGATGTTATAGTAATATTGCAGAAGTTTCTTTCTATGCACATAACACTGTTTAATGCAGTTGTTAAGACCATTAGAACATATAATGGAGGAGAATTTCTTAATAAACAATACAATAACTTGTTGGATCACTATGGTATAGTACACCAAGGTAGTTGTGCATACACACCCCAGCAAAATGGGGTGGTAGAAAGGAAACACAAACACATTCTTGACACAGCAAGGGCACTGAAATTCCAAGCTAATGTGCCAAATAAATATTGGGGAGAGTGCATAACTACTGTTGTGTACCTTATCAATAGGCTTCCTACTATTTTTTTGAATTGGAAAACACCTTATGAGTTATAGTATCATACACAACCTTCACTCAACCATTTGAGAGTATTTGGTTGCCTCTTCTATGCTGCTACTTTGATGCATGGAAACAAATTCTCAACAAGAGCCAAACTAGCAGTCCATCTTGGGTACTCAAAAACTCGGAAAGATTACAAGCTGCTGGATCTCTCGACTAACCAATTTTTTATTTGCAGGGATGTTGTGTTTAAGGAGCACTTATTTCCTTTTGTTCACCCTTCCCTATGAAAACATTCCATGGTCCCTGATAGGGGAGTGTGTAGGTTAATCATGAACCATTTCCAGCTGATTATAACTTCCTACAACAAGAAGATCCTGAAGGCATTGAACCTGCATCTACTTCTCATCCACAAGAAGTTGTAGTCCCACCAATAGTGGATTCAATTCCAACTCCTGGTGTGGATAATGGACCTACTGAGGAAATGCAGAGTGGGAATGCAACAAATAAGCATACACAAGGAGAAAAAAATACAATACCAAGCTTACATGACTCAACAGCTAACTTACATGACATTGTAAGTGAGGAAGAATATGAAGCAATGTACCTGCCACAAGATGTAGACATAGTACCAGAGGTAGAACCTGCCCTTACAAGTGAAGAACCAAGAAGATCTAGCAAAAATGTCAAAGAGCCTTTGTGGTTGAAGGATTATATCACACAAAATATGGCCAAAGGAACAACTTTTTATCCTCTATTAGACCATTTAACATATAGCAAGCTGTCAGCATCTTGCCAAAGATTTATAGCAAAGATCTCTTCACTGACAGAACCTCAGAGTTTGCAGAATCATCTAAAGACAAAAGATGGGTGAAAGCAACGGAGTTGGAGATTAAGGCCTTAGGAGATAACAAGACTTGGGAGATACTGGACTTGCCTAAAGGAAAGAACATCATTGGCTCAAAATGGGTGTACAAGATAAAGTTCAAAGCAAATGGAGAAGTTGAAAGATTCAAAGATAGATTAGTGGCCAAGGGTTACAATCAGAAGGAAGGTCTGAATTATCATGAGACCTTCTCACCAGTTGCCAAAATGATAACTGTGAGAGCAGTCATTGCAGTGGCAACCTCAAAGGGATGTAACATGTATCAAATGGATGTTCATAATGCATTTCTCCAAGGAGACCTATATGAAGAGGTCTATATGAAACTACCTTAGGGCTTCAGAAGACAGGGGGAGACAAAAGTTTGCAAGTTAGTAAAATTCTTGCATGGTTTGAAGCAAGACACGAGACATTGGAACATCAAACTTACTGACGCTCTTCTAGATGCAGGCTATTTTCAAAGCCTCTATGATTACTCATTATCCACAAAGAATAAGTGAATTGTGTTGGTGTATGTTGATGACTTACTCATCACAGAAAATATTGAGAAATTTATTCAAGAGACAAAGAATGTTTTAAATAGGAAGTTCAAAGTGAAGGATCTTGGAGAATTGAGGTATTTCCTAGGGATAGAAATCATGAGATCCAATCAAGGGATCTTGTTGAACCAGATGAAGTATGCACTTCAACTGGTGTCTGATCTGGGTCTGGGAGCAAAAAAGCCATCAGCTACTCTACTTGATATGAATCAAAAGTTCGCCTCAGTAGAGTTTGATAAACATGTTGGAGTAGCTGGAGATTAAATGTAGGCAGACATATCAGCCTATCAGATGTTGATTGGCAGACTGATGATCACGCCCAACTCTAGTCCTAAAAAGGATAAGCGGTCGCTGCAAATATAATCCGGTCTAAAAGTCCGGAGTCGAATCCCACAGAGAACTAAGGCTTAGCTATATCTGTTTAACATCACTAAGAAGACAAATTTGAACAATTTCCTAAATTATAAAGATTGAGATTTATATTTCTAATTAATTAACTAGCAAATACTACAAAGCGGTAAAATTATCAACTAACGAGACAAAGGGTTGGAGACTAAATTAAGGAGGTCTAGAGTTATGATTTCCCCAATTGTTGATTTCATTAGTTGTATGTTTCTTATAGCTTTGATTTAGTTGCCTCTATCAATCATGAACTCTCCAGCTATCATAAATCTCTCTCAAACAATTATGATAATTTACTAGACGCACTCTCTCAAGCTACGCTAGCTAGATTCACATTACAGTTCACTTAGATCACACCCGAGGTATCGTTATCTCTAATTCAACCTCTAAACCCTCGGTTATGACTCTCGCCTATACTCCGGGAGTGATGTTGTTCAAAACAACTACCTAAATATGCACTCTCTCTCAAGCAAATACATAATAAATAGGAACGGCTAATTGAGGATCCTTTCAATTAACCACAATCAAAACGTAGTTGAACAAATAGAGATAAACAACCAATTCAAAACTATATTAATATAACAACCAAATAATCCCCAACGAGTTCCATCAAAACCCTAGAAAACGAATTAGCTATTCATAATAGTATGTAAAACTACAATACTAAAAATCATAACCAACAATAAAAAAATAGGAAGAAGAAGGAAAAACTCGTTGAAGAATTCCGCGCCTTGCTCCTATTGTGTTCTTGACTCCTTAGGTCGAATCTCCGGTCTCCTTAGCCTCCTTAGGTCAAAATTATGTCAAAAGTGTGTCCCCCTCTCTTCAGAATAGGTTTAGGACCCCTTTTATACAAGTTGGAATAGTGTAGGACCGAAATAACCTTGTCCCGGACGAAATAGGACTTCTTTTTGACGCTTGGAGCGGCGCGGCCGCGGCCAAAACGCGGTAGGACCGCGGCCAGACAAGCTCTCTGATTTTCTGCCGCGGTCAGTTCCGCGGTCGCGGTTTCGACCGCGTTTTTCACCCTGTTCCATTTGTAATTTGGAAAAACGTAAAACATGAAAGTTGTAGCCCTTTGAGTTAGCTTTCCAATCATATATTGTGGAGCCCAAATGGAGTTCTGAGCAAAAGGTTATGTGCATTTTACTAGACAGTGCGCAATATGCCTACTCGAGTCTTCGTTTGTTCTCAACTATCAAATTTGACTCCCGAACACGATTCCGGCTTAATTCCTTGAGCTTTTACTCAGACTTCAAAGCTTCAAATCACTTAAATTCATTCCATAACATCTATATAGCTCGGAATCACACCTACAAGGCATAAAACACACAATTAGTGCAAAACACTAGCGATTAAAACGCAAACTCAACTAAAGTGCAGTAAATTAGAGTGTAATAAGCGACTAAAATACGTAATTATAGCCTATCATCAACTGATATACCTAATAATCACTAGGCTAGATATCATATTTGTTGTGAAAATTTATTCAATCACCTAAGCAGCGGGGAAGCAGCAGTAAGGGTTGTGAAATACATCAAACCGAATTCAGGAATGGTGATTCTAGTGAGTAGCAGGCATGCAGACAGTTTGGTTTGTTACTATGATGCAGATTGTACATCATGTCCTAACACTAGAAGATCAGTGACTGGGTTTGTGGTGAAATTTGGAGAGTCATTGGTGTTTTGGAAGTCAAAGAAGAAACAAATAGTTTCAAGAAGCCCAACAGAAGCAGAAAATAGAAGCTTAGCAGTAGCTACTGCAAAAATTGTATGGTTACTGAGATTGTTTACAGAGCTCTATTTATCTATCAAGCAACCGATGGATATAATGTGTGATAGCAAAGCTGTTTTACAAATAGAAGCTAATCCCATATGTCATGAAAGGACCAAACATATTGAAATAGATTGTCACTTTGTTAGGGATGAGATCAAGGAAGGAAGGATCAAGACACATCACATTGGAACTAAAGATCAACAGGCAGACATGTTGACTAAGGGGCTGGGAAGAATATAACATGAATCTCTAATGGACAAGCTAGGAGTGCTCAATATCTTACACCTTCCAGTTTGAGGGGGAGTGTGAGAATGAATGAGTCGATTGTGTAGCGCTAAGTAATGAGCTAGCTGTCAAGTTAGTTAAGACAACTGGCACGATTAGTTGATGTTGTTAGAGTTAGTTACCAATAGTTAGTGTTCTTAGCTTAATTAAGTAGAGATTAGTTGTGTTTATAAATACAGATGTTGTATGTGTTATTGTTTACACAATTGAATATACAGAAAAGCTTTCTTCTTCATTTCTCTCTCTCTCTTCTTCTTCTTCTTCCTTTCACGATACTGTTACATTGCTCCATTAATGGAGTTCAAGACCTAGCCAAATTGAAACTCAACTCACATCCATTTGGTCCCATTTATCCTTTCCTTTAATGCTCTTTTTCTGGTGGTGAAGCTCGATTTTTCGGTGGATAATCTGGTGGAGAAATGACGTGAAGAGAAACTATTTTAAAGGTTGTTTTACAGTGGTATCATGGTAGTTTTGGGGGTGGTTCAACTGGGTTTAATGGCCGATTTTATGGTATTTGTTACTCTTTTTTTTTTGAATGAAAATAAGGTGTATCTAATTGATTTCATGGTGTTTCATGGAGGAGTTTCGGTGGTTTCATGGTGCAATACAACTAACTTTTTTTCACAAAAAATGGTTTTAGATGAAGCGGTGGGTATGGTGATGGAAGTTGGCGGCACAACACTGGTAGTATCCCATTGAAAAGATGAACAAGAGAAATAGGTGTTTTTTAAAAAGAATGTTTTTTGTTTCCACCTGTAGGTCGGGCCCACATTAATGGCCTTATATATGCAGTTCACGCTCTTAAAAGAGGTGTGAGATACGCACAATGACATGTCAGTTTTTTGTGTCTAAACGACATAGTAAAGATCATGTTAAGGTGTTCAAATGAAATAGACTTAAAATAAAGTGTTAAAGTGAAAAGTGTGGACAACTTTAAGCTCGTATATACAAATTGTACACAATATATATACATATGTGTGTATGTGGATTATACATATATCATACGTCCGCCAACTATTTTAAATTTAAGCACTTAGATAGGCCGCTATTTAAGTTAATTCATTAATAAAGAATTAGAGTTAACTTTGATTTTACATGATGGTGATTAACAAGCTAACACGTTACAGGGTAGAGATAAATCGAGTTCAGTGTGATTTTGCCTTTATTGTATTTAAATTAGATGCAGTCAAATTTGATCCTAAAAGATTAATATTTTCACGAAAACCAAACATGATGGGAATTGTTTTATACTCCCTCCCTTTTAGACTAATTTAGAGTATGTTCTCTTTTATCTGCTAACCAACTAGCTGGGTTTGTGGGGATATTTTTCCATATGAAGTATTCTTTAATTACAAGAGGGGTTGTGGTTCGAGTCACCAAAGGAGCAATAGCTCCAACAAAGGGGCTATGCGTATGTGTTTCTTTAATCTTACCATAACTTGACACTGAAAAAGAATATTCTCCAGTCCTATTCTAAGTTATGTGAAATATTTAATTAGAACACAGTTTTAAGTTTTTTTACCCATTTATGTTACATTATAAAATTAGTTACTCATATTATTGATTTTCTTTTGTAGGTAGTGTATTAATTCTCCCTTGATTTTTTTTTTGGACAGCGGTTCTTTTCCAAGGGTTTTGTTTGAACCGGATGTAGTTAATTTTTAATTCTTTTAGGTACTTATGGGCTATGGACTGAGATGGAAAGAGGATCTCTTAACGTTGTTATGCCTTGAATACAGTAGACACTTTAGTGTGACGCTTTTCAGTTGTTGATTCTTGTTAGAGTGCCTTAAATTGTATGTTCTTAACTTGGCTTAAGTACTCTGACGAGAGTGTTTCGATGATCCAATCTGGAATGAGTCATGTGCCATGTGTGTGTGAGAATTGTTGTATTCTGTGCACTGCATTTGATGCCTAGAACTTGCCATGTGTATTTGCAAAGCGAAATAGTAGTTTTGTTCAGTCTTGGAAGTGATATAGGCATTTCTTTGTTGAACCATATATGTATATTTTACCCGCCTAATTGTTATGTATCGTAGTCAACCCATTTGAGCCTGTAATCCTGCTTCCTTGGCAACCACATTACAAGCCTTACCCAATTGTTTGAATGAACCATCTATTTGAACCTTTTCACCTCCCATGAGCACTTAAGTTGTGATGAACTTGTAAAAGTTAAAGTGTGGGGTGGTTGGTTTGGCTTTTGAGTGGAATTAATGAAATCAGGAGAAAAGTGCACGATTTTGAATAAGTAAGAGCCACTTGAATGAAAAAAGAAAAAAAAGAAAAAAAATATATAGTTGTATTGTTGTGAAAAATATTCTGTGATAAGTAGTGGCTCTTGATTAAGTGTGCCTAAAGAAGCAGGGAGTTAATATATATTGATGTAAGGGTGGAGTAATGGTTGACATAAGTGTGGGGTTCTAAATGTTAAAGTATATGTATTAAAGTGCTTAGGGAGGTAAAGTCACTATTATATCTAAATGCATCCTACCTGTCCCTTAGCCTACATTACAACCAAATAAAGTCCAATTTGATCCTAGACTGAATGAACTCGATTAGTAGAGTAGTACACTACGGGCAAGTAAGTTAGGAATATTGCGTGGCATGTTAGAGTCAACTCTTGAGGCAAAGATGTTACACTACTGGACTCAATCCTTGTGATATGTTCTTGGTGTGATGAGTTAGAGAAGTTGCTTAGTGAATGAGCCTCTGTAGAGTATGGTTGCTTGCTCGGGGAAGAGTAATGGTTTAAGTGTGGGGTGTTGATATTAGGTTATATTTATGTAGTTTAGCGACCATTTACGCCCCAACTTAGCTATACTTTAATTGCTATATGAAGGTTAAATGACAACAAATGGCTCTAATTATGAATTTTGTGCTTTGCAGGAGCAAGTCCTAACTATGAGGACATTAAGCAGTGTTTGGAGTTAATTTGGAGCAAGGAAGGTCAATCGGAGGTGAGTGCGCGCGAAAGAAGAAGAAAAAAATGGAAGACAACTGAGCTCGCGGGCCAACCGCGGTCGCGCTCAGGCCGCGCACGTTAGGCAGAAAAGAATGCATTATGCGCGGTCCAACCGCGGTCCAACCGCGGCCGCGCTCGTCACTCCAAGGAATTTTATTTCAGGGGTAAATTCGTAAGTTCAGGGGCAACTCTCCTTAACCTATAAGAAGCCCAGCTCGCCCAAAAAGAAGGTATCAAGATTTTTGAAGGATTGTTGAAGGCAAGAACAGGCAAGAGGCAAGGCGGAAGATTCGACATAGAGTTTTACCTTTCTTCCTCTTGTTTTTTATATCACTGATGATGAATTCTACTGTTATGATTGTGAAAAAGATTATGCATAGCTAAACTCTTAATCTAGGATTTTGATGGAACCTCTTGGAGGATGAATTTCTTGATATGTTAATATAGATTTGCCATAGTATTTTTTCTGTTTGTTCAACTATATTGTGATTGCTGTTGATTGAAGGGCCCTCAATCGGCTGTGCCTATTTAGTATGCATTACTCGGGAGAGTGTGTATATTTAGGTAGTTGTTGAACAACACCACTCCTAACGTATATGAGGGATCTATACGAAGGGTTTAAAGGTGGATTAGGGATAACGAAACCTTGGGTGCGATCTAAGTGAGTTGTAACCAAGGCCAACTAGCGTAATTCGGAAGAAAATGTCTAGTATATTGTTGTAATTACTCGGGAGAGAGTTACGACGGTCAGAGTGCTCATGATCGATAGAGAAAACTTAGGCAAATTTATAGCAAACATAGCTGAAATTCCAACGAGAGGGAAAATCAGAACCTTAGACCATTCTCATTCTTGCTTGCAACCAGTTTATAGCTAGTTCTTAATTACTGTATTTTTATTACATAATATTTAGTTAATAAACACCCAATTTGTTACTCAAATATCTCTGAAGATTGAATACGTGAATTTCTGTGGGTCCAATAGCTGTGGTCGATAGGTTAATTCCCTGTAAAATTCGGCTCCGGACTTGTTAACCGGAATATATTTGCAGCGACCGCTTTATCCTTTTTATAAGGCATAGTTGGGCGTGAACAATGTACAATGAGTAAAAAATCAATTCACTTTGGATAAATAGCAAAATATAGTTAAATCGGGTAAATACTTGTCGACGATGTTTGGGAGCAGCTATACTCTTATTATTTGTTTCCGCCAAATTAAATTTAAGGAGTTCTTTCGGTAAATTTATCTAAATTCCACCATTTCATCTCTAAAAATTTAAACCCAACTTATTAGGACCCCTCCCGGACTTTAGTAAAACCACGAATCCCTCCTCCCTATTACTTTTTCCGGCGACTGCTCATGCCTATTTTTTTCTCCGGCAAACTTCTCATCTTCATTTCAATGGATAAAATTGAGGAAGCAAGATTCATTCATCAAACATTATCAACGAATTCACACAAGCACATCATTCATATCGTAGTTTTAATTTGCACCATTTTCTGTGGAAGGATAAGAGTAGAGAAGATCTTCTCTATACAGTCACAACTTGGTTGAAGTTTATAAAAAGAGAACTTTTTCAGAAACAATAATTTCTTGCACTTAGTAATATGATCTCTGCGTTCTAATCCCACTGAAACTTGACTTTGATGCCATTATTTCATTTCAGTCTAACCTCTTCTTTGGTCCTGGCTCGTCGGAGAAAGAAAAGAAAAGGATATAGCCGCCGAACAAAATTGGGAGGAAAAACTTCGCTCGGAACAGTGGCGGATCCAGAATTTTAAAATAATGGATGCTCGCTCCATTGCACATACTACGGCCATAAAAAAGAAAATAAAAAAAGACAAATCGGCGAGAAAAAGATTTTTCTCGTTTAGATTATTAAACTAAAGAGGAGGCTAAGGGTTAAAGTGTTAATGCAAATATATTTTTTTACTTCTACTTCCACGATGAATTAAATTAATGAGAAAAGAAAAGTGAAGAAAAAAAAGGCAAAGTAAGCAATGGGAAAATAAAAAGGGAAGTCTGGTAAAAAAAAAAAGATTTGCATTGAAGAAATTAAAAAAACAACGCCAGCGAGTAAACGAAAAAAACAAGAAGGGAATAAAACGTAAAAAAAGAATCAACAAAAGTTCATAAAAACTGCGCTCTAAGGGAAAACCGAACTAAAGACCTCAAAGCTAGCAGCACCTTTGATTTCCACTTCTTTGCCAACGCACCCACAGTAGCTTTCGCTCAATGGGTGCTTTCACAGTTATATACCAAAATGCTTAGAGTTTCTGTATAAGCATATGCTTGTCTAGCTGGGATCAATGGGTGTTCGAGCACTCACTCCACTGTATGTGGATCCGCCCTGGCCGAGAAAGTGGGAGGAAGTGAGGACCTAGATGTGAATTTTCTAGGTAGTATAAAAGTGTTGCGGAAAAACAATAACATACAAAATGTATATATATAAACAAAAATATTTTATATATTTTTTCGGTTATTATTTTTACAACGGCTATATAGGTCATTTTTCTAAGGAAAAAATGTCGACAAGTCAGCTAAATTCACCAGCATGTTTAACTATTCAAGTATACTCATTAACAAGTCAATAGTCAGTTTTACCAGCATGTCAGTTTAACTATTCAAGCATACACACTAGCGAGTCAATAGTTAGTCACAATCAACCACCCTATCTGTAGTGTATTTGGTTAGTTTTGAAATAAATAGAGTATTATTGAAAAGTTCTCTCTAAGCAGCTGCATAAATTTGAAGAACAGTTCTTCAGCTTTTTGGAGTATTTCTGTTTCTTATTACTTTTCCCTCTTTAACCCTCACCTTATCCACCCACTAGTAAATTCTTTCGGTCACCTCTTAAAGCCTTTACAACCAGATGACATCCTTTGATGGAAACCAACTCTGAGAAAACCACCAAAAAGGGGGGAAAAACCAAAAAATAGAAGGAGAAAATGTAGCAATCACAGAATCTGAATCAGTGGAAAGAGAGGAAAAGCCGTTGATACAAAGTACCAAGAGGACGGAACAATTATCTCTTAGCCGCAATTCACAATGACTACTAATACAGATAAAGCAATGAATGATCAAGAAGCAGATTTGCTACAACCTAGCACCTACAGGCCAGATATAACCTCTGAAACTCAACCTGCTGCAAATACCACCAGCTATCGCGATAGCTTCTCCACATATGGTAGCTCCTTTGATTTCATTAGCCATACCTTTCAAAATCTTGACCTCTCTGATGAAAACGAAAATCCATCAAATCAACCCCACTTCATACCTATTACTACTGCTGATAAAAGCAGACTTTACACATCTTGGAAACAAACTGTTATAGTTAAACCTCTTGGAAGGAAATTGGGATATCACTTCCTCAAAAATAAATTGCAATTGCTCTAGCAACCTATCGAACCCCTAAATCTTATAGATATGGGCAATGATTACTGTCTTATCAGATTCATTCATACACACAACTACCACAAAGTGCTACATCTGTACTAATTGAGAGCAAGAATTTCAATAATAATACTGCAATAATAATATTTGTGAGCGGATACACGAGTTGGGTTGAGTCGTGCTAGGCACTGTGCTAAGAAACTATTTCAACAATGTGAAATATTTCCCCAAGATTAAAAAAGCCCATCTCTAATTTATTTAGAGGATACAGGAATCAGCAAAATTAAATTTTACAAACCCAACTATTTAAAAGAGGAGAACAAGAAAAGTTAAACTACCAAAAAGAAAGACAACAAAGGGAAGTTGGTGAATAATGAAATTAGAAGGAAAGAGAAGAAGGATTTCTTTTGGTCTTGCTGATGATCATTTCTTGTCCAATCGAGAGCCTATTTATAGGCACATGTGCATGGATTCATATGCTGAGGGAAAGGAACGTGGCAAAGCAATTGCCACTTTTCAAAAGCTTCTTACCATTTATTTCTTCCCTTCTAGAAGGCTTGCCACATGTTCTTGGATAACACATTTGTCTAACAAAGAGCTTTAAAATATTATTACAGTCCCCCACTAGTTTAAAGACATTCAAAAAATAAACTTGCTGGATTTGTATGGTCCAAATGTAATAGGTTTGGTGTCTTCTGGACTATGAACCAAACTTAGATCAATAAAATTTAACTCGCAGAATTACTGGTGAAATATAATATTTCTATGAACCAATAACTCTTCTTGTAAGTCAGAGATTCTATCAATCACATTTCGATCCCCAGTAATTTTGATGTTCAACGCGGTTTTGCACCCAATAGGCCATGCGCGTGCCTGGTTATTCATGAGAGCTCTAGAGACTAGGCCAAAATCTCATAGGAGCGGCCCACTCCACTCTCATATAGGTGAATTCATCAAGTGTATACTGCTTTTAAATACACCATGCATAAGGACTATGAATTTCATTAAGAGTTATAACTTAGCCTCTCAATTAGTAGCAGTCAAGCACTCTCTTTTAGTGCATCAGTGCCAATATTGACTTGTTATTACCATATGAACCTACTTCATAGGATCTCCAATCACATAGGTTGGGTTACCATCTCTATTGACAATATATCAGCCTTAACCCCATCTCTTTTGAGGTTTGAAGAATTAATTTTCTTCCCACAGGTTTAGTCAGAGGATCGGCCATATTTATCTCTGACTTCACATAATCAATAGAAATTATTCCATCTCTCAACAGCTGTTTTATGACATCATGTCTCAATTTCATGTGTCTACTTTTACAATTATAAGATTTATTCTTTGCAATAGCTATTGTCGCTTGACAATCACAATGCATAGACACGGGAGGCAATACGTTCTTTATTAAAGGGATATTATCTAAGAAGTTTCTTAACCACCCAGCCTCAGAACCAGCTAACTCCAGAGCTACAAACTTTGATTCCATAGTCGATCTAGCGATAATCGTCTGTTTAGTTGAGTTCCACGATATTGCACCAACACCAAGGCTGAATACATAACCACTAGTGGATTTTGTCTCATCTGAATCAGAGATCTAGTTTGCATCACTGTAACCTTCTAAAGTAGAAGGAAATCCACTATATAGGATACCATAATTCATGGTTCCTCCAAATATTTCATTAGTCTATCTAATGCAGACCAATACTCTCTGTCGGGATTATGAGTATATCTACTCAGTCTACACACTGCATAGGCTATATCAGGCCTTGCAAAATTCAATAAATGCATCAGACTCCCAATAATCTGAGTATATTTAGACTGAGCAACTAGGTCACCATTATTCTTTTTCAACTTAGAGTTAGCATCAAAAGGAGTGCTCACAGATGTGACATTAAAATATTCAAACTTCTTAAGAAGTCTCTCAACATAATGTTCTTGTGACAATATTATTCCATTTGTTGATACCCAATTTTTACCCTAGGTATTTTTTTTACATACAAATGCTTTCAAAATAGCATATACATGTATATATAAGTATGCCCAAGTGTTTTAGTATTTTTCCCAATTTTTAAAAGTNTTTTAAAACTCTAATTTATTGCTCATTTTAGCAGTACAAAAACCAATAATTATTCCCAAAATTATTATTTTGGTGAATCACTTATTTTACTCTCATAATTATACCAAAATATAGCTAAGGTAATTTTTATACATCTTTTACAATTTATTTAGTATTTTTAAAGGATAAATTGCACGTAATTACAATTTTAGCCTATTTTAAGAAATAATAGCATTCTATAATTATGAAATTGGTTCCAATATATTTAAATTAATATTTATACATTATTAACTGATCCAATACTTTTAATTTGCTTTCAAAATCATTTTTACTATTTTTTTATAAAATAAAAGGGGAAAAACTGGCTATTTAAAATTTGGCCTCATTTCATTTCAATTACAGCCCCATTACATTTCGATTATAGCCACATTGACCCCCCCCCCCTAATTGACCCAATTTTGAATCCCAACCGGACCAGCCCAATTCCATACCCTTAACCCGTTTTAATTACCCGACCCAAACCCCTTTTAATCTAGGCCGTTGATCAATCTGATCAATGGCCACGATCTTCCCTTACCATTTTATTTCACCCAAACCCCCAACCCTAACTCATTACACTCTATCAGCCGCCCCTGAATTCCTTTCCTCTCTCAAACTCTCTCGAAGGTTCTTGAAACCCTAATCGTCTTCTACCATGTTCAACCTCAATCTCACTGGAATCCATGGCCTCTCAGGCCATGGATGGCCTATAATCACCTCCCTCTGCTCTTGAACGCTTGGTGTTCGAAGTTTCGAGGTCTGACCTCGATGGTGTCCGTTCAGATCATCTCCGATTCAAGGTTCCATGGCCTCTCCGGCTTTGCTCCGGCGTATCCAAGCATAATGAGCCTGGTTCTGACTCATCCGACTTAGGTCGGACCTTTTCAAGCCTTTCTCGCTTTAGGGTTCCTCTGAAACCCTAGCTATTCGAGGTTTTCTCTGATTGTTTTCTTAAATCGGTTCTATATTTGTGCTCTACTTGAGTTCTCAAACGTTTTCCCCAATTTTTTATTTCAAAAATTACTTCTCTTCGATTTAGGGTTTCTGGAAAAACTCAAACTGTTCCCCGACTTTTCTTCTCCTTTGTGTATATTTGTCACGCATGTGCTTCTACTGCTTTCTTATGTTTTTCTACTATATATGTTCTTCTGTGCCTTGTCTTTCTACTGTGTTTATACACCATGCTTACATGTTCGTCCTACTGTGTTTTTCCTATATGTCTTGTTGATATATTTTTCTGGTATTTTGTGTTCACCTACTGTATGTATCTCCTACGGAGTTCTTAAGTTCTTTGTTTGCCCTTTTACCGGACTTTGTTTGAGTTCTCTTTAAACATGTTTCTTCTACAGTTTTCTTAAGTGTTATACTACCTCTTTTCGCTTCTGAACTTGTTTAAGTCCCAGGTTTTCTTAAAACATATTCCTTCTACTCTCACTATGCTTCGAATCAGTTTCTTCACTTTGCTGTTTCAAACTTGCTATTGTATCTGTTTGTTTTCTCATAAGTCTCTGAAAGAGACCTCTGAACCTGTTTCAATTATTTGTCTCCTCGTCTCTGTATCTGATTTGAGTTGGAAACCCTAGGATGTAGGGTTTTGGCGAGTTTTGATCTTGTGTTTGGACTAGGGTTCTATTTTGGAACCCTGGACTCTCTCAGACTCACTCTAAGTCTATAAACTGAGCTTGAACTTCTTTGTTTATGACTCTAAACTTTTTCTATGCTAGACTCTTCTATTGATTGGTATGACAGTTCTTCGTACTTGAGCATGGCTGTATGTTTTTATATGTGTGATGAATCATTTCTTCCAAAAAGGTTTTCAACTTTTGATTGATTCAGAATCCTCTTTTAGGTTTAATTGATTAGTACTGATTTTCCTTAAGTCGAGATTTTTCCCATCTTCCTAGCCTGGTTCATTCACATGAAATCTTCAATTGCTGATTTTACTGGCTGTTGATTGATTGCCTTTCCTTATTTTGCACAAACCTTGTGCTATCAAACTTTTTCCTTTAATAAATCTCTATGTATTTACCCTTCTTGTGCTGCTTTGGAAAAGTGTTTGTTCAACCTCTTTCCTTAATTATTTTACCCGTTTGAAATCAGAATCCCTTAACTAAAGGGAAACTTGTGTAATTGATTGACAACTGATTTTTTTAAATGATTCTCCTACCTTATTCTGCTTGCCTTCTACACTATAAAAAGGGCACGACTCCTTTATCACGAAAAAAAACCTCGAATTCAACTTTTCCGACACTTCCAATTACACACTCTCAATTCAACACTTTTACACTACTCAATCTCATAGTTCTCTTCTAAAATCATAGTGTTCTAACTTGCTTGCACTTTGGCTTTACAAGACTACTGCTTTCTCTTCTTTTGTTTCCCTGAAACTGGTATGTTCTAGTTTGGTTTTCAGCCTCATCCCAATGTGTTTACTTTACAGCTTCTAAACTCCTGTCTGCTTTACTGCCTATGTTTAATGTTAATTAGCATGTCAAATCCTTTGCATATGTTTCTACTGTGAATCCCTACACCCCTGTCTGCTTTACTGCCTATGTTTAATGTTAATTAGCATGTCAACTTCTTTGGGTATGTTTCTACTGTGAATCCCTGCACCCCTGTCCCCTTCTATGTATTTGAGTTGAAGTTCAGAACATAGCAACATCTAAATTGTTGCTCATGTTTGGACTTGATCCCTTAGGGGATCCTAACTCCCAAACATGTCTAACGGGCTGGTTGGGGTGTGCCAACACTTCCAATTGCTAGGTATGACTGATGTTCTAAACGTCAATACCACACAGAGGGGGGGGGGGGGTTGGATTTGTGTGGTACCCAATTTTCGCTCTAGAAGAACCTGGTTCTTCTAGGTGTACTTACTACTACTGTTTGCGAATTTAAGAGTACATAAAATAAAGAACACAAAGATTTTTACGTGGAAAACACCTGGCTCAAAAGATGAAAAAATCACGACCTACTACTTAGTAGGATTTTCCCAAACTTCCACTAAAATCACTGAGCCAAAATAGCATTTACAAAACTCTTGTAAACCTAAGGATTAAACTCTAATCCCAGTGTGGCACACAGCCTCAACTGTTGCGACACCTTCAAGTTAACTCTAACTTGATACTCAAAGTACCTAATACAATTGCTTCAATGAAAGCTGGAAAGGTACAACTTTAAAACTCCTACTACAATTGAACTAGAATAAAAGAAAAATACAATGGAAATGGTTCTTCTATCTTGTCCAAGTAGCTTCAGGAATGCACACTTGAATCTCACATAAATTGCTTGCAAAATTGCCTCGCTCTTTTGCTCTCAATTTAGTTTAACTTCTGCGTTTGTGCAATACCTGTAAAAGAGAACAATCACTGTTATTTAATGAGTTAGTAATCAGAGTTTGATTGAGACTCAATTGCTGATCTTCCATCGAAGTTGAGTCCTTGAACAATACAAACTCCAACCCTATCATTTATCCGGATTGTGTCCTCTTCCTATGAGGAGACTTTCTCTCCTCCTCCAATATGCAACCTTTTCGATTAGTTCAGGAGATATTGCTTCTTGATCACTGAGACTTATCTCCTTCACGTGTATCTCACATGTCTAGGTTGATAAATACTGTGCCTCATATGATGGACCTGGTCCATGACTGAGTTTATTTGTCATTCTTCAAAACTTCACCTGAACTTGGGCCAACAAATTCCCCCTTTTTGATGATGACAAACTCTGTGCTTTTATGAATCAAAAAGATCTATAAGAACTCAGCTAATTTTAACTTATCATCAAGGACCAGGTTTAATTAGGTTATAAATATCACATTATTCAGAATAAAGATTAAAGCATAATATCTCTTCCCCCTTTTGGCATCATCGAAAAGTTGCATACATTGTGAAACCCAGAATTTAGTAATTACTCATGGCCACTTGGGCAACTGCAAGTGAAAACATGGATTAAATCAGATAGTCAACAAATACGTTTAAACTATTAAGAACAAAATCTTCATAGAACAAGAGAAACAGCAGTTGTCATTGATACGATATGTTTCCACCTACAAACCACAAAAGAAAGAAAACTTCTAAACATGAGCAAAAAAATAGAAAAAGTCCCTAATCTGGGTCACTGAGGGGTTACTAGACTGGTCCAGAAGACAACAATTGGAGGACCTAAGGCTTGGAGGAACTAGAGGGCTGGAGAAGGTTGAGCATATTCTGAAGCATCCCCTCACTTTTGTCCTTTTCTTTTGCTAGCTCTGCTCTAAGGCCATCTCTTTCAGTTTCCAATTCAGCAACACGAGCCTGAAGCCTAGCAATTTCAGCATCCTTAGTTCCACACTCTTGAACCAAAGCCCTAACCTTGCTGTTCACAGGTGTCTTCAGAGATGAACCAGGTTCAACTGGGGTGGCATTGATAGGATAGTCACAAACCAATAAGGTCTTAACACTAAAATGCTCCTTGCTTGATGCCATCTCCCATTTCTTCAAAGGCACCCTTAGCCTGTCCAGCACAGTAGTCAGTATGAACCCATATGGAGTTGCATGTGCCTTGGAGCCATTAATGACCCTGTCTAGTAGTTTGACAATGAAAGCAGGCCAATTTATCTGCAGTCCCCTCACAAGGCACTCCATAAGCACTAGGTCCATGTAGTTGGCAGTATGCCTCCTCTCTTGTCTGGGCAGCAAGCACTTGTTAACAAATTCAAACAATACCTTGTGCTCAGGTCACATCTCACTTTTCTGCACAAATCTGGCTTCAGGTACATCTTCAGCAGTAGCAGCATCACAAAAATTTCTAGTAATTTGAAAAGCAGTGGGGAGAGATTCCAGACATGGCCACCTTTGCCTTGTATAATCATCATACCCTTCACTAGGTATGCCCAGAATCTCACCCAGTTTGATTGCATCAAACTTCACTTTTACACCCTTCACCAGGCTGGAGACTACCCCATTTTTCACAGTGGCATTGGCCATAAACTCAATCAATTCATTCCTAGCCAGCCTCCCATCCATCTCAAGGACCATGTCCTTCCACCCTTGTGCAGTAAGAGCATCTACCAACCTCCTCATTCCTAGTTCATCCAGGTCTTTCAGCAGCCTTCTTTTCAAAAAATTTTTTTTGCCAAAGATGACAAACTTGTCTTGTTCTTTCTCAGATTTTTTTTCTTCTTCTGCATCCTCTGATCTCTTCACAATCTTTTGTTTTCCCTTCTCGCTCTTTTTCTTCCTGCTCTCTTCCAGAGCTTTCTGTAATTCTGCTTCACTTTGTTGACCCTGCTCCTGGTAGCTCTTCCCTAGGTACTGAAGGTGCAATGGTTTGGGATGACTATTTTGCTTTTCTTTGTTGGCTTGGAAGCAGTTGGAGCCTTTTGTGTGGAAGCTTTGCGCTTCTTTGGATCATAACTGGCACCAACCTTCTTCAGAAGATCTGCCAGAGTTTCCTCAGCAGATGAACCCGGTTCATTTTGTTGCTTGCTTAAATTAACAAGCCCTTCAGCCGCCTCCCCAGAACTACTTCCCCCTAACGTGCTGCCACCTTCTTCAATACCTCCACAAATAGCCAATACTTTTTCTTTCGTATTTCCCCTCACATTACTACTGACTCCCTTTCTCTCTTTTTCTTTCTTTTTACCTCCTCTTCTGCTAGAATCAGCCCCCGTACATCTTTAATAGGACCAACCAAGACAAACCTATTTTCTACCTTTCAACCACATCAGAGAATACCAAGCAAGTATTTACTTCCCTAGGGTTTCTTGAATATTTTCAGTGTCAGATGATGCATGTTCTTCACCTTCGCTGGTAGAAATAAATTCATCAGACTCTGAGCTTGAGTCAGATTTTTTAGCATGACTTTCCTTCCTCTGGCTAGCCTTCAATTTCTCACTTAGAGCTTTCCTTAAAGCTCCAGAGGCTGCAGTTTTTCTAGCTATCATTTTCTGCCTGTGAAACCTAGGTTTTGGGTTTTCAATAGGAGGAGTAGATGAGGATGTGTTAGAGGGAGATGCTGGTGGGGGAGTGCCAGGATTATCTTGGGGGTTAGACATGTTTCTTTGACTATGGAGGAGTTTTGGGAATTTCTGAGAAGAAAGAAGATTTGTGATTTCTGGACAAGAAGAGGGCGATCAGAACTGGAGAAGAGTTTTGACGGTTATGGACTAATGAAGGAGGGGTGTGGTGTATTTAAAGGTGACTAGACTTAAATGCAGTAACATCGGCTTTTCAGAGGTCACATAGAAGTCTAATCAAGGTGTAATTCCGGTGTCTTAGTGATTATTAGGCCTCGCTAGAATTTAGGCAAAAATCCCGATTTTTAGAGTTCTAGGAGAACGAAACTGGTTCAATGCTCAACAGATAGAATTTCTGGGAATTTGATGAATGTAGGACTTCTGCTCATGATTGGAAATATAATCTTTCTAAGTGTGCAGAGTATAGAAAACATACCTGAGCTTTTCATATGAACACATACTGATGAACCAGGTTCTTCATTTAGAACTCTCTTGAACATGCCTCAAATGCCAAAATAGAAGAAACTTTGTAAGAGATCAGTGAATCATATATATACACATGTCACAGGAGTATACTAATTAAAGTATGAAACTGAGTAACAATTGATCTAGATATTTACACAAAGTTAGAACTCCTAACCAAAATAAATTTTTTTTCATTGTGCATTCTAAACTGGACCTATTAGGTGATCTTAATCATCCCTAATTCCAACCTGTTCCTCTCAAAGTTTTCTCTACTTAGTGCTTTAGTGAAAATATCAGCTATTTGTTTATCAGTGGCACAGAATTCTATTGAAATCAATCCTTTTTCATAGTTATCTCTTAAGAAGTGGTATCTAACATCTATGTGCTTAGATCTCTTATGATGAACAGGGTTCTTTGTCATACTTATAGCACTAGTGTTATCACAGAATATTTGAATACATCCCACTCAATTCCAAGATCTACCAGCTATTGTTTGATCCATAGCAGTTGGGCACAACAAGAAGCAGCAGCAACATATTCAGCTTCAGCAGTAGATAGGGCCATAGAATTTTGCTTTTTGGTAGCCCATGACACAAGGCATGAACCAAGGAAGTGTGCCATACCTGAGGTGCTTTTCCTGTCCACTAAGACCCTGCATAATTAGCATCAGCATATCCTACTAGATCAAAATTACTACCTTTAGGATACCAAAGGCACAGATCAGTGGTGCCTTTCAGATATCTCAGTATCCTCTTGACAGCAGTCAAGTGAGACTCCTTTGGATTTGCCTGAAAACGAGCACAAAGCCCTACACTGAAAACAATGTTAGGTCTGCTGGCAGTGAGATACAAGAGTGAACCAATCATACCCCTATACAACTTTTGATCAACTGATGAACCAGGTTCATCAACATCTAATTTAGTGGCAGTTGCAATGGGTGTGTCTATTTCTTTAGATTCCTCCATTTTAAACTTTTTGATTAGCTCTTTTGTATACTTCTGCTGATGGATCATGGTTCCATTTGGACTTTGTTTGATCTGTAAGCCTAAGAAGAAATTAAGCTCACCCATCATGCTCATTTCAAACTCACTCCCCATTAATTTTGCAAAGTCCTTACTTAGCTTGTTAGTGGTGGCCCCAAAGATTATGTCATCAACATATATTTGTACGACAAGGAGATCCTTACCTTTTTCCTTTTAGAATAAGGTACTATCAATTTTACCTCTCTTTTAACCATGCTCCAGCAGGAATTTTCACAGTCGTTCATACCATGCTCTTGGGTCCTGCTTGAGTCCATAGAGAGCCTTGTCTAACTTGTACACATGCTCAGGACATTCCTTGCTCTCGAACCCTGGAGGTTGTTTCACAAACACTTCTTCTTTCAGGTAGCCATTTAGGAAGGCACTTTTGACATCCATCTGATGAAGAGTAAATTCCATATGTACCGCAAAGGCTATGAGAAGTCTGATTTCCTCTAGTCTTGCAACTGGAGCAAAAGTCTCATCATAGTCTATGCCCTCCTCCTGGCTTTAACCTTGGACCACCAATCTTGCCTTGTTTCTTGTAACTGTTCCATCTTCATCAAGTTTGTTCCTGAAGACCCATTTTGTACCAATGACTGATCTATCCTTGGGTCCTGGAACAAAAGATGCCAAACTTGACTTCTTTTAAACTGGTTAAGTTCATCCTGCGTTGCATTCACCCAATCTGTATCCTGCAAAGCCTCAACAATATTTTTAGGCTCAATGATAGATAGAAAAGCATCAAAAGCACACAGATTCTTTAATTGTGATCTGGTTTTAACTCCAGATGTTGGATCAGTGAGAATGTTCTCAATGGGATGAGAACTTTGATACTTGTGAGGTTTCACAACCAACTAGCTTCTGCTAGATGTTTCAGCCATTTGCTGAGGAACAGGATCATGAACAGGTTCCTTCAAGGAATTTATTTCAATTCCTCTTTGATTAGTTCCCCCTGTCAGGTTGCCCTGTATGGAAGAACCTATTCCATCACCTGTTCCTTCTGTTGGTGCCACTTTGACCTGGGCTGATGCTTCAGTCAAGTCCTTTACCAATCCAATGGCTTCATCTTTATGTTCCGATCTCTCAAAAAGAATGTTAGTTTCATCAAATACTACATGCACACTTTCTTCTACACACAAAGTTCTTTTGTTGAACACTTTATATGCTTTGCTATGTGAAGAATATCCCAAGAATACTCCCTCGTCACTTCTGGGATCAAACTTACCTAGGGAGTCTTTTCCATTATTGTACACGTAGCACTTGCAACCAAATGCCCTAAGATGGGATATGTTTGGTTTTCTCCCTTTAAGTAACTCATAGGGAGTCTTCTCTACCAGAGGTCTGGTCATGAATCTATTGATTATGTAACAAGCAGTGTTTACAGCCTCTGCCCAGAAGCTGTGAGGCAATTTACTAGAAAGCAGCATGGTTCTAGCCATATCCTCAAGAGTTCTATTCTT